>NW_026571207.1:38324505-38379505 GCF_026225935.1 Boleophthalmus pectinirostris
ATATATACATATATAAATATATAAATATATAAATATATATATATGTATATATGTATCATGTCAGTCGATGGCACCATTACTTCTGCACCACTGAACAATTTAACATTTAAACAAACTTATAAAGACGACTGAGAAGACTGAACACAAATGCCCCCACCATCCTGTCGGGATTCAGAAAGGCCGGAATAATTCTAACTGGAACTGATGCTGAGTCTGACGACAGCAACACAGGAGAGGAAGCGTCGCTCTGTTTACCTCCGGAGGTCGAGGCCGAGTTGTTCAGAAGTGACACCGAGGATGAAGAATTGAATGGATTTAGTGATTTGGAGTGAGATGGAGAGTTTGTTAAACTTGTTCTGTTGTTTATGTTACAGTTTATCTGAAGAACTGTTCATATGTGACAGTCTCTCTTCTATTGTTTTTACTACAACTTGACTTTACACAGAAAAAGTCGGTTCCTGGTCTCTGATTTTATAAAATAAATTTCCCCCAAACAGTGCCACTTCTATATGTTTTTTCCTCTTCATTATGCATATTCTGGCTGGTGCAACTTATACTCCAGAGTGACTTATAGTTCATCAAATATGGTGTAAATGTATACTCTGTGTTCTCCTCTGCCTTTTGCTGATTCATTGTCAGTATAAGTCTGTTTGGATTTTTGTGTTTGCTTTTAAATAAGAGAACCTTAACTGTCCAACTATCAAGACACTGTGTGTAGATTTGAAGTTTGGGTCAGAGATGAACATGCTCTAACAGTGCAGCAGTAGAAAGGTACAGCAGTAGAATGTAATAATGTAAAGTAATGACACGTGACGAGGCCTGTTTGTGTTTGACCCTTTAGTGCTGAGTCATGCTCTGAGTCAGCTGCTGAGTCAGGCTTTTACCACCTCCCAAAGGAAATCTTTAATGACACAAAATCATGACTATTTCAGAAATTACAAAGGAAAAAAAACCAAAAAAAAAAAAACTGTGAATCTGTAAAAACTGTTTCTTTCAAGGGTGTAGTGTGACCGCTCTTTTTTTTTTTTTTTCATTTACATATTTCAACTTGGGATGTAATTTTAACTTCAGTTTCATTTGAAGTTAAACTCTAACTAAGATCTGTTTCACCTGCTTTATTTTTGTCCTTATGTTGTCAACCTTTGGGTTTCTGTTCGATCTTAGATACAGTCAAGGGGAATTTAGTTTGAAATTTCCTCCAGAAACATCACATTGTGCATTTTTGTGAGGAAATTTACACTTTTTTCTGAACATACTTAATATGATAGGAACAATTTTTATTTTTAATCTTTTTTTATTTTTAAGGCTTCAAATTTATGTTTAGAATACTTTAAAAAAAACATAATTCACAGTCAATACAATTTATAAAAACTAACATTCGTTCATTAGTTTTTCAAAAGAAATCCAAAAATAAGAACATTTTATAAAGTACTATTTGTCTCCAAAACCATGAAAAAAACTGATATAGTTTTTTTTTTTTTTCCGATTTTGTGGAAAAAACAGATAATAGTTGTTTCCTGTTTCCTTGACTTAAACTGTGATGCTGGACTGAACCAGGACTAAACCAGGACTGAACCAGAACTAAACCAGGACTAAACCAGGACTGAACCAGAACTAAACCAGGACTGAACCAGGACTGAACCAGGACTGAATCAGAACTAAACCAGGACTGAACCAGGACTGAACCAGGACTAAACCAGGACTGAATCAGAACTAAACCTGGACTGAATCAGAACTAAACCAGGACTAAACCAGGACTGAACCAAGACTGAACCAGGACTAAACCAGGACTGAACCAGGACTAAACCAGGACTGAACCAGAACTAAACCAGGACTGAACCAGGACTAAACAGGACTGAAACCAGAACTAAACAGACTAAACCAGGACTGAACAGAACTAAACCAGGACTAAACCAGGACTGAACCAGGACAAAACCAGGACTGAATCAGAACTAAACCAGGACTGAACCAAGACTGAACCAGGACTAAACCAGGACTGAATCAGAACTAAACCAGGACTAAACCAGGACTGAACCAGGACTGAACCAGGACTGAAGGACTGAACCAGGACGGCCTCAGTCCCAGTCTGGTCCCATTCTGGTCCCGGTCTCCGTCCTGATCACTCAATGGTCTACGAAGGCGCACCTCCGGGCCTGTCTCAACACTCAGTCCTGGTTCAGTCCTGGTTCAGTCCTGGTTCAGTCCTGGTTCAGTCCTGGTTCAGTCCTGGTTCAGTCCAGGTTCAGTCCTGGTTTAGTTCTGATTCAGTCCTTGCTTTAGTCCTGGTTCAGTCCCAGTTTATTCCTGGTTTAGTTCTGGTTCAGTCCAGGTTCAGTCACGGAAACGAATGAATGATTCAGAGTTCGCCATGGAAAATAACAACTAATTAAGCATAACAGGAAATGGAATATTTGCTCATCTTACCGTTTATTGTTTTGAAAATGCTATATACACCAAAACCGACATATGAGCATGGTTTATAAGTTTCATATTCCGCCTGGATTAATTGAGGTAAATATAAGAACAGGTATAGCTGGTGTCCCTGGGGATGGTCTGACAGAAGCAGATTGGACATTTCTTGGCAATTCCCATGTGAAGCTGTCACTAAGAATGAGAAGTCTAGAGGGAATTCAAATAAAACTCCTATTCAATTTTAAGTTACATGTTTTTATTTGTGAGTTTGTAGTACCAGATTCTTCTCGGAATGGTTGATATGACTGAAAATAAGCGGGTTACAGAGTTTTAATGCTTCACATGTCCATGAAATTGACAGTTCCCCTTTATCAGAACCTGGACAGAAATGAATCTTTAAAAAGTGCATGGGTCTGTGCGTCATCTTTCGGAATTGGGAAGGTTTAAATTGTTAATTCGAAAAAAAAACGAAAAAAAAAAAAAAAACTATGACATGTTGACCAGGACTCCAGATACAGGGTCAGTGTAAAAATCACCTGCTCTGAACGGCGGACGTGTATAAGCCGCAGACACGAGTGTGAAGCAGGACTACAGAGGGACACCGAGACAGGACTCAGGAAAATTGGCCTTAAAACTGTCAGCTCCGATCCTTCCACTTCTCCCATGTCTGACACGAGAGGCTCTGCTCCGGAATACAGAGAGAAAATAGGGCCAAAGCTATTTTTGTAACAACTGGTTCAAGAGCTCCACAAATCCATGTAACGGTGAGCGACCTCCAGGACCCCGGCTCAGGCCAAACGAACTCTCCGACGGACTTTAAAGCTGCACTACGGGACTTCTTCAGGTGGAGGATCTGCTATCTGCTTGGGCGAAGGCAAAATTACAGGTCAGATCAGTGGAAAGGCAAACCACACACGCAAAGATGTTTTAAAGTCACATTATCCTCCTCGGACCCAAAAAAAAAAAAAAAAAAAAAGTGTATTGCAATATTAATTTTTTTGTGATTTTCTCTCTATTTGGAGTTAAATGAACACCTTAGCATTTATTTTATTTTATTTTTTTCTAATTTTATGACATGTCCTCTGTAATGGACACCGCAGACATTTTGGTGTTAAATCCATGTGAAGTTAACAACCGAACCAAAACAACTTTTTTGATGACCAACATCTCTGACAAGCTTCTAGTCACCTCCAGAATATATATATTTTTTTATTATATATATATATTTTTTTTATTATAATGCAGCCACAAACTAACTCTTATTCAGTTTTTAGGGCTAAAAAACGCAAGTCTGAAACCACCCTCCAGAATGGAAAAGTTGAATACACTCCACCGTAGTGTTTCCGTCTACACTGCCCAAGATGCAAAACTCTGGTCAGATCTGCTCAGGTCGCGTACGTGTTTACGTCACATACATACAGTACACAGAAACCTGGCATGCACACCCAATCGAATTCCACACTGTTTTGCGTCACCGTATGCACGCAGATTTCCTCCTGAAAACGCTTGTCTAACAATAACAAGACGCGACGTCGCTTTCTTGTCTTCTGTTCAGACCCTTATCAGATAAACCTGAGAGTCTATCTCAAAACACTGAAAAGATCGACTGCTTAACTCAGTGTCCACTATAAAAGACACACATGAATGGGCCGGGTCTCAGGAGGATATGATTCAATACAGTGGAACATTTTAAAACAATTACATTTCCATGGATATAGGAAAGTCCCCTCACCAAGTGTCCAATGGCAGCCTAGTCCATCCCTGCTCCCAAGCGCTCCACAGTGTGGACAAAGAAATAATATCTCCATGGAGACAAGCAGGTGGCAGACCCTCCACTAGGAATGTTACACAGTGCACCATAGGGGTCAGTACTGCTATCAGGACTAGGGATGGGCATTCGATTAAATTTTCTTAATTGATCGTTGGGAGAATTAATGATTGATTTTCGATTAATCATTTATGTTTTTATATTAAAATTATCATCATTATTATTACTTTTACTAATCTTCTTAAATAAACTCAACTTTACAACATATAAACCACCGAATCACTGTAGAGCCACATCAGCCTGTTTGACATTATAATGTGTTTAAAGCAGCTTTGACACATTTGTTTATGTTTTACAGAAACAAAACTTAAAACCACATGACTCATTTGCATAAAGTATAAGCTCTGAAAAAAAAACAAAAAAAAACAGCTCTTTCCTTGTGCGCTGATGCGGTTCAGCTTCTGAAGGACACAACTCAGTGGAATATGAGTTTCTGTGACAGAGGGGTGATGATGATGATGATGATGATGATGGTGAGTGTGTTCTGTGTTTGTGTTGCGTTGGAGATGGTTCATGTTTTCAGACATCAGACGTGTGCAGGTTTAGAGCAGCTCTTTATTTAACACGCATTTCACGAAATTTATTTATTTTGGCTTCTGCTGTGATGAAAAGACTGAAAAGTGTTTGTCTTTTGAACAAATGTGACTCAACTTTATGTTGCAGTAACCGGGATACTGTGTTTACATGCACCGACGTCACAGAGCTACGTGTGTCAGCACGCAAAATCAGATGGAGGGCAGGAAGTGAAAAGACTGGAGGAAAATGCCGATGTGTTGTGTAGTTTACGGCTGTGCCAATTATTCTAATGGAGAGAAGGAAAAGTGATTTTTTTAGAGTACTGAATATAGTCGTCCACAAAGGTCAGAAATGGGAAAAGCCGACAGAACAACGCCATAAAAAGTGGATTACAAACCTACGTCTGCGGTTGGGAGGAGCAGAATCCACAAATGCTCGTGTCTGCAGTGACCACTTCTACAAAGGTTTGTTACAAAGATAAATTGTTTTTTGTGCTTTACCTAAACATAAATGAATCATTAATGACTAACGACGTTTGTTGACATTAAATAGTTGGATAGATCGGTTACTGCTGATACACTGCAGTTTTTCCATAACCATCTATACCAGGGGTGTCAAACTCATTTTGGTCCAGAGGCCGTATCCAACCTACTTTGATCCTAAAGTGTCCGGATCAGAAAACTCATGTCATATAAACCCCAAAAATAACAATAAGTTCAAATATTTGTGCAGAGAAACACAAATCTATTACAGAAATCTTTTTTAATTGATGAACTCTTTCTTATTATAATATTATGAAGAACCCGAAACTCAATTTCAACACAAAGTTTTAACATGAACTTGTTTGCAAATAAGAATAAGTTCATTTTTGTTGTAAAATCCTGCACTCGGCTCCACTTTTCTCATGTTGGACATTTTTCTGATGAGGGTGTCACGGTCAACAGTCAAAACGATCGTCCTTTAAGAGCGTTTGGAAAGACACAAGTCTTCATTTGTGCTGCTCTGGTGGGAGGGGCCACGTACAGAGACGCTGGAGACGCTGCTGTGATAAACACCACAGAAAATTAACAAGATTTTAATAGAAAATATAATTAAAATATTTTAGTAGAAAATCACCCAAGGGCCACATTAAAGGTCTTGGAGGGCCGGATCTGGCCCCCGGGCCTTATGTTTGACACCTGTGGTCTATACACATAAAATAAGAGAAACACTCACCCTGGTGAAGACCAAATGATAATCATCATTTACTTGTTTTGCACCAAGGTTGAGGACCCTGACACTGACAAAAAAAAGTTATATCCCTCCAAACTTTTGTACACCTTCATCTGTTGTCTGGTGTAGAACGATGTCTGGAGAACTAGATAGTTTGTGATCTCCTCTGCCTTGATTGTCGGCAAATCTTTTACTTCGGTCGAAAATTCTCTCATTTTCAATAGGATCAGGGTCACATCCAATATATTTGTCGACTAACTGCTCGTACTTTTGCCTCGCTACTGGCTCTAAATCCTGACAATAAGAACTCTTCTTCATATCTGTGTTCTCCAGAGCCGTGTTTGTCATGTTTGTCTTCACTTCCTGCCCTCCACCTGAAATTCATGCTTCATCTTGATCACGTGACTGAAACCCTCCTTTTGGGACTGAAAGAGCTGGATTGGTGCGTGCCTCCTCCTGACACATTTTCATACATACTGTAGGGTGACCAAATGTCTGTTTTTCCCCAGACATAAGACCCGCTCTTACCCCGGAGGTAAGAGCGGCTGTCGCCCGATCGCACTTTATGGACAAACTGCTCGACGTTTTCTCTCTTAAGTCCAAGATTAGTCCTGGTTTAGACCTGGTTTGGTCGTGACCCACCCGTTTTTTCACAAATGGAAAATGTGGTCACCCTAACAAACTGAGATCTGCCCATATCACTGAGTAGCCATTTTGTCCAGTGCAGCGTAAACTAGAGAAACAGTCCAAATTGGTCCCATTTTGAATTCCCCAGAACAAACCCGTGGATGAGTCTGCATATTATAAACATACCGTGGAAATAGGCCTGCATATTAATCCTGATATGAGCTTTTTGGGCAGCGTTGTGAGCAAACTGGAGCGGGTTTTTGAATGTATTTTTCCACATGTCCTGCGTCAGTCTTTCACCAGGCTCCAGTTTGGGAGAGATTGTTTAAAGCAGATCCCATTAAAATCTGATTGGATTATTTTAGCCCGAGTCAAGCTGCTCCATCTGCGACGCTGAAAAGCTAAAGCTGCACTATTTGTGGATTAGCTGATACAGGACATGCTAAGGGAGGAACTCTGCTTAACGGGGCCCGTATTACGATATTTTCTAATCGATGTTAGAATGTTGTTTCGTCATCACAAACCGACCTGGAGTTGTGTTTTGTTTCATTCACACATGTTTAACACACAAACCACGAACATTTCGGCTGATGTGGTAATACAGGAAGTGCTCTACTGTGTTTTTAAACTCCATACACGTTCACTAGAATCATTTGGGTTATTTCCACTGTGGAGTTTCCAATCTCTACTAGACAAAAATGTGGAAAAAAAAGGAGCTGCTAACTTGAAAACTACCGCTTCATGACATCACAATGTGGAACAGAACATTTTGAGCTTTGCATGTTTTTTTTTGTTTTTTTTTACACACGGGTGGGTCAGGACTAAACCAGGTCTAAACCAGGACTAATCCTGGACTTAAGAGAGAGAACGCCGATCAATTTTTCCACAAACACAGTGAGTCCTGTTTCAGTTCAGGTTTAGTCCTGGTTTATTCCTGTTTTAGTCCTAGTTCAGTCCTGGTTTAATCCTCCTCTTCAGTCCTGGAATCAGTCCTAGGTTAGTCCTGGTTTAGTCCTGTTTTAGTCTTAGTTCAGTCCGTGGCGTAGGCAGCGCAAAAGTTTGATATAATCACAGGTTAAGGGGCAGGTGTGGTGTTGTACTGGGGGTCTCCAAAAATGAACCCACGCAGGACTCTGCGCTGTAGACTCCATTACGGAATAAATGAATCTTCAGTTCATTACAAAAAGAAGGAGGAAAATAACAAAAGGACGACAGCAGCAATAAGTTTTAAGAAGGATGTAAAAAGGGTTGTAAGTGTCCTATCTGAAAAAAGTGTATAAAGTGTGTGCTGAGGGGTTTTACAGACTTAAAAGATAGAATAATTGTAAAATACAAAGTTGACTACTTCGCAGAGTTCACCTATCGCGGGTTATTTTTAGAACGTAACCCCCACAATAAACGAGGGACAGTGTACTCTCACTTCGCAACCTGTGCACATGGCCTCCCACTTGTCCCGACCGGGATGTAAAATGGAGAATTTCTTGTCCAAGTCATTGTTAAATGTGCATTTACACTTCGGCATGTTGCAGACTGACCGACTGTTTGTATTTGCTCGCTCCTTCTAAGTCACAGACGCTACGAGAGACGTTCAGTTTAATGCCCCCCATGAATGGTAATGAAAACCCAGACATTTGCATCACTTAAAAAAAAAAAACGGACGCCCAGGACAGGATGCAAAATAAAGACATGTCCGGAGAAAAACAGACGTTTGGTACAATTTTGCGTAATATGGTAGAACAAGTTCAACTTCTTGTCTTGGCTCTTGGTGAGGGTGGACACGTTTTCTCTCCTCTCCTGCCCTGTCTTTCTTTCCCTGCTCTGCCTCTCTGTGTCGTCTAGTCTAGTGTCTTGTACTTTTGAGACTCTCCGCGCTTTGCTCTCTACCTAAATTACATAAATTAACTGTGGATTTGATAAGTTGGTCTCTAAACGCACTTGACACCATTTTCTCAACAAGAATCTCAGAACTGGGTGAACCTTACAAATTATGTTTGTGAATGTACGGGTGGGGTGACAGGTCCAATTTCAGTTCCTTTGTATGTCTTGTACATGTGAAGAAATTGACAAATAAAGGTATTCAGTCAAATCTTTTCTCAATTTTATGGAGATAAATTATCCCCTCATTGTGGTAAAGATGGACTGGCATGGTTAGTGTTGTGTTTTAGTTTTAGTTTTTCTCGAGTGATGCAGAAAAGTGGGAGCCACTGTCTGTGTGAATGTTCATGTATGTTATAATACCATATTTTCCAGGCTATTAGACGCGCTCTTAAGCCTTCAACCCCGTCAAATACGACCGCGCGCCCCACAATCCAGAGCGCCCTAAACACGAATCCACTCGGGTGTCCCAGCACGACTTCAGTAAACTACAAAGCCGCACCACCTGCAGAACACGCAAACACGAATGGAGCAGACAGTGACCGCGCGGCGAAAAACACCCGCAGACACACTCATCACTCCACGCCGACGAGGAACGGAACGGAGGAACGAACCGAAAAAGCGAGTGAAATGTGCCACTTCTAGACACAAATGAACAACTGAGTCACTGAACACGCCGACAATCCGTTGGTCCCAGACAGCACCCTCCCTACACGCCACAACTGAACAAAGCCCAGAGTCACCGTGAACGCCACAAACAAACAAAACCACTCACCCATCACACTGTTGAGTTTCCTTTAAAGGCTGGTGTGGTTTATATGTGGAAAAAAGTTCGAAAATAGACCATTTAATGACAGTGTGCCTGATAATCCATCCGAAAATACGGTAACTATGAAAGTTATTAATATAGTATAATAACTGCATTCTTCTTCTTCTCCTCATTATTATTATTATTATTATTATTATTATTATTATATTGGAAGGTGTACAGAGTTTAAAAACACAGTGGAGCACTTTGTGTATTGCATCACAAGGTGGTGGTGTTTTGAGAGAAGAGCTCAGTCTAAGACTACGTTCAGACTGCAGCCTGAAGTGACCCAAATCTAATTTTTTGGCCTCTATGTGACCTATATCTGATCTTTTAATGATCCAATTTTTTCAAATGGGACCCAGGACACTTGGATATGTGCTCCTGAAACCGATACATATCTGATCTTTTGACATGTGACTTCAGTCTGAACGGCCAAAGTGCATTCATCCACCTACACGTTATCAACAAGACACAAACGTCACTATTCTGCGCTGAAGTAGGTGAAAATTGTTAATAAACTCTGTGTCACTGAAGCGAAGCACATCACCACTCACCACTCTTGGCTCTGTCTCCACATCCACACGTTCCTTTCAACGCCGCTGTCCCTCAAAACGCCACGGCCAAAAACCTCGTCCTTCTCCTTCTCAATCTCCTCCTTTAAAACAAGTAAGTTGTTCATGTTCTGGCTCCGGTACAAGAGGAACTTTAAAATCTCCAGGTGCTCAATGCTGCGTCCATGTTTGGACAACTTCTGTAAACACAGAGCACGCTCGCTGTGGTTGACGTCGTCGTGTCTCCAGTGTCACATGTGGGACACTTTTGGGCCGTTTAATGTTCACACTGGAGTCACATACAAGTCACATTTAACTGGAAATGTGAACGACCTCGCAAAAACATCGGATTTCACAAAAAAACTGGAATTGAGCGTTAAGCCCTGCAGTCTGAACGTAGCCTAAATGTGCAGGGTGTATGTGTTAAACATGTGAATGAATCAAAACAGAACTGCAGGTGTGTTTGTGACGAGGAAACCACATTAGATTATAGATCAGAAAACAGCGCAGGTAACACGGGCCTTTTAAAACACCATGAGATCACAGGGTTTTTCCAATTACCAGTGACACCAGCTCTCATTAAACATGCAAATACCCCATCTCCATCGCCCCTCTTTAATGATGCCTCTCTTTGGAGCTCAGTCCCATTTAAAGCGTGTAGTTACAATCCATTGCAGCAGATTTGACACAGCTCCCCCCTGTGTCTGGCCTATTACATCCACACTGTCCTCCTTTCAAGTTTTAATTGAAAAACCTACAAATGCTTTCACTGGCTCTTTTACAAATGTGTCCACATCACAGACTAAATATAAAGAAGTGGACTAAGAAAGTGTGATGTCACCCACAGGATTCAGCTCCAGTCAAATGAAGCTCACGGGGCTAGAGGTTATTGCAGTGGTTGTTTCAGATGACATCACAACTTTCTATAGGCCACTGTTATTGAATACAGATGTGGACAGCTAAAATGAATATCGGCAGATGTATGTTGCAATACAACAACCTCCTGGGTCTAGTAATTCAGAAAAATGATCAGGGCACATGTTTGGGAATTTACCTTTTGGATATTTCATAGCAAAGTAGAATGTGATCAAGAGGGAAATCTGGCTCCTGGTCCTGTCTGAGAGTATGACATCATCACATTCTAGGATCTGAAAAACACCAATAGGGGAACATTTGGAGCTAATTCCATATTAGAAATAGGAATTTGGGCCCTGTTAAGCAGAAGGAAACAGCAAGGCCAAAAATTCAAGTTAATGCATCTGAAATAAAAATGTATTGAACAGATACATATGTACTCTAGTTTATGAAACTGTTGACCTTTTTTCTGTACCATTTTTGGTTCTAAAGTTCCATATGTTTTAAACAGACCATGTATGAAACATGGAACAAAAAGTTATTTCCCAAATTTCAAAGACCTGCAAATCATGTAAATAAATGGATGTATTTCATCATATCTTGTGTTATTCCATCTTTGAACTGTTGATGAAGGTACATGATTTTTTTTTTAAATGTATTTAAAATGATAAAAATTTGCTTGGAAGGACTGACATATTTTATAGAAATAGTTTCCTTTCATTTTGAAGTAATATTAAAGTATTCAGTAGAAAAAAGTTGACAAATAATGCAAAATCCTGCACCTTCTACTTGCTTGTACAATTTTCCCTCCGTTACCATGACCTTTCTTAATAAAAAATCTCATGAGTCAAAAAGTAAGAGGTTTTTCAACCTAATCTCGTACCATATGGTAGAAAACTATATGAAGCAAATATTCAAACCAGTTTGTTAAGGATATGTTTGTGAGAACCGCTAGTTATCATTAAAAGTGCTGCATATTTCATTCCCTCCATTACCGACATGAGTTTTTAAAATTTTTTGTCAATAACTTGAAAGAAAGAATATTGCAGGTTGTTGGAGTGTAAATCTTTCCTACATTCTGATACTTTACTTATTTCAATAATCCCTCTAGTTTCTGAATAAGAGCTATTTGAATGTACAAAAATCTGCCTGTTTCCCTCCGTTACCACTTGACCGGACCCATTTACAGACAAAATTGCAAAATAAAAATACCAAGATCATGTAGAGTGGGTTAATACAAACATTAGTACAGAGAGAGGGATGACAGTTTTTCAGTTTTTCAGTGGCCACATTATTATTATTATTATTATTGTGTGTCATCGATCATGCTGATCCAAAGCGCATGCACTGAACGACCGGAATAATTTTTTAAACGGAATAAACGTTTACATGATCACGGAATAAATAAATTCTGCTTTAAAATCAGAATAAACCACCCATTTAATTCAGATTTAACTTTAATTCTGAATAAGTTTCATTCTGAATAATCATTGGGAAATAAGTGTTTATATGGTCTTGTTTAAAGTGGAAAACATTTTTATTCCAAATTAAATTATTTTTAATCAGAATTCAAGCTCCCATGTAAACGGGGCAAATGTAAAGTGGAGCCAGAGGTGATGGAGCCACCATGCTCACTTCTGATTTGGACAAAGAGAGACTTTATTATCTTGTGGGAAATTCAAGTTTTGCTACAGCAGACTGATGCAGTTGTTGCAGTGTAAATGTGGCTGCACATTTACCCTGCGCGTCTCAGTCGCCGGTTGCCGCGTTCTTACTCCACTCTGATGTTTCGGTTGGACGAAATTTCCCATCCCCTCAAAGTGTTTCTTGTGGAAGATCTTCTGCTACATTTGCTGCCTTATATGCTGTAAAAAGCCTGTAGAGTCTCAAATGTGCATAGGCTCTTATGCTGCATTCTCTTGTGCTTGGGACTCGGGGAAACCGACCTCCACCTCGAGAAAGTGCAATGGAACAGACAATCAAATCAGGGTTCTGAAACACAAACTCAGGCTTGTTCAGAGCAAACCGAGTCAGTTGGATTTCTGAACATGTAAAAGTTAAACTGCCATAATTGAGTCGCCGACAGCTAACGTTTGCTAACAGACTGTATTTATTAGCAGGGGCTAGCGATACCTGACGTTAACTACTTAAGCAAACAAATTAAACATGAAACTTTCTCAGGCATCCATATTTTCCCAGCTGTTGCAATGGAACACATTTACAAAGGATGTCGGGAAAACCAAGATCCCGTTTACACAAATCCGCATATCACCTTATGGAAAACGATCTGCGTCCAGACACATCGTTCCTGTATCTGCAATCAAAGCCTTCCCTGTCCACACAGAAACGCAAAACCGTTTGAAACACTAGTCACGTGATGGGCTGGTGGTGTCGCATCGTCACGTCGTCCCAACATCACATAAAAACAAGGAAGTCTGAAGCTGCAGCAGCTGATTTTGAGTCCAGGGAGATGGCGAGTGTAACGACGAGGTTCAGTTGTTACTTATCGTAACACTGGATTTTAAGATGAGCACAGCAGCTCAGAGTGACGACTGACTCGTTTCTGTGTCTGCAAGTCTTCCCTATCCACACAGCTCGCTACTTGTGCGCTGATGCGGTCCAGCTTCTGAAGGACACGACTCAGTGGAATATGAGTGTTCTTTCTGTGACAGAGGGGTGTTCCGCTGATGGTGAGTCTGTTCTTTGCTTCTATCGCGTTGGAGATGGTTCATGTTTAACTTTTCAGAGATTATACGGTACAGTCATATGCATAGACCGTATAAATGAATGGAGATACATTTTAGCCTCTTAGTGTTTTGGCGGTGAATTACTTCGTGGTGCACAGACCTACATCAGAGTATCAGTGTTTTCAGGCGTCCACACGGTGCAGGATCAGATCTGTACTCAGATGAATTCGTGGGAGCTGGTTTTCAGTCAGATTAGTGTGGACGAACACTGCATCCACAACGAAAACAACTCAAATACGAACTAGTGTGGACGGAACCTAAGTCGGATTTATCATCTACCAACATTCAAAAGAATGCAGAATGAGCTAGCTACGGAAGTCGGTAGAGGTCACAACAAATGCAAACGCCGCAACAAATACAAATGCGACAACACAACAAAAAGCCACAACACACCAAAAAAAAGCCACAATGGAAATGGACTCTACTTTAATGCAAACGCCACAACAAACACAAATGCCACAACAAATACAAACACCACAACATAAATGCCGCAACACATTATAAAGCCACAACACATTAAAAAGCCGCAGGACTCAAGCGGCAAGTGAAGAAGAAGAACTACAACATGAAAAGTAAAGGAACGGAGAAGTTGGAAACGTAAGTAAAAGTAATTTATTGTTTTATCATTATTCATTTCACGTTGTAGTTCTTCTTCTTCACTTGCCGCTTGATCGGTCCGTCGGAAAATAGAGTCCCGCGGTCACTTCCGTTGTGGCTTTTTGATGTGTTATGGTTTTTTAATGTGTTGTGGCTTTTTAATGTGTTGCTGCATTTGCGTTTGTGTTGTGGCGTTTGTATTTGTTGCGGCGTTTGCATTAAAATAGAGTCCCGTGGTCATTTCCGTTGTGGCTTTTTTTGGTGTTTAAAGGCCTTCACTAATGAGTCTCAGTTCAGAGGAGAGAGTCTGCAGCTTTATCTCAGGATTACATCACACGGGAATCAAAGCGCTCGCACACATCTGGACCAATCGAAACTTTCTCTCTCAGACCTGCCGAAAAACCTAAAAAAAATTAAAAAAAAAGACAGATCTGACCCAGTTATGGTGAGACTACGTATTTTTGGTACAATGAATTGGTTTTGGATTTCCTAGAGTTTATGTCGGTGGTTTTCAGATTTTAGAATGTGATGATGTGATTAATCCGTGTTTCATTTGTTCATTTGTTTTTTCAATATAAAACCAAAAATAAGAAAACAAAAAAAAAAAAAAAAAAAGTGTTTTCTTCATTATTTGTCTCCGAAACCAAAATGAAAAACCAGATAATGATTCCTTTTTTTTCAATTTTCGATTTTGTGTTTAAATGAAGAGTTTGATTTATACAGATGTATATCAAATGTTTTGTGTGTGTTTTTACCTTTAAGTAGATGGTAAATTAAAATGAGATTATTGATTTAACTATAACAAAAAATAAATACATTTAAAAAATTAAATTTGGGTATGTTGCAAATTTGTGACAACTAGAAACAAGTGCTTGCCAAAGGTTCCTGGGAAGGTGCTGCACATGCACCAACCGGGTTTGAGGGAATGCAGCCGCTGCCTCAACTTCAATCTTCATCCAAATGGTTTGTTGCATATTTGTGTCAGCATTAAGGGGTTAATCACTTTGTGGTTCATAAAGTTTGAAAAACACATTTTAAATCAAATTATAGGTGGTCATTAGTCACCGTGTAGCTGCAAGTTTTGACCTTGTGATACTATTATATTATTAAAAAGAATGAGAAATGTCGTTCCGGAGCTGAGAGCTGAGCGCTCACTCTGGAGCTCCACTGATTACAATCTACTTTCACCTGATCATTTTAGTTCGTGACTAGATCAGGTGTACTGTCCTCACTGAGACGTCAGCAGCTCCAGTTTGACAGGGAGCTAAACTCTGATACAATGACCAGACAGTTGTTGTAGTTTTCACATGTAATCCTCATCTTCTGAATGCAGAGTGAAACTGGAAGAGAAACACAAAAATACAATCAGTAGTACAATCTCTTGTAATAATTTCACATTCCAGTCCATGTAAACTGAGTTCAGTCACTTGTAGTAAAGCAGTTACAACAAATTGCCCAAAGGAGGATTATTTTAACATGAAAATAAATAAATACATTTATCACAGATCCGTTTAGATCATTAGTAGATTATACTAGGCTGCGTGACACAAAGAAAACCCATTATAAATGCCTGTTAACATAAATAACGTGACTGATTACTTTAATATTTAATTACTTTTTTAACTTACAGTTTTGTTTTTTACACACCCATGAAATTACCCAAATTAAATGTGCAAACATATACACACAGGCGTCGCTTTTGTAGGAGTTGCACTAAGTTTGATTTTCAGATTAGATTTTTGATTGTATGAGTCCATTTTTATCACCTCTTTACTGACAACTGTTCACATCTCTCTTGTTTATTTTTCACACTTCCGTTTCCTCAGACTGGCATGGAGGACCAAAATAAAAGCACAGATTTTCAAAAAAACCCAAAAAAACTAGATGACACCTGAAAGACAGAACACCAGGAGTCTCCAACCTGGAGCTCAGGAGCTACCTGGAGCTCTCCACCCCCTTCCAAGCAGCTCACCAAGAGATTTCTGAATTATATGTATTGTCCTGAAAAATGAATTAATTAAATGCCTATTACCATCGAAAATGTATCATTTTGATGCCTGACTCTATGCACTATTGAACAGGTAATTGTTTATGCTCTTGATGTACCGTCAATCTATCTTCCTCCCCTCACCTCTGGTCATGAGCTTTAATGACCGAAAGAACAAGATTGCAGATACAAATGGACAAAATGAGTTTCTTCTGCAGAGTGGCTGGGCGCTCCCTTAGAGACAGGGTGAGGAGATCTGTCACACGGGAGGAGCTCGGAGTAGAGCCACTGCTCTTTCACATCAAGAGGCGCCAGCTGATGTGTCTCAGGCATCTGTTCCTGATGCCTCCTGGATGCTTCCTTCAGGAAGTGTTCTGGGCATGTCCCTGCGGGAGGAGGCTCTGGGGAAGACCCTGGACACACTGGAGGGACTGTCTCTCGGCTGGCCTGGGAACACCTTGTGTCCCGGGTGAAGGAAGTCTGGGAGTTCCTGCTTAGACTGCTGCGCCCCCCGCGAACCGACCCTGGATAAGTCGAAAAAAATGGATGGATGGATGGATGGCATCTGACGGAACCCGTTTAAGGCTGACCCTCTTTCTTACACTGACTCATTTTCTTCTGACCCCTAAAACTTGTAGCTCTGTGGCGTTTTTGTTTTGAAAAGGCAGCTCACGAGAGAAAACGGTTGGAGACAACTGTACTAGACCAAATATCTCACTGTATTAGAACACAAATGTGTATTTTCCCAATATTAAGATTAGCTGGCGGTGGTGTTAGCTGGTGTAAGCTCACTGCTGCTGAGGCCAAACTGCAGGAGGTTCCTACCACAGTCAGAAGACAATCACTGCCAAACTCAGGTTGAATTCAATGAAGCAATTCTTGAGATGTGCAGGAATAAGATATTATTACAAAACTAAGCCCAGCTGTAAATCCAGTTGTTCTGTGCATAGTCAGATTTCATATAGATTTAATATGCACTAAAATACAACATTTTGCATCTTTGTTTAATCTTTTATAATCCCCTTGTCCTCCTTTGAGTCTGTGATAGTGCAGAGGATGTGCAGGGGCTGGTGCTGTATAGAATAGTCTATGCTGTCTCTGTTTTGTGGCTTGTTTTGGAGACTTGGATGCCCATAATTATCTCTTCCCTCAGTTCCACGGCGCCTCTGCTCTGTTTGCGAGGCTGTATATTTGTGTGTGGATGTTAATTATATATTTTCCTCAGAGTTTTCGCATTTTATGATTAATGAGATTCCAGTGAGCTGTGTCCAGTGCACAGACTCGCTCAGATCAGACTGGAGCAAACACAGAAAACAGAAGGATGGAAGTGGTTTATCAGAACATTCAGTTGAGAAGGGTTTATAAGGACAGAGACATAAGAACATGTATTATGCTACAGTACAATTACAATACATCATTACTTAAAGTTTAGTTTTCAGAACACTTTACAGAAGACATCAAAATAGTCAAAAGAGCATTAAAGAAATAATACAGGAAAGATCAAAATAGTGAATCATACAGTCAAAAGTTGAACACTCAAAGGTATTTGAATTAGACACGTCTCGAGATTTTGTCGTGAAGTCAATGCAGTCACGGACTTTAAGCAGACCCATTATGCAACATCGACTTTTCAGAGCTTTAAATCACAGTTGTTTCCCCTTCTTACAGTACTTGCTCTCTTGAATTTCTATTTGGAGTGATTCGTGAACGTTTGAGTCATCTTAAATTACTTTTTTTCAAGATGCCATTTTACATCATCAACTCTTGTTTTCAGCTCCATCAACACACACACACTGTTCTGTATTTGTATTACCATATGTTTTTGCTCCAGAGTATAAATCTCACCAGCCAAAAAAATGCATAATGAAGAAGAAAAAAAAAACATATAAGTCGCACTTTTGGGGGAAATGTATTTTATAAAATCTGAGACCAGGAACTGACATTTCCTGTGTAAAGTCAAGTTCTAGTAAAAACGATAGAACAACAGACTGTTAACGTCACATATAAACAGTGTTGGGAAGGTGAGTTTTAAATTGTATTCCCCCACAGATTACAGATTACATATCCCAAAATGCAGTAGGTCATGGAATCCAATTAAGTTACTTGAGGTGAGTTACGTAATCTGAATACTTTGGATTACTTCATTTGCTGTAGAGACAAGACAATGAAAAGCCCAAGTTTTACTTAATTAAAAATATTACTCATAGAGGAGGAGGAGACATGATCCACGCAGCATGATTTAGTCCTGTTAAATCCTGTTTTAGACATGGTTAATCCTGATTTAGTCCTGGTTTAGTCCTAGTTTAGTCCTGGTTTTAGTCCTGGTTTAGTCCTGATTTAGTCCTGGTTTAGTCCTGGTTTAGTCCTGGTTTTAGTTCTGGATTAGACCTGGTTTATTGTCCAGCAATGAGTAGAATTACCAAAAAAAAAAAAGGGGGGGGGATTCAGCCCAAAATGTGAAAACAGGAAAATCCCGCCTTGTAATCCATTTATTTCAACAAAGTAACTGTAATCCAATTACCGCTCATGGAAACAGTAACTGTAACTAAATACAGTTACTCATAATTTGTACTCTGATTACGTAACTCCGGTACATGTAATCTGTTACTCCCCAACACTGAATATGAACAGTTCTTCAGACAAACTATAACATAAACAACAGAACAGAACAAGTTTACCAAACTCTCCATCTCACTCCAAATCACTAAATCCATTCAATTCTTCAACCTCGCTGTCACTTGATTTCCTCGATGTTCAGTTAGAATTATTCAGGTCTTTCTGAATCCCGACAGGATGGTTTCAGTGTCACTGAAGTCCAGACTTTGTCCATCCATCCAGTGACTTCAGGAAAGTTTCATGGTGCATCCTCCCAGTGTCACAAGTTTCTCTCTAACAATTCAAACTTTCTTTCTGCTGCTCGATTATCGTTTTCAGATGCAGATTTTACGACTTGCCAATTGTAATTTGCAAAATCTGATTTTCTTTTTGGGGGCATTTGTGTTCTGTCTTCTCAGTCGTCTTTATAAGTTTGTTTAAATGTTAAATTGTTCAGTGGTGCAGAAGTAATGGTGCGATCGACTGATACAGACAGAACAGAGGCTCTTTCTGCAGGAGACATGTGCAGTAGAGTGAAGTGACAGTGGTACAGGAGGAACAGGAGCAGCAGATACTAACTAAGTCACACTGGAGTAGAAGTTGCAGGAAACACCCAAACCTTGAAAAAAAGTGACTTATAGTTTGAAAAATACAGTACTTTGTTCTCCACTTTAATTTTATTAATCAGTGACATGCATAGGATTTGGCAGTGTCACGTTGTCATTTTCTTACAAATGAAAAAATAAATAATAAAATAAATCTGCTACTTACTTGTGTGATGTGGAGTATCCATCGGAGGAGCCGACTCTTTGTTGTGATGATGTTTACAGCGACGTCAGCTCCTGATGGACCCCACAGTTTTCTAACACAGATGTTTTATTTGTTTTTTCTTTCTTTTCTGTAAATGCTACTTTTGTTAATATATTAGGACCCCCCTCGCAAATTAGATGCTACATCTCAAGGGGCTTCCCTTATAAATAAATAAATAAATACATTTCAGTGGACATGTTTCTTTTATTAAGCCGTTTTAGATTAATACTGTGATTTAAAATGTCCAGATTCTAATATAATGATCCAGGGATGTCATAGATTATAATTATAGCAGATATAGCACAATATTTCTTCTTTATACTATATATATATATATATATATATATATATATATATATATATATATATATAATATATATATATATATATATATATATTATATATATATATATATATATTTTTTTTTATGTAGGCATGTATATTTATGTATACTTATACTATATGTACTATATGTGACTGGATATGAGGATGAGTAGCCACTTAGCGGGAAAATCTGTCGTGGTTTTCGATGTGTTCTTTGACTGTCGTAAACTCCATCAGATAGCATTTTCATTTCCTAATTGAAGTTTTCTGTTATCTCCGACTTTGCTTCTGGATCGAGCAATTAAAAAGTCCCAGTCGGCTCCACACCACTGCTCTTTGGAAGTGTGTCATGTGCACCAGTGATAAGAGGATCAGCCGTGACTGTGGGCGCAGTGGGCACAGCGGGGGGCTCCTGTATGCTCCATAAGGATTTTCGAAGATATAACACTAATACTCTGTCAGATATGTTTTAGATATGTTCAAATGCTGTATATTCTGTCTGAGTCATGTAGGAAAAGTGTAATACGAGATAGTGACAGTGACGCTGCTTTATCACTGACAGCTGAATGTGCGTTAGTTTTATTTGATCTAGTTATTTCTGTTATTAAGGTGGTTGTTAAAAGATGACTTGGACGACACAACTTTGAATTATGACATTGAAGGACCAATATTACACTTTTTTCTGATCTATGTTAAAATATAGAGCAGGTTAATACAAACATTTTAAGACCAAAATGGCAAACCTGACAGCAGCAGTTACAGAAAGAGAGGCTGCAAGTCGATGGAGCTGCAGGTACACCTCTGCTCAGGAGGCGGCTCCGGGTTAGCAATGTTTTTGTTTTGTTTGTTTTTTTGAGCAAGGTACATGACAAGCATAAGGATATGTAAATGTCTGGAACCATTTCTGGTGCTGAAAAGGAGTAGGTTGAAGTAAAAAAAAAAAAAAAAATTGTCACATACATACACATATACAGACTCAGATATATATATATATATATATATATATATATATATATATACAGTTACTTTGTTGAAATAAATAGATTAGATGGCGGTATTTTCCTGTTTCACATTTTGGGCTAAACCAGGACTAAACCAGGACCAAACCAGGACTAAACCAGGACTAAACTAGGTTTAAACCAGGTCTAAATCAGGACTAAACCAGAACAAAACCAGGTCTGAACCAGGACTACATCAGGACTAAACCAGGACTAAACCAGGACCAAACCAGGTCTAAACCAGGTCTAAACCAGGGCCAATTTGAAGAGAACAAACATGAATTTTCAGGATGTGGTTGCTACATTCATGTAGTTTAAAAAAAAACAAAACATGACAATATCAAGTAATCCAAAGTATTCAAATTACATTACTCACTTTAAGTAATTTAATGGATTACATTACAAACTACATTTTGGGGTATGTAATCTGTAATCTGTAAAAGTCACCTTCCCAACACTGTATACATACATACACAAATAGATTTTTCTTTGTGGTCATTACGTTCTGGTGAGTTTTGTAATTAATTTATGTTTTGCTTGGCTCTATTTTACGGTTTGTTTTTTGTTAGCCGTTAGCCTTTTTTCTGTTTTCGCTTTTCCTTTGGGTTAGGTTTGTTGTTTTAGTTTTTTTTTATTTTTTTTTGTCTTTAGTTACAGGTGCTGGCACCGGCTTCTACAGCCCTGTACGGGGTTGGCCTGGTGTCGCACCTTTTTTTTTCTGTTTGGTCAGCTCATCAGGTCCAGCTTTCTGTTTATTACTTTTCATTATTTTTGGGGCACAGGAGGGTTTTTAGATTTCCTTAAAATCACTAAAAAGGACGAACCAACAAGAAAATAAAAGAATTTAAAAAACAATTCTTGACTCCTGTGTCCTTTTAAATATGTTGCCCTTCAGGTCGTAACAGTCATACAAACTAACAATAATGATTAAAAAAAAGCACAGAAGTTTATAATTTATGATCGTACAAAATAAACAGTAATGAGAATGAAAAATTTAAGGATTTTGGTTTTCATTTACGGTCGTACAAACTAATAATAATGATAAAGAAGGCAAAGAAGTTTATTGTGTATGACTGGATCAAAATAAGCAAAATGAGAATGAAGAATGTAAGGATTTTTAAAATGTATATATTTCTTTAATTTATTTATTTGTGTCCACTCATATACAGTCTATGAGGTTACTACATGTTTCTTATTGGTTATTATACTACTGTTCAAAAGTTTGGGGTCACTTAGAAATTTCCTTATTTTTGAAAGAAAAGCACTGTTTTTTTCAATGAAGATAACTTTAAAGTAATCAGAAATACACTCTATACATTGCTAATGTGGTAAATGATTATTCTAGTTGCTAATGTCTGGTTTTTGATGCAGTATCTACATAGGTGTATAGAGGCCCATTTCAAGCAACTGTCACTCCAGTGTTCTAATGGTACAATGTGTTTTGCTCAATGCGTCAGAAGACTAAAGGATGATTAGAAAACCCTTGTGCATCATGTTAGAACAGGTGAAAACAGTTTAGCTGGTTAGAGAAACTATAAAACTGACCTTTCTTTGAGCAGGTTGAGTATCTGGAGCATCACATTTGTGGGGTCAATTAAATGCTCAAAGTAGCCAGAAAAAGAACTTTCATGTGAAACTCGACAGTCTATTTTTGTTCTTAGAAATGAAGGCTATTCCATGCGAGAAACTGCCAAGAAACTGAAGATTTCCTACAGCAGTGTGAACTACTCCCTTCATAGAACAGCCCAAAAGGCTCTAAGCAGAGTAGAAAGAGAAGTGGGCATCTTGACCGTAAGAAGTGTCCATCCAGTCAATCCAACTTGTGGGAGGAGATTCTTGAAGCGTGGGGTGAAATTTCTCCTGATTACCTCAACAAATTAACAGCTAGAATGCCAAAGGTCTACAATGCTGTAATTGGTGCAAATTGAGGATTCTTTGTCGAAAGCAAAGTTTGAAGGAAAAAAAATAAAAAATTTCAAATACAAATCATTATTTTGAACCTTGTCAATGTCTGGACTATATTTTCTGTTCATTTTACAACTCATGGTGATAAATAAAAGTGTGACTTTTCATGGAAAACACAGAATTGTCTGGGCGACCCAAACTTTTGAACAGTAGTGTACGGTCGTACAAACTAATAATAATGATAAAGAAGACAAAGAAGTTTATAGTGGATGACTGTATCAAAATAAGCAAAATGAGAATGAAGAATGTAAGGATTTTTAAAATGTATATATTTTTTATTTATTTATTTGTGTCAATTCATATACAGTCTATGAGGTTACTACATGTTTCTTATAGGTTATTACGTGTATGAGGTGAATACATTTTTCTCCAGCTCAAGTCCATGGTTCAGAATCTGGTCCCTGCTCCTGACAGATTCCCCCCACAGCACTGAAGGTTGGAGCTCAAATGCACAGGACACATTTCCCGTGGGAGACAATAAAGTGGACCAGTATCTTACCGTAGGCCAAGGCTCTGGCAGCCCAGGTACCGATGTGGTTATAATAGATTTTCTCTTTTAATGGTCCAATATTAAATGGACTCTTGTGACTCTTAAACCGAGTTATAATGTTGGTACCTTTGCGCGGGCAAGATCCAGTCCCTTTAATTCTCGTCACTTAATAGTTTGACTTATTCCTTGTCTTTAATTTCGCTGAACATCTTTAAACAATTATGTATAATATGATCACCCCAATAAACCCTGTAACTGTGAGCCCTTCATTTGAATACCTGCGCTAAACCTCGCTCTCACATTTAGCTCTCAGGTCGCCGTTTACGACTCTGTGACATTAACTCAGCGGTTTTTACTCACCTCCCCCGCTAAACCGACACAATCCTACCCGCTAATACACCACCTAAACAGTCCCCCGACATTACACACCTCCCTCCCGGTGATTAGACGCCTCCCTCCCATTAAACGACACTCCCCTCTCTCTGCCATACGCTTCTGCCTGTGCCGCTTTATCTCCTGTGGCCAGGGCTAATCCCGATTTTAATACCTCCACGAGCTTGTAAAGAGAGGCTATTACATTATGAAAGACAAGTTATACACGAATACAATGGAAAGCAGCTTGGACAGTCAGAGCTGCTCAAATAAGATCAGCTCTGTTTAACGGTATGAACTGATGTTAATTAGACAATAAAATGGTCATTTGAAACATAGTACATATATATTTACACTGCACATCTGTCTGATCTGGCCAAGATATTAAAACGTATATCAGGTTATTCATTCTTTTTCAGATTTATATATGATCTACTTACTAGTTCAGAGGCGCTTCATTCTAGTCAGTGTTGGGGAGGTGACTTTTCAAATGTATTCCCCTACAGATTACAGATTACATACTCAAAAATGTACTTTGTAACGGAATCCATTAAATTACTTAAGGTGAGTAATGTAATCTGAATACTTTGGATTATTTGATTTGCAGTAGAGAAGAAAAGATGAGGATTATGGTAATATAAGATGTTTTTTCTGCTAAAAGAAAATAAAAAGCCCAGACTTTACTGAACCAGATTAAAAATATTATTGATAGAAGAGGAGACATGGTCCTCGCAGCATGATTTAGTCCTGTTAAATCCTGTTTTAGACCTGGTTTTCGACCTGTTTTCGACCTGGTTTTAGAACTGTTTTAGACCTGGTTTAGACCTGGTTTAGACCTGGTTTAGATCTGGTTTAGACCTGTTTTAGACCTGTTTTAGACCTGGTTTAGACCTGGTTTAGACCTGGTTTTAGTCCTGGTTTAGTCCTGGTTTAGTCCTGGTTTTAGACCTGCTTTAGATTGGGGGGTGTGCCGCTGTGTAATCCATTTATTTCAACAAAGTAACTGTAATCCAATTACCACTCACTGAAACAGTAACTGTAACTGAATACAGTTACTCATAATTTGTACTCTGATTACATAACTCCGGTACATGTAATCTGTTACTCCCCAACACTGATTCTAGTCTAGAAGTTGTTTATTTTAAGAGAATTTGTCAAGTAAAATCTTGATCTTGCTGCATGGACACATCATTTCACTACTTTTAAGTAATTTTCTAATACAGTTAAGTGTTTGCTGTGTTTTTCAAACTATAAGTCACTTTTTTTCATGGTTTGTGTGTTTCCTGCGACTTCTACTCCAGTGTGACTTATATATTAAAATGTTCACAGTGAAGTGTTGAGAGGTTCTAGTCTTGTGTGTGAGTATCTGCTGCTCCTGTTCCTCCTGTACCACTGTCACTTCACTCTACTGCACATGTCTCCTGCAGAAAGAGCCTCTGTTCTGTCTGTATCATGTCAATCGATCGCACCGTTACTTCTGCACCACTGAACAATTTAAGACTGAGAAGACTGAACACAAATGCCCCCAAAAAGAAAATCATATTTTGCAGGTTATAAACTGCAAGTCGTGAAATCTGCAGCTGAAAACGATAATCGAGCAGCAGAAAGAAAGTTTGGAGTGAGAGAAAAACTTGCACCATTGAAACTTTTTTCTGAAGTCACTGGATGGATGGACAAAGTCTGGACTTCAGTGACACTGAAACCATCCTGTCGGGATTCAGAAAGACCCGAATAATTCTAACTGAAACTAATGCTGAGTCTGACGACAGAGTGGAGTTGTTCAGAAGTGACAACGAGGATGAAGAATTGAATGGATTTAGTGATTTGGAGTGAGATGGAGAGTTTGTTAAACTTGTTCTGTTCTGTTGTTTGTGTTATAGTTTATCTGAAGAACTGTTCATGTGACGTTAACAGTCTGATGTTCTCTCTTCTATTGTTTTTACTACAACTTGACTTTACACAGGAAATGTCACTTCCTGGTCTCTGATTTTATAAAATCCTGATATGTGTGTTGTGCTCTCCTCATGCAGCCTGGACTGGAAAGTGCTACAAAATCACACACAGGCCCCTCTATCTCATTAGAAATGTTGAAATGTTAAGACATATTTTGTATCCTTTCTAATTTTTTTTTATTTATTTTTTGTAATTATTTATTGACTACTTTGTTTCAATATTGCTGGTTCAATTGAATGTTGAAAAGAAAAAGAAATGTTCTACATTTAATGTCGACTTATGGATCCTTTTATTGCTGCTTCAGTATTTTTCATTGTTTAAAACTTGAGTAACTCAGTCAACAATAAAATATCCTCATTAATGTTCAATAATGCTCAAATCCACCTTTATTTTGTGATTTATGAAAAATGTCTATTAATGAAGGTTTGTGACTTTTAAGATATGGGTCCCTAGAAAAACAGTTGTTCAGAAGTGACACGGAGGATGAAGAATTGAATGGATTTAGTGATTTGGAGTGAGATGGAGAGTTTGTTAAACTTGTTCTGTTCTGTTGTTTATGTTATAGTTTATCTGAAGAACTGTTCATATGTGACGTTAACAGTCTGTTGTTCTCTCTTCTATTGTTTTTACTTCAACTTGACTTTACACTTCCTGGTCTCTGATTTTATAAAATAAATTTCCCCCAAAAAGTGCCACTTATAGTCCAGTATATCTTACATTTTGGCCAAGTTTTTTCCAGTGTAGTTATACAAAATACACATCTCATTTGACATGACAGTGTGTTTTAAGAGCAGAATGTTTAGAAGTAAAATATTGCAATTTGCAAGTTAATTACGTTTTCATCAGCTAATTATATTTTGAAGCTCTGATATTGTACAGTTGATGTTATTATCAACAAATACAAACTTTGATTTGAACAGCTCCATTTTTTACATTTTACTTTACATTTTACTTTTAATTATTTCCTGAATAAAACATAACCTTTCAATAAGAAAACATGATTAGCATACTGCTTTAATGGAATCTATATGTGATAAATCAGGAGTTCATTCTGTTGGCTTAGTGCTTTAGGTTACAGTTGCATGCTGGGAAATATTTTGGTCGGAGGCAAGAAACAGGATAGTCGTCAAACACAGTGTGTAACCTCGCGTATTTCTCCCCGATAATGATAAATTCCTGCTGCATTATCGGATGCACAAATAGAAGCACAGAAGAAGGAACATGTTTTTTTCATATTCTGAGTGAAAAGAACCACTAACGGTGAATTAAACGACTTTCAAACATCCGCAGAGCAAACGTAGAAGATCCTAACAAACCGTGGACTCCAACAAGTTCAACAACACATCGAGACTCTTGGAGGTTTTCATCTTTTCTGCTGTGAATGGCCCAGGAGTTTCCACCAAGTCATTGTGGATATCACCCAAGTGAATATTTGTCCAGGTAGTTGGTGATTCCGACCAGAAATTTGGTTTGGTCCAGGCTCTGTCGGGGTTGAAAAGGGTGATTTGTCGTCCATCGATGTTTATGACCAATTTCTGGTCAAATGGTCTTGGGTCCTCTGCCGTTAGAGTGGATAAATAACCAGGATCAATACCCTTTACGTGCTTTCTCACTCTGTCCATCATGTTGAATTAGTGTTTCTTGCCGCCGACCAAAATAATTCCCAGCATGCAACACACGCTTTTGTCAACAATGAAACTCGCCTATAGGCTACTTAAAGTGTTTTGCATTTATTTATTTTGGTCATTTCTTTAAAGGTGCATTGTGTAACTTTTCTGGTGGACGGTCTGTCAGATGTTTTTTTATTTATTTGTTTATTTTCCCACAGAGATTCTATTGATTTGTCTGGAACGTAACACCAAAAAGTGCTTTTAGAGTATTTAAAAGTTCTTATGTTTGTCAGTCCTGATCCTATAAACGTAAAATAAAAAGTGACTGAAAGGTAAAACTTGTCTTTGTTAGAATGCAGCAGCGGTGAGTCTCGCGTCGCGTCTCATTTCTCTTTCCGCGCTTCCTTCGCCTTGATTCCTCTCCTCCATTCTGCAGGAAATGGGTAAGTCCCAACTACAGAGGAGACACAGAGAGGATCTAAAGTCCTCCCTGAAACCCATAAAGTTTGATTCTTTTCTCTGATGTCTGCTCCTGAAGCCTCCCTCAAGTTTACTCCCTCACTCCGTGGTCTTAATATGACACATTGGAATGAAAAATGGGGGATCGAGGAGAGGAATAAAGGAGAAGGAAGGTGTTGAGGAAAATAACCCTTTTCCTCGTGTGTTTGTTAGTTTCTGCTTAGACAAAAAATTACACTTGAAACAGAAATAAAGTCCAGATAATTGACTTATTCTAATATTAGAAAAGTCACACTTGTACAAGGAGTCTGTGCTGACATTCCCATGCAGAGACTCAAGATTTACGCCTGTACAATGATTTTTATACGTAAACTATAGTGGGAGGCGACCATGGTTTAGGCTTGGTGCCTCTTCGTTGGTGCTCAGACCAGTCAGGCCTCTTGGCACATTACACGATCTTATCCAATTGTGACAAGGATCCCCCAGATTCATCTCACAAGGGGATGTCTGATCAGGGTGATGAGTCGTGAGTCAGCATATCCCTATCAATAAGTCCTCGTCGTATTTAGTTAATTGATTAGACATTTAGATAGAAATGGGCCCGGTCAAGCAGAAGTAAACAGCAAGGCCAAAAATTCCAGTTAATGCATCTGATATAAAAATGTATTGAACAGATACATATGTACTCTAGTTTATGAAACTGTTGACCTTTTTTCTGTACCATTTTTGGTTCTAAAGTTCCATATGTTTTAAACAGACCATGAATGAAACATGGAACAAAAATTATTTCCCAAATTTCAAAGACCTGCAAATCATGTAAATAAATGGATGTATTTCATCATATCTTGTGTTATTTGATCTTTGGACTGTTGATGAAGGTACATGATTTTTCCCAAAAAAATGTATTGAAAAGGATAAAAATCTGCCCCTGTTTCCCTCCGTTACCACTTGACCGGACCCAAATAGAATATTTTGTACATGAACTGAACCTAACTTTGCATCCCTCAGCTGTAATCTGGTCCCTGTTTTCTGGGTCACTGTATAGTGAATTATAATAGTACAATAATAAAATACAGCAGTACATCAATAACTGTATATGTAGCAGCACATCAGTTACATCATAGCAGTAGTTATACACAACCTAAGAATAGGCTCCATCCAAAAATGTGCAAAAATGCGTCCGTCCTTGTGCTTCCTTCTCCTTGTCGCTGACTTGTGAGAGCTTCGTCATGACGTCGACTCTGAGGACCAAGGAAAAGGAAGGAGCAGTGAGGAGAAGAAGGTATCTCTGCTTTAGATGGATCTGGATCCTCCGAACCAGCGATGGGAACAACGGTCAAAACTACAACTCCCAGAAAACAAACTACAACAAGCCCACCATCTCCTTATGAGAATTATTTACACCGTTCAGTCTTTTCATCTCAACAGAACTGACATAAACAGTGAAAAGACTGTTAAATAATGAGCTTCAGACGGGTTCGGACAGATATTTAAAACTTATGTTCGGGCTCAGGTCGGACTCGGCCGCATCAATGCATCAGCTGCTTCCTGTCTACAGTAAAACCACTCGCTTTTAGACTTTCACTGCACTTCTACTTTAAATAGATAAGTCAAAAGTGTGTTATGATTATTTGTGAAATGTGGTCCAATACTCCAGATACGTGATTTTTAAAGCATAAATGATTGGAGATAAAGTCCACAGGAAGTAGAGTCACTGTCACTAATCTGCAGCTTCACCTCAATCCATGCGCTGTGTGGATAATTGTCTTTTTACTTTTAATGATTCAAAAGTTTTGTGGACTGGAGTCATTATTTGCAGAGGGCAATTTCTATGGATAATGTGGATGAGCTGCTGCAGCCTAAATGTACAACTTTACGAGAGGTGAGGAATAAAGTCTTCTCATTATTTTCGCTAAAGAGTTTGTATTTTGCGTCTCTCTGTCCGTTAGAGGAACACAAACAATATCCTACATGTGTCATTAGCAGGTCTGTGAAAACAGTGCAATTTTTAATAGGGTTGTCCCGATCTGATCATGTGATCAGAAATTGGCGCCAATCACGTGACTCCGGACTCGATCCGGACTCGGACGTTATGTTCTCATCAGGTATCGGATAAATAATATTCATATATAACACGCAAGACACAATAGTTTTTCTGAGGCGCAGGATTTGCTCAGGGACGTCCGGGTAGAGCGACTGTCTGTCCCAGCCCCTGCCTGGGACTTTTGGGCTGTGCCGTACTCGGGCATCTGTATCTTCCAACGCACATATAAACATGTCACTTGGCATAGGACCGATGTTTTCTTTATTGTCTTCTAGAATTAATCGCTTTTTGTGAGAGGATCTTTCTGACATTCGCGAGGATCTTTTCATGGCCGATTCTTTCGAGGTTCGGCTCACAGACTCTTCGACTTGTGCGCCATGTTGATCATGGGAGTCCAGTGTGGGTTCGTTGAATCGTAAACTAGTGCAGGTTTTCCTGGATAAATGAATTACATTTTAGTTCAGTAAATGTGCTTCTTTCATTAAATAAGCTATGAAACAATTTAAATAGCAAATACCTTGATGAAACTTCGGGTGTCTTGATGGTACGATTGGAAATCTCTTCACGGTTTATGTTCTCTAAGACATAATTCGCGTCTTTTTTTCAATAATTCCCTTGTTTGAGTTCCTGATGAGTCATTTCCAGAGGAACACTGAAGAAACAAATCATTTTATCTCTTTCAGAGCATCTAGAACAACCAAATACACAACAAAACCTGCCCATGTTTCTCCGATGCTGCTGAAGTCAATGACATAGTGTGTCCGGTGTCATGACGACGTAGGTACTGTTGCTATAGGGGTCATGTGACGGTGCAAAGCCTCTATACTAAAGGAGCTATGAAACATAATGTCTCCTTTCCTTACTCCTTCCTCACTTCTCTGATCTTTTGGGATGCTCCTTGTCACGGTGGACGACGACGCACGTCCAGTCAACGACAAGGAAAGGAACTTCACCCCGTCCCCGAGAGCTGTAACTGGTGACTCTAGGCCCTTTTGTAGGTCAGATCTATGGAGAGGCGCCTGTGCTCACTTTGAAGAACCAAAACAAACTAAATACTAGATGTAGACTTCATTTTTGAGTCTGTTTGCTCTCCCTGTCGTCACGTGGTCTAAATGAGTCTGATATTTTGGTAAACTGCTCTGACCCCCTGTAGCTCCCTCTCCACGCATCACTTTCACTTTGGCTCCAAATGAGAGACTGCCCCACTTCCTGTCGCTCAGAGGAGGCTTTGCTAATGACTTTTAATCATACACACTAATGAGGAGCTATAATTTCACCACTGTTACTAATTGAATGGAGTTTTTTTTTTTTTTTTTTTTTCAGGAAAACAGCATGAGAGAAATGGTTAAGGTCAAATCAGTCGTTTTACTGAAATACACGAACTGCCCAAAACCGTCTCCACCTGGACTGACCGGCTGAGCTTTATTTGGAGTATTTATTTTGGATTAAACTGTCATACATGTTGATTTTTATTTATTTAGTTAGAGAAAGAAATACTATTCTAATAACTTTCGAGAGAAAAAAATAGTCTTTGATTTACATTTAATATATATATATATATATATATATATATATATATATATATATATATATATATATTATATATATATATATATATATATATATATATATATAATTTTTTTTTTTTTTTTTCCCTTATGGGTGTTTTTATTGCACTGAAAAACAAAGAAAAAAAAAAAGATATTGGTTCAGTCGATATCCAATTTAGTTCTATAAGCTGGTGTAATAAAACAATTTACTGGCCAAATATTTTTCAAAGCTGTTCTGTAGTTACATTGTGTTTGAAGGAAATAACATTTTATTTTCAGTGTCTGCCCAAATATCGGTCGATATGGGGCATGGGCAGATACTTAAAGCCAAATATCAGCATCAGAACAGGAAAAGCTGCATTGTTGTGTTCTTAAACACGGATAGAGGATTGACTGTAGACTTCTCCATTAAAAACACCCAAGATGATCACTGACTAATGAATTCAAACTTGTTTAGAAGACATAGACTACGTACAGACTGCAGCCTGAAGTGACCCAAATCCGAATTTTTTTGGCCCCTATGTTCCTGTATTTGATCTTTTAATGACAATTTTTTTCAATTGTGACCCAGGACACTTGGATATGTGCTCCTAAAACTGATACATATCTGATCTTTTGACATGTGACTTCAGTGTGAACGGTCAAAGTGCATTCATCCACCTACACGTTATCAACAAGACACAAACGTCACTATTCTGCACTGAAGTAGGCGAAAATTGTTAATGAACTCTGTGTCACTGAAGTGAAGCACATCACCACTCACCACTCTTGGCTCCGTCTCCACATCCACACGTTCCTTTCAACGGACGTCGCTGCCGCTGTCCCACAAAACACCACAGTCAAAAACCTCATCCTTCTCCTTCTCAATCTCCTCCTTAAAACAAGTAAGTTGTTCATGTTCTGGCTCTGGTACGAGAGGAACTTTAAAATCTCCAGGTGCTCGATGCTGCGTCCATGTTGTGGACAACTTCTGTCAAACACAGAGACGCTCGCTGTGGTTGACGTCATCGTGTCTCCAGTGTCACATGTGGGACACTTTTGGGCCGTTTAATGTTCACACTGGAGTCACATACAAGACACATTTAACTGGAAATGTGAACGACCTCACAAAAACATCAGATTTCACAAAAAAAATCCGAATTGAGTGTTCAGCCCTGCAGTCTGAACGTAGCCTTATTGTGCTTGTGTCTGCTATATAATAATAATCTTTGACACCCATGTATCATTATGTTATAATTTGCACATTTTAAATCATAATATTCCTCTAAAGCAACTTGATAAAGGAAGCAAGTTCACTTACTCCTGTGTTAGAAAACTGTAAACGTCATCACAACGAAGAGTGGGCACCTACAATGGATCACTGCAGATCACATTAGCGAGATTCTGAGATTCTACTAGTACATTCTTTTTCATTTATTCCAAAATGATTATGTAATCCTGCTGAATCCCATGTGTATCACTGATTAAGAAAATTAAATAACAGAGCAAAGTAACTACAGAGCAGGGGGCATGTAGCCAGGCTGGCGTCACCTAGTGCCTCCACTCAATTTCATTTCTGTCCAGCGACAATGTCAGGAATCAGAATACACTAAATGGTTTGCAAGAACCCCGGAAGATGTAGACTGAGCACCGGCCAATCAGCTGTGAGCTGTGAAGCCATGACATCAAACTCATTGCGTCTGTCTGGGTCGCTTTTGTGGATCAGCACAACAGTAAACAAAGTGTCGACATTCTGTGTTGGAAATGGTTCCAGAGATCGAGGATTTAAAGCCGAAACAAAGAGAATGTTTGGTGAATTTTATCAAGAGGAAAGATGTTATTGTCCTTCTTCCTACGGGATTTGGTGCATTACAGACATCACGACCAAACAGCAGCGATTGATTAAATAATAAAAGTACCCACCTACCGTCGAGCGAACGAATCCTAATGCTGCAAGGTCAGACAGTTTCCACGAAGTGAAACCAGCTGAGGAATCAGACTAGGGAGAATGTATTAGTGGGAGTTGGTTGGCTTTATGGCACCTTGAATATGCGCCACTAAAGATTGCTCAAACATGTACAAATCTTTCCAAATACAACTTTGAGAAGGTAAATGAGAAGAAGAAACAATTGTAATATGGTTCAAAGCTCTGAAAAGTGGATTTTGTGTAATAGGTTGACTTTAAAATTCAGTCATATTCAATGATTTACCCAGCCCTATTGTGCAGGTCTTAGGTTGACTTGACAGACCTACTAAACATGAGAATTGAACCCACAACCTTCTACACATGAGCAAACCACTTTTCCACTTCTAAACCCGAACACTACAATAACCAGTCTTTTCCCGACCACCCAATTTCCACAAAAATCCCAAAACAAAACTAGATTTGGGGCAGTTTTGACCTGATTCACGCTCTCACGAGATTTTAACAAAGTCCAAAAATGACAACCGCTGCTAAATTTACTGTTCGAGTGTGCGGACCCCCCCCACACACGAGCCCACGTCCTGCTTGATAAATGAGCTGGAGTAGCGCAAAGGTCACAATCTATTTAAATCTGTGTAAATCTTTTGCCTTTTTTCCCTGACATACATTTGAACATTTCCGAAAGTGCAATTTAATGAGTTGGACATGGGCTCTGGTGGTGCAGCCGCTATTTACGGCCTAATTTTGGTGCATTAGTTAAATTGCATGTTTTTTGGGAGGAAGAGGGATGCCGGTGTTTGGAGTGCCCTTTAAAAGTCATTGACTCAGTATAAGCTGTTTGTCAAAGGAGCACAAATTCTCTCCAGCGCCGATAATTAAAAACGGAACGGTAAAGCTGTAATTACAGACGTGTTGTGGCGCTGATCTGCTTTAGGAGGATGCTTCGACGTGTTACGATTAAGGGTCATCAAAATCATCACTTTAAATAGTCGTCGGCTTTATTCTGCGAGAAAATCGAGGTTTAAAGGTGCACTGCGGAACTTTTTGCAACCTGTTTGAACTCACAGATGTTGCACAGATGACATTTCTATGCCAGGACGGAAACGGGACTACACCAGAACTAAACCAGGACTAAAACAGGACTAAACCAGGACTAAAACCAGGACTAAAACAGGACTAAACCAGGACTAAACCAGGACTAAACCAGGACTAAACCAGGACTAAACCAGGACTAAAACAGGACTAAACCAGGACTAAAAACCAGGACTAAAACAGGACTAAACCAGGACTAAACCAGGACTAAAACAGGACTAAACCAGGACTAAACCAGGACTAAAACAGGATTAAACCAGGATTAAACCAGGACTGAACCAGGACTAAACCAAGACTAGAACAGGACTAAACCAGGTCTAAACCAGGACTAAACCAGGTCTAAACCAAGACTAAAACAGGACTAAAACATGACTAAACCAGGACTAAACCAGGACTGAACCAGGACTAAACCAGGACTAAACCAGGACTGAACCAGGACTAAACCAGGACTAGAACAGGGCTAAACCAGGACTAAACCAGGACTTAAATCAGGACTGAGTGTCGGGACGGGCCGGGAGGTTAGCCCCTGAAGACCGTCGATCTCTCCAAGTCGAAGATTAGTTAGATCGTTGGCAGTTTTTTTTTTTTTTTTTTTTTTTTTTTCATTTTGGTTTTGGAGACAAATAATGAAGAAAATAGAAAGTAGAATAGAAAATGAATGAATGAGACACAGACTCGCCTGGAGTGTTGAAGGTGTAAAAGCGCTGTATAAAAATGTAACTCTGACCATTGTTTTTTTTACATGTAATTTGTACTGAGCTTTTGGACGCAGTTCTCTTTAGTGTGACTTTATCAATGTACTTGACTCATGTTTGTCACTCTGAAATGAGTTCTACACATTTTCAATCTGGGACGACTCTCGCGGAAAGAGATCGGAAAATGTGAATCTTCAAGACAATTATCTGAATCTGATCGGTCAAAGCGAAAATCCAATTACTGTTATGTCTAGTTGAGAGAAAAACACAGACATCTTCCCTGTTCATAAATGCACAAAGCTCAACAAACCTTCTGCTTGTTTTTCACAAACTAAACCGTCCGTATTGACAATAAAAATAGTCTTCACCTTTGGCTTCCACACAAACCTCAGAGCTGCTCTGATTGATCCACCCAATTCTCCTTACAGCAGGCGCACTACAAGGTTCCTCATCAATAAAGAACTCTGTAAAACAAAACTCTGCACTTCCTGTCATTTTCAATATGGCAGATGTTATTTGCACCCTGACTGTAAATGTCTAACATTGTTATTCACACAAAGGGTAGCCATTGTTGCTATATCAGGGAAGAATGAGTAAACCTTTGGATGTTTACCAATTAAAAATGGCTGCAACATCAACATTTTTAGAGATATTGACAGGAAAAAGCATAAGCTAACTAAGCATTAGCTAAGGCCAGTATTACTTAATGTGTTGGTTTACAAACCCACCAATGCTATATTAAAAGAAAAAGATTTTAAATAAAATTGAAATGAAGGTTGCAGAGCTCGAATTACTGAACATTTTTCAAGTTGTTGCCTGAAAATCAGACAATTATTAACCCTGTTCCACTTAAGACGCCATTTCCACCCAAATCATTATTTCCTCAAACATTTTTGCTGTATTTTAAGGGTTTAATATATTTATTACTTTTAATATTTACTTTTTTAAATATTTAAAACTTGAAATACAATTTCATTTGTAACAATTTGTAACACTTCCTGAACATGGATTTTCTGACTAGAGGCTCTTCTGATGATAAGGCTGACCCCCCTAAGGTTTTTAGTCCCGGTTAAATCCTGTTTTAGTCCTGATTTTAGTCCTGGTTTAGAACTGATTTTAGTCCTGGGTTTAGTTCTGGTTTAGAGGCGCACGGGAAGAGCCATGGTCCATGCGCTGTACGGGAGCAAATCCAGCTTCCTGCACTTTTTCACAGGAAACAACATAAGCAGACACGTCACCATTCCCTTTTTACTTGAGATGGGTGTAAATAGAACAATCCTGTCCATTCAACTATTAACACCCAGAGTGCAAATAGACACTCCGTTTCAATATATTTGTCAACTTTTCTTACACATTGCTTCCTGACTGAAGTAAAATTATAATTTATATTTTCAACAGGTATTATCCCACCAAATTAAGCAGAAATGAGAGAATCTTCACATGCATTTTAACGAGCCATGCCCCTCTTATTCAAATCGTATAAGACACACTTCTCATTAACATACATTACGTTCCCGTCCTCATAGGTACGGTCCGAGCCTGGAGACATGTGTTTGAATGGGGAGGTCGTCACGTGTCCAAAGTGACCTTCCCCTTCTGGATTTCAAACAGGGACAAAAGCAGCGGCAGAGCTAAAGCTGGAGGAGCCGGCCCCACAGAGACGGACCCTAATTGAAATGAATTCTGACTAAAGCAATGACTTCTAATGGCGTTTTGAATGGAGAGTGCGGTAATGACACGCACCGGCCCCGAGGGGACGCAGGCAGAGACGGAGCAGAGGTGGAAAATGAGACATTTATTCAAACGCAAGCGGAGTCACAAGGATGGACACTTTATGAACATGTAAATGTGAAATTAATATTGTATGACAGTGGGCTGTACGTGTGGGAAGACTCTCACTCTACGGGAGTCTTGACACGTGTTGTAAAGGTGCACTGTGTAACTTTCCAGGTGGAGGGTCAGATACCACAGAGATGTTGAAGCTTTGTCTGGAATTTTCCACAGTATGATATGAAAGAATGAATTGTATTTGTCCCAAACATTAATAATACAGAAGATGATTAATTTGAAGGAACAATTTACACACAAGTTACAGCTTCTTATTTTAACAGAATGCTTCTTAAATGCATTGATCTATTATATATGTGTGTGTGTGTGTGTGTGTGTGTGTGTGTGTGTGTGTGTGTGTGTGTGTGTGTGTGTGTGTGTGTGTGTGTGTGTGTGTGTGTGTGTGTGTGTGTGTGTGTGTACTCCATAGACTGTTACCAGTGTTTGGGAAGGTGACTTTTAAAATGTATTCCCCTACAGATTACAGATTACATACCCCAAAATATAGTTTGTAACGTAATCCATTAAATTACTTAAGGTGAGTAAAGTAATCTGAATACTTTGGATTACTTGATTTGCTGTAGAGAAGCAAAGACGAGGAAATCTTCACATAAGATGTTTTGTCTGATAAAAGACAATGAAAGGGCCGAGTCTTTACTTAACCAAATTAAAAATATTTTTGATAGAAGAGGAGGAGACATGGTCTGCGCAGCATTGTTTAGTCCTGTTAAACCCTGTTTGAGACCTGGTTTAGTCCTGGTTTTAGTCCTGGTTTAGACCTGGTTTAATATCCGGCAATGAGTGAAATTACTGAGAAAAAAAAAAAAAAGGAATAAAGCCCAAATGTGAAAACAGGAAAATACCGCTGTGTAATCCATTTAATTCAACAAAGTAACTGTAATCTAATTACCACTTACTGAAACAGTAACTGTAACGGAATACAGTTACTCATAATTTGATAACTAGCTTGGTTCTCACTTCCATATCCTTAACAAACTGGTTTGAATATTTGCTTCATATAGTTTTCTACCATATGGTACAAGATTAGGTTGAAAAACCTCTTACTTTTTGACTCATGAGATTTTTTATTATGAAGAAAGGTCATGGTAACGGAGGGAAAAGTAACGGAGGGAAAACTGTGCAAACAAGTAGAAGGTGCAGGATTTTACATAATTTGTCAACTTTTTTTCTTCTGAATACTTTAATATTACTTCAAAATGAAAGGAAACTATTTGTATAAAATATGTCAGTCCTTCCAAGCAAATTTTTATCATTTTAAATACATTTTTTTTTTTAATCATGTACCTTCATCAACAGTTCAAAGATGGAATAACACAAGATATGATGAAATACATCCATTTATTTACATGATTTGCAGGTCTTTGAAATTTGGGAAATAATTTTTGTTCCATGTTTCATACATGGTCTGTTTAAAATGTATGGAACTTTAGAACCAAAAATGGTACAGAAAAAAGGTCAACAGTTTCATAAACTAGAGTACATATGTATCTGTTCAATACATTTTTATATCAGATGCATTAACTTGAATTTTTGGCCTTGCTGTTTACTTCTGCTTGACCGGGCCCATATCTTTTGGCATTGCTTTATTTCACTTTATACATTAGTTGTGCAATTTTCAGTTTAACAGTATCATTTAGCTAGGAAATCTCTTCGCGGTTTATGTTCACTAGCCAGAATCTGCATCTTTTTTTCCATAATTCCCTTGTTTGAGCTCCTGATGAGTCATTTCCAGAGGAACAGTGAAGAAACAAATCGTTTTATTCCTTTCAGAGCGTCTAGAACAACCAAATACACAACAAAACCTGCCCATGTTTGCTGCTGAAGTCAATGACATAGTGTGCCCGGTGTCATGGCGGCGTAGTTACTTTTGCTATAGGGGACACGTGACGGTGCAAAAGCCTCTATTACCTATTATAATTGTATTTAAAAGGCCATTCATTTCTGTGGTAATCTGTGTTATGAACCATTTTACCTCTTTGCTCGAATCTGATTCGTTTTTGCGTCTCTAAACTGTTTATACGGAGTAATTATGTTGCTAAAAAGTGCACTTGTAATATTTTGCAGTGTACCCCCAAGTCCCAGTATTATTAAAGCTTTAATTCTTGTCAAAGGCGCACATTCAATGGAGTTAACATAAAAAAGTGCTTTGAATAGACTGCCTTTTATTACATTTAAGAGCAGACTCCCTCCAGAGCCCGGGGCAAGCGTCCGTCCACAGTTCATTCACACATTTTTTATGATTAAGAGAATGTTTTGAAGAACATTGTGTCTTTTGTTATCCTTCGAGATTACGTGGGCGTTACTTAAAGGCGTACCTGCTTTTTACTCAAAAGATGAAAAACAAAACTGGTTCTTTTTTTTTTATAAACAGTTTGCAGTGGTCTGTGGCTTTATTTTAATTAAAGGTGCAATATTATGCAAAACTGACTCTTGTGAGCTTTTAGTCATAGTATAATGTTGTTACCTCGTCAAAAACAGATCTAGAGTTGTGTTTTGTTTCATTCACACATCTACAAAGCTCAAAATGCTCTGTTCCCTCTTGTGTTTTCAAGTTAACAGCTTCTTTTAAGATTTGTTCAGTAGAAATCAGCAACTCCAGGTCTGAAATCATCCAAATGACTATAATAATAATAATAAGAAGAAATAAATCTTTATATCTTACATCTTATATACAGTGTTGGGGAGTAACAGATTACATGTACCGGAGTTACCTAATCAGAATACAAATTATCAGTAACTGTATTCGGTTACATTTACTGTTTCAGTGAGTGGTAATTGGATTACAGTTACTTTGTTGAAATAAATGGATTACATGGTGGTATTTTCCTGTTTTCCTGTTTTCACATTTTGGGTTATTCCCTTTTTTTTTTTTTCTTTTTTTTTTTCAGTTAATTCCACTCATTGCTGGAAACTAAACCAAGTCTAAACTAGATCTAAAACAGGTCTAAACCAGGTCTAAACCAGTACTAAAACCAGGTCTATACTCGATCTCAACTAGAATTAAACCAGGACTAAACTAGGTCTTAACCAGGACTAAAACCAGGTCTAAACTAGATCTAAACTAGATCTAAACCAGGTCTAAAACAGGACTAAAACAGGACTAAAACCAGGTCTATACTAGATCTAAACTAGAATTAAACCAGGACTAAACCAGGTCTAAACCAGGACTAAACCAGGTCTAAAACAGGACTAAAACAGGACTAAACCAGGTCTAAAACAGGACTAAAACAGGACTAAACCAGGTCTAAAACGGGACTAAACCAGGTCTAAACCAGGAGTAAACCAGGTCTAAAGCAGGACTTAAAACCAGGTCTAAACCAGGACTAAAACAGGATTTAACAGGACTAAATCCTGCTGTGTGGACGTGTCTCCTCCTCTTCTATCAATAATATTTTTAATGTGGTTAAGTAAAGTCTGGGCTTTTTATTTTCTTTTACCAGACAAAACTTATGTTACGGTATCCTCGTCTTTGCTTCTCTACAGTAAACCAAGTAATCCAAAGTATTCAGATTACGTTACTCACTTTAAGTAATTTAATGGATTATGTTACAAACTACATTTTGGGGTATGTAATCTGTAATCTGTAGGGGAATACATTTTAAAAGTCACCTTCCCAACACTGCTTACATGTATCTTTTTAAAAACTAGGTTTACAACAGGAGTGTTAAACTCATTTTGGTCCGGGGGTCGTATCCAACCGACTTTGATCTCAAAGGGGCCGGATCAGAAAACTCATGTTATATAAACCCCACACAGCCAAGTCACAGCCAAGAGTGGAGGGATTGATCTGTGCTTCACTGCTTCACACGGAGTTCAGACATAATTTTCATTTGACGACAAAAACGTTTGTGTACATTTGTGACGTGTAGGTGGGATGAATGTGACCTGGCTGTTCAGACTGAAGTCGCATGTCAAAAGATCAGATATGTATCAGTTTTAGGAGCACATATCCTTGGTCGCATTCGAAATAAATGAGATATGTGTGGATCAGACTGTCATTAAAACATACAGGAGAATAGGGGACAAAAAAATCAGAATTCGGTCACTTCAGGCTGCAGTCTGAATGTCGTCTTATACTGTTCTTTGCTTCTTATATCGGCCCTCCAAGACCTTTAATCTGGCCTTAATGATATTTTCTGTTAAAATATTGTTAATTTTCTGTGGTGTTTATCACAGCAGTGTCTCCAGCATCTCTGTACGTGGCCCCTCCCACCAGAGCAGCACAAATGAAGACTTGTCTCTTTCCAAACGCTCTTAAAGGACGATCGTTTTGACTGTTGACCGTGACACCCTCATCAAAAAAATGTCCAACATGAGAAAAGTGGAGCCGAGTGCAGGATTTTACAACAAAAATTTACTTATTCCTATTTACATACAAGTTCATGTTAAAACTTTGTGTTGAAATTGTATTTTTCTTAAAGTTTCAGGTTGTTCATAAGTATTTTGTAAAAGAAAGAGTTTGATAGATTAATAGATTTGTGTTTCTCTGCACAAATATTTGAATTTATAGTTATTTTTGGGGTTTATATGTCGTGAGTTTTCTGATCCGGACACTTTGGCATTAAAGTAGGTTGGATATGGCCAGTGTTGGGAAAGTTACTTTTAAAATGTATTCCCCTACAGATTGCAGATTACATACCCCAAAATGTAGTTTGTAACAGAATCCATGAAGATATTTAAAGTGAGTAATGTAATCTGAATACTTTGGTTTACTTGATTTGCTGTAGAGAAACAAAGACTAAGATATCGTAACATAAGATAGTTTTGTCTGATAAAAGAAAATAAAAAGCCCAGACTTTACTGTATTAAAAATATTATTGATAGAGGAGGAGACACGTCCACGCAGCATGGTTTAGTCCTGTTAAATCCTGTTTTAGACCTGGTTTAGACCTGGTTTTAGTCCTGGTTTAGTCCTATTAAATCCTGGTTTAGACCTGGTTTAGTGCTGGTTTAGACCTGTCTTAGACCTGGTTCAGATCTAGTTTAGACCTGGTTTTAGTCCTGGTTTAGTCCTGTTTTAGTCCTGTTTTAGACCTGGTTTAGATCTAGTTTAGACCTGGTTTAGTCCTGTTTTAGTCCTGGTTTAGTCCTGTTTTAGACCTGGTTTAGATCTAGTTTAGACCTGGTTTAGTCCTATTTTAGTCCTGGTTTAGTCCTGTTTTAGACCTGTTTTAGACCTGGTTTAGATCCTAGTTTAGTCCTGTTTTAGACCTGTTTTAGACCTGGTTTAGATCTAGTTTAGACCTGGTTTAGTTTCCGGCAATATAGCCCAGGATATAGCCCAAAATGTGAAAACAGGAAAATATCGCTGTGTAATCCATTTATTTCAACGAAGTAACTGTAATCCAATTACCACTCCCTGAAAACAGTAACTCTAACTGAATACAGTTACTCATAATTTGTACTCTGATTACGTAACTCCGGTACATGTAATTTGTTACTCCCCAACACTGGATACGGCCCCCGGACCAAAATGAGTTTGACACTCCTGATATAAACTCTTTAATACATGCAAATACATCCAGGTTTGGGCAGTTGTAAAACAAACGACTTTAAACACACATAACATTCTTATTCAGATAACACAGAACACGAGACACAAATTGCGTTCATTTGACCCTCCATTTTGAATCCAATCTCTCCACACTGAAGTACTGGCCCCATTTCTTTGCCTGTAAACGCGCGGTGCCCTAAATGTGTGAAATTATCCAAGATGGCGGTGATTACGGCGTGATGGGGTGTAATTGTACTTCACTCACACAGACGCGAGCACGAGCAGACGCAGATGTGGAGTTTGGAGTTTAGAGCCTTTTGGACATTTGATGAGACAATCAAGGCGTCCTCCGGCTCTGCTCTGTCGAGAGAGAGAGTGAGATCGGCCGCATCCTCACACTGCAGATGAGCCAACTCAATCTGAGCTGTGTGTGAGGAGTAGTAGTAGTAGTAGTAGTAGTAGTAATAGTAGTAATAGTAGTAATAGTAGTAGTAGTAGCGGTGGTAGTAGTAGTGGTGGTAGTAGTAGTAGTGGTAGTGGTGGTTGTAGTAGTAGTAGTAGTAGTAGTAATAGTAGTAGCAGTAGTAGTAGCGGTGGTAGTAGTAGTGGTAGTGGTGGTTGTAGTAGTAGTAGTAGTAGTAGTAGTAGTAGTAGTAGTAGTAGTGGTAGTAGTGGTTGTAGTAGTGGTAGTAGTGGTTGTAGTAGTAGTAGTAGTAGTAGTAATGGTAGTAGTAGTAGTAGTAGTAGTAATGGTAGTAGTAGTAATGGTAATAGTGGTAGTGGTAGTAGTGGTTGTAGTAGTGGTAGTAGTAGTAGTAGTAGTAGTAGTAATGGTAGTAGTAGTAGTAGTAGTAGTAGTAATGGTAGTAGTAGTAATGGTAATAGTGGTAGTGGTAGTAGTAGTTTTGGTGATAGTAGTGGTAGTAATAATTGTAGTAGTGGTAGTAGTAATAGTGGTAATAGTGGTGGTAGTAGTAGTAGTAGTAGTAGAGGTGGTAGTGGTACTAGTGGTTGTAGTAGTAGTAATAGTGGTAGTAGTGGTTGTAGTAGTAGTATTAGTGGTAGCAGTGGTAGTAGTAGTAATAGTGGTAGTAGTAGTAGTGCTAGTGGTAGTAATGGTGGTAGTAGTAGTAGTAATAGTGGTGGTAATGGTAGTAGTAGTAGTGGTAGTGATAGTGGTAGTAGTGGTTGTAGTAGTAGTAGTAGTAGTAGTAGTAGTAGTAGTAATGGTTGTAGTAGTAGTAGTGGTAGTAGTAGTAGTGTGTGTATTTGTATGTGTGTGTGTTAAAGGTTCAGAAATATGCATGTTTGAATAATTTAGTGATCTCTCCTGGGCCCTATTCAAAGCCTCCTTACAGTGAGTGGCATGATCCTACACGACAATTCTCCATAAATACACAAAAACATGTTACAAACTGTACACAACAACTCCACAAACCTGATGTGATGTGCAGGAGTTTCATGAGCAGGAGGTACATGGATTTTCTTGTGATAACGCTCTGAAGGGGACATGATATTTTTTTTTTTTTTCAAAATAATAAAATATATGTGTTAGCAATTATAGAAGTAGAATACCTCCTCTTTAAATGGCCCATCTCATGCAAAATCAACTTTTCAGAGCTTTCTACCTTCTAAGAGTGATGTGTGGGCCTTGGATTTGTCACTGAAGTGTTTTTTTTTTTTTTTTAGATTGATTTGGTGTTTTTTTTTTTTTTTTAACAAATTGCAGTGTATTTCTGCCACCCTCCCACGTGACAATGAACTAAAGCTGCTACAACGATGACGCGGCAGATACAACTATGACGCGTTTGACGTAGCAGAAAGAGCTTCACACTCGCCCCCCTCCCCCACCTCCACCGCCTCCGCCCTGCATCATCTGACAATTCCCACATGAACCTTAACAAAAGCGACAGCATAAGCTCATTGTTCTACACTGCAGTGAACACGATATAATAAGCTGATCTACTAGTGTTTATTAATACTTTACCAATCAGAAATGTTCAGCTGATGTCGACGCGGTGCTTGAGCTTCGTGTGCCTCAAAGTCCTTGTCCGATTCCGGGTCCAACACACGCGCTGTATCTCCATGATGAATAAAAGTTTATTCCTGCCGCTATCAGCGTGCACGTCTGTCTCCCCCTCCCTCCCTGAGATGGTGGAGGAAGGGCGGCTCACTCGTCGCCTACATCACGTTTGGAGGGCGGAGCCTGTGCTTTCTCAGGACGGGCTGTTATTATTAACTATTGTGTAATGGATGTTCCAAAACCCAAATTGTGCTTGTTTATGTGCAGAAGATACAATGTGAAAAGAGTGATTTTCCATGAGATGGGCTGTTGGAGCCAGTTTATATTTATTTAAGAAATTATTAATTTGATGAATTTTATATAATATTAAAATGCATTTTTCTTTCTTATAGAATGTTGTTGTAGGTCATCCTGATCTCCTCTCCCCTCCTCCTGCAATCAGGTTTATCTTGTCACCTGTAGCAGCAGGGGGGAAGGCAGTGCCAGCAGAGAGGAGAAGATACTATTTTGTGACCACAATATATTGCAAAAGAAAGTCAACCACAGTCAACTATTATTATTTATTTCTTTATTTCTTTATTTATTTTTGTTCTTTAAAATAAATGGATAAATGGATCTGGATCTCTGCGATTGTATTTTTAAATTTTTTTATTTTTTTATGAGTTACAAACCTCCTCAAACAAAAAGGGCACAACATGGGCCCTTTAAGGATGCAACATTAATAACTAAATGAATACTATATATACAAGAACATTTTGTACAGAGTTGTCCTCATGCTCCAGTAATAGAGAAATCCACACATGACAGGTTTAACAAAGCTTCCAATGGTTTTTGTGGCTAATGGCGTTTTTTTTTTTTTTTTTTTTCTTTTCTGACACAGAAAAAAGAAACGATGGTCCCAATCACATGGTAATTGCTGATAGTTAATCACGGTTTCCTCTGTGTCATGAGACCCGGAAAATCTGGCTTTGGGGTAAATTTAGTGTGATTGTACAAAAGCAGTCCACGCAGAAGTCACTCGGCGAATTAACGATGAGACGGAGCTGTTTGGGGAATTCCAAAGCTCTGGATTCATTAGATTTAAGGTTCTGACACAGAAACGGATTCACGAGGGGAGGTGTTTCAAGAGCACCGGGTAAGACGCACTCCGCACTTCAGTCCCTGCTGTGTTTGACTAGAGTCTCTTCTGTTAATTGATATTTGGAAATGATCTGTACAGAAGGAGCAGCAGGAGTTCCACCCTGTGATGTCATGAAGCAGTGATTTTCAAGTCAACAGCTCCTTTTACCTTTTTGTTCAGGACAGATTGGCAGGTCCAGGCCTGAAATTATCCAAATGATTCTAGTGAAGGTTTAAAGGTTTTATACTAGGCAAAATTGACTCTTGTGAGCTTGAAGTCGTGTTAGAATGTTGTTTCCTCATCAAAAACAGACCTGGAGTTGTGTTGTTGTTTTTATTTTTGTTTGTTTCTTTGTTTTTATTCACACATTTGACTAACCCTTTATTATTAGTCTGTCTTCATCTCCAAACCTCAAAATGTTCTGTTCCACCTTGTGATGTCATGAAGGGGTAGTTTTCAAGTCAGCATCTACCTTTTACTTCCAGTTCAGTAGAGATTAGCAATTCCAGGTTATATAAGTTTACAGCCAAAAATTCCAGTTAATGCATCTGATATAAAATGTATTGAACAGATACATATGTACTCTAGTTTATGAAACTGTTCACCTTTTTTCTGGACCATTTTTGGTTCTAAAGTTCCATATGTTTTAAACAGACCATGTATGAAACATGGAACAAAAATTATTTCCCAAATTTCAAAGACCTGAAAATCATGTCAATAAATGGATGTATTTCATCATGTCTTGTGTTATTCCATCTTTGAACTGTTGATGAAGGTACATGATTAAAAAAAAAAAAGTATTTAAAATGATAAAAATTTGCTTGGAAGAACTGACATATTTTATAGAAATAGTTTCCTTTCATTTTGAAGTAATATTAAAGTATTCAGAAGAAAAAAGCGACAAATGATGTAAAATCCTGCACCTTCTACTTGTTTGCACAATTTTCCCTCCGTTACTTTTCCCTCCGTTACCATGACCTTTCTTAATAAAAAATCTCATTATTCAAAAAGTAAGAGGTTTTTCAACCTAATCTTGTACCATATGGTAGAAAACTATATGAAGCAAATATTCAAACCAGTTTGTTAAGGATATGGAAGTGAGAACCAAGAGTTATCACTGTTTGGATTTATTGCTTAAAAAGTGCTGCATATTTCATTCCCCTCGTTACCGACATGAGTTTTTTAAATTTTTTGTCAACAACTTGAAAGAATATCACAGGTTTAACTTGACCCTGTTGGAGTGTAACTCTTTCCTACATTCTGATACTTTACTTATTTCAATAGTCCCTCTAGTTTCTGAATAAGAGACATTTGAATGTCAAAAATCTGACCCTGTTTCCCTCCGTTGCCACTTCTTAAAACTAATTTTTTATTGGTTGGCCTTTCTTTAACTGGTTTTAGCTTGATTTTTACTCCTTGTTTCTTTTTATTCTCTTTCTTTTTTAAAATGAATTTATTATAGTTATTATACTAAAGCTTCTAGTAAGATATAAACAGTCTAATTAGAAGTAAACAAAGAAGGTACGGATCTCTTTGGGTGAGATTGTGACAGTGAAAGTTTCGTTTGTGTCGCCTTTATTGTTTTGGGTTTGTGAATGGTCTGCAGTTTTCCACTTCCACCTCTGCAGAGTGCTGATGTCCAATATTCCAGTATTTTACCGTATTTTTCTGACTATAAGTCGCTCCGGAGTATAAGTCGCACCAGCCAACAAATGCAAATGCAAGAAAAAAACATATATAAATTGCGCTGGACTATAAGTCGCACTTTTTTGGGGGAAATTTATTTTTAAATCAGAGACCTGGAAATGACATTTCCTGTGTAAAGTCAAGTTGTAATAAAAACAATAGAAGAGAGAACATCAGACTGTTAACGTCACATATGAACAGTTCTTCAGATAAACTATAACATAAACAACAGAACAGAACATGTTTACCAAACTCTCCATCTCACTCCAAATCACTAAATCCATTCAATTCTTCATCCTCGCTGTCACTTCTGAACAACTCGGCCTCGACCTCCGGAGGTAAACAGAGCGCCGCTTCCTCTTCTGTGTCGCTGTCGTCAGACTCAGCATCAGTTCCAGTTAGAATTATTCCAGACTTTCTGAATTCCGACAGGATGGTTTCAGTCGTCTTTATGAGTTTAAGTGTTAAATTGATCAGTGGTGCAGAAGTAATGTTGAGATCGAGTGACATGATACAGACAGGACAGAGGCTCTTTCTGCAGGAGACATGTGCAGTAGAGTGAAGTGACAGTGGTACAGGAGGAACAGGAGCAGCAGATACTCACACACAAGACTAGAACCTCTCACCGCTTCACTGTGAACATTTTAATATATAAGTCACACTGGAGTAGAAGTCGCAGGAAACACTCAAACCATGAAAAAAGTGACTTATAGTCCGAAAAGTACAGTACTTTAATTTTATTAATCAGTGATATTCATAGAATTTGGCAGTGTCACGTTGTCATTTTCTTACAAATGAAAAAAAAAAAATTATGAAAATAAATCTGCTACTTACTTGTGTGATGTGGAGTATCCATCGGAGGAGCCGACTCTTTGTTGTGATGATGTTTACAGCGACGTCAGCTCCTGATGGACCCCACAGTTTTCTAACACTGATGTTTTATTTGTTTTTTCTTTCTTTTCTGTAAATGCTACTTTTGTTAATATATTAGGACCCCCCTCGCAAATTAGATGCTACATCTCAAGGGGCTTCCCTTATAAATAAATAAATAAATATATTTCAGTGGACATGTTTCTTTTATTAAGCCATTTTAGATTAATACTGTGATTTAAAATGTACAGATACTAGTATAATGTTCCAGGGATGTCATAGATTATAATTATAGCAGATACAAGCACAATATTTCTTCTTTAAAGCTGTATACTGACACACAAGACTAGAACCTCTCACTACTTCACTGTGAACATTTTAATACATAAGTCACACCAGGAAACACCCAAACCATGAAAAAAAAAAAAAAAAAAGTGACTCTTATAGTCCAAAAAATATGGTAAATGAATTGTTACTGATGAATGAATTGTAAATCATCATTGTCTCTTTTAGTTTTAGTCCTGGTTTAGTCCTGGTTTAGTCCTAGTTTAGTCCTAGTTTAGTCCTGGTTTAATCCTGCTTTTAGACCTGGTTTAGTCCTGGTTTAGTAGTAGTATAGTCCTGGATTAGTCCTGGTTTTAGTCCTGGTTTAGTCCTGGTTTAGTCCTGGTTTTAGTCCTGGTTTTAGTCCTGGTTTTAGTCCTGGTTTAGTCCTGGTTTTAGTCCTGGTTTAGTCCTAGTTTAGTCCTGGTTTAGTCCTGGTTTAGTCCTGGTTTAGTCCTGGTTTAGTCCTGGTTTAGTCCTGGTTTTAGTCCTGTTTAGTCCTGGTTTTAGTCCTGGTTTAGTCCTAGTTTTAGTCCTGGTTTAGTCCTGGTTTAGTCCTGGTTTAGTCCTGGTTTTAGTCCCTGGTTTAGTCCTGGTTTTAGTCCTGGTTTAGTCCTGGTTTAGTCCTAGTTTAGTCCTGGTTTAGTCCTGGTTTAGTCCTGGTTTTAGTCCTGGTTTAGTCCTGGTTTAGTCCTGGTTTTAGTCCTGGTTTAGTCCTGTTTTAGTCCTGGTTTAGTCCTGGTTTTAGTCCTGGTTTAGTCCTGTTTAGTCCTGGTTTAGTCCTGGTTTAGTCCTGGTTTTAGTCCTGGTTTTAGTCCTGGTTTAGTCCTGGTTTAGTCCTGGTTTTAGTCCTGGTTTAGTCCTGGTTTAGTCCTGGTTTTAGTCCTGGTTTAGTCCTGGTTTAGTCCTGGTTTTAGTCCTGGTTTTAGTCCTGGTTTAGTCCTGGTTTTAGTCCTGGTTTTAGTCCTGGTTTAGTCCTGGTTTTAGTCCTGGTTTAGTCCTGGTTTAGTCCTGGTTTAGTCCTGGTTTTAGTCCTGGTTTAGTCCTGGTTTTAGTCCTGGTTTTAGTCCTGGTTTTAGTCCTGGTTTTCCTGTTTTAGTCCTTTAGTCCTGGTTTAGTCCTGGTTTTAGTCCTGGTTTTCATCCTAGTTTTAGTCCTGGTTTTAGTCCTGGTTTTCATCCTAGTATTAGTCTTGGTTTTAGTCCTGGTTTTCATCCTAGTTTTAGTCCTGGTTGTCTGTTTTTGTATTTCGTGTTTATACTTTTTTATGCTTTTTGTATTGATTTTTGTGGCTTGTACAGTACACTGCTTTATAAATGAAGAATTATTATTATAGTATTATTTTTACTATTATTATAGAGCTTAAAAACACAGTGGAGCACTTCCTGTACTACCACATGACATCACAAGGTGGAACAGAGTGTTTTGCGTTGATGGATAGGTATAGGCCACAGATGTACGACGTAAAATGTGAAAATGCAGTATTACTTAAGACAGGCTTCGCTCTTGAGTCCCTGCTGTGTTTCTCTCGTGTTTCTTCTCTTAATTGATATTTGTAAAAGATCTGTGCAGAAGGAGCAGCACAGATGTCAGCAGAGCTGTGGGAAAACTGTACGTAGGACAAAACTAATGTCACAAAATGTTAAACAGGCCCAAAATCTACAGGGGGATCCTTGTGTCGTTAGAAAAAACTCAACTACTTAAGCACTGAGTATGAGAAGAGCTATGGCCACTTTTAAAATCATATATTACACCAAAGTGACTCCTGAGAGGTTTGAACGACATTATAATGTTGTTACCTCATCAAAAACATAACTGGAGTTGTGTAGGTGTATGGAGAATAAACTGTGTTGGGAAGGTTACTTTTAAAATGTATTCCCCTACAGATTAGTGAGTAATGTAATCTGAATACTTTGGATTACTTGATATTGTCTTGCTTTTTTAAACTACATGAATGTACCAACCACATCCTGAAAATTCTTGTTTGTTCTCTTCAGATAGTCCTGGTTTTAGTTCTGGTTTTAGTTACCTGAAACACCAGAAAAGATGATGGAGGCAGGTTTAGGGTGGTCCACAATTTTAAAATTTATTTTCTCCAAGATTCCAAAAGTGCCAGTGCAGAAAACAAAGTGCGGTGCAAAAAGTGCAGGGAGGATATGGAGCAGCAGGTCTCTCCAGCAGCAGAACATAGAATGATCTACTCAGGCGCCTTATATACCACTGGATAAAACCATAAAAACTCCAAGGGGTGTAAAATAACCTTAGCTGTATAAAACTAAGTTAAAATCCTCCAATAAAATACCCATAGCCAAATAAACTATATAAAGCCCAAATACAAAAAATAAAAAATAAAACCCTAAAACTAATTCCTAATAAAACACAACGTGAATATCCCAATTAAAAACGAGTGCCCCCCCCACCCCCCATTACTACGTAATGAACAGGCCGTTCGTTACAATAAGGTTGAGTTATTGTACAGTTGTAGGGAGTATTATATTCAATTTAACAGCTTCAAGAACATATAAAGTACATTTGTATTCTTCTATATACATTCTTATGTATTTTTATTTTGGTATAGATACAAGACACTCATTAGTATTTAGTAAGTTGTGCCCTGAGTTTGAACTGCCAGGCCGTCTTTAGCTCACCGGCTGATTGCTGTTGATTATTGGAGAGGACCAATCAGGAGAGTGACCGGGCCAGCCTCATTAAGCAAAACACAGTGGACTTAAACTCACTGTGATGACTGAACAACTAAATAGAGACATTATAAACACTTAAATACACAAGGAGTTTTATAATTTGCTCAATTTTAATCTCACCTACAACACGCGCACATCAACAGAACATGTCATGTATCTTGTTCAGATCATTTATTTGAACATTTGAGTTATCAGAGTTGAGTTTGAAACTCCAGCCTGAAACACCTCCAGGCCAAGCATCTGGGCCATAGGAAACAAAGGTGATGTCAGCTTTTTTTTTTTCTTCTTCTCTGTTTTGCAGTGGCAGAGCATGTATTTTAGACCTAGTTCTTTAGTAGTGCTTCATCTGAAACAATTTACTCCTCAAGAACTATTTTATGGTTATAAAATAATCTCAAACACAGTATAAAGAGTTGTGGAGATTCTGTGCACAGAGAAGAAGTGAGGAGCGCTGGGGTGCTAAGCCAGAACTATACGAGGACTGTTTGTCGGGACTGGCCCGAAGGTGCGCCCGCGTAGACTGTAGGGTGACTGCAGACGAAAGGATCGCACCGGGGCCGGGGCTCTGCGCTACACGGGGCTCAGTGCAGCTGTCGCCCGATCGCGTTTGCGGACACTCTCTCACTCACTCTCGCTCAAGTCCAAGATTAGTCCTGGTGTAGTCCTGATTTAGACCTGGTTTAGACTTGGTTTAGACCTGGTGTAGTCCTGGTTCCACTACAGATGCAGTTTGCTGTTTTGTCTGATTCTCTCTGTCCAATCACGGATCTGAATCCGGTGACGTTGTCATTCGCTGCTAAAGGCCCCTGTGAAGAGCCTTCTGCTACGTCAAACGCGTATAGGTGAATCTGCCGCGTCATCGTTTTAGCAACTTTAGTTCGTTGTCACGTGGGAGGGAGGCAGAAATATGCTGTAATTTGTAAAAAAAATAAAAAATAAAAAATCAATCAAGAATCAATCTAAAAAACACTTTGGCAACATATACAAGGCCCACACATCACTCTTAGAAGGTAGAAAGCTCTGAAAAGTTGATTTTGCATGAGATGGGCCCTTTAAGACGTCCAGTTGTTCTCCAGCCTTTTACTTCTACCTTTTTTTGGACAAGCTGAAAACTTCTACAACAACCAGGATCATGTAAGAGCAACTTAATATGAATATTTTAAGACCAAAATGATGAGACTCACTGCAGCAGTTACAGAGAGAGGGGTGACAATCTCTCAATGTAAAGTGAAATGGAGCCAGAGTCGATGGAGCCAGAAGAGAATCAATGCTCGTTTTGTATTTGGAACATGTCAGATAGCAGGTTCGCTTTGTCCATAAATAAATACAGTTCATGTGTAAGACTATTAGGGGTGTGCAACAATATTGAAATATCGATATATCGTATTGTTTAATGTGATGATACAGTATCAATATTGTCGGCTGCTGTATCGATATATCGCCAAGAGTATTGTTTTGATATATTTAACTAAATTATTTTGTTACAGCTACAGTTTTGTTGTTGGTTTAGAGGAAGGAAATTTGTTTATGTGACACATTTTGATGATTAAAATGTTTGTGGTTTAACAAAGACTTTTAGTATCACAGCCATGATTTTGCCTTTATTTTTTATTAAACCGTATCGAATCGATTTGAAATATATCATATCAAATAGTAAGCTCACTGTATCGAGGTATGTATGGCATCGTGGCCTATGTATCGAGGTATGCATCGTATCGTGGCCTGTGTATCGAGGTATGTATCATATCATGGCCTATGTATCGAGGTATGTATCGTATCATGGCCTATGTATCGAGGTATGTATCATATCATGGCCTATGTATCGAGGTATGTATCATATCGTGGCCTGTATATCGAGGTATGTATCGTATCGTGACCTGTGTATCGAGGTATGTATCGTATCATGGCCTATGTATCGTATCGTGGCCTGTGTATCGAGGTATGTATCGTATCATGGCCTGTGTACCGAGGTATGTATCGTATCATGGCCTATGTATCGATATATGTAATGTATCGGCAACTTCTGAATGATACCAGCCCTAAAGACTGTAACGGCAGAGTGAGCTCCTCCTCTCGTGTGTAACCTTCTTTTGGTCCAGCGGTGCGTCTCTGCTGTCAGGTCGCTCGGTTCATGTGAGACTCTGCTGTCAAACACTAATGCAGTGTGTTTGATTTGGTAACACGTGTGCACTCTGTGTACTCAGACCCTTCAGTGTGTATATCCTGTACACTCCCAGTGAGACGGGCGGGCGGAGGGCTGGGCTCTTTTTACTTAATTGCATTGTCGAGCGGGTGTGTGTGTTTCTCGTGTGTTTCTGTGCGTTGCATCATGTGTCTTCCTGTCACAGCTACACGAGTCCTGACCCACAGCTGTGAATATTCATAAAGGGGAGGACCATATGGAGGGTGAGTGCATTTACTTCCTTCTCATTTATTACTCATTTACTTGTATTTTTATTATTAATCTTTTTCTTTCTTTTCTTTATTAAATGTGTTTATTTGTTTACAGTGTTGGGAGTAACGCGTTAAAAAAGTAACAAATTACTGTAATACATTGCTTTTTGCTGTAACGCAGTAATGTAAGGCAGTACAGGGAAAAAAATTTAATATTTTACTTGGTACAAATGTGAGTTACACACGTTACAATGCTTTTTTAACCTGGATTGAAGTGGTGGGTTTTTCGTTTTTCTTCATTCAAATTCAGGGATTTATATAATTGGATCTTTAATGTTTTTATTGATATGTGTGTATTATATGTGAATATTTATTTTAAGGTATGACTCATGTGTTATTGTAAAAGGGGTAGAATTGGTCTTCTAAATAGTTGGTAGTGGCCAATGGGAGGCTGTGGGCCCTTTTAAAAGTGGAACAAATGTTGCAGTCTGAGGATGTTGTTTGCTTAGTGTTACTGGAATAAAACTGCCATGGGTTTTGGTTCTTACACTGATGCCTCCAAGACCGTTTGGCCGCCCACAGAGCTAAACCTTTCTATCTTCATGGAGACTGAACCAGACCAAGTTTGAGATCAGATCTGTAGGAAGTCAACCCCGCTCACAGTCAGAATGCCTGTTTATCAAGGTATTTTAGAGCTATAAAACCACCTGTAATTGAATAAATGTAAAGTAGAGCTGTTTAATGTCACACTGTGGAAGAACATCTCCATAGAAACAAGCAGGTGATGGACCCAAAACCAAAAAGAGTGTAGGAAGAGTATACAGAACTGCAGATGAAAATCTTGGGGAACAGGTGGCTTTAAAAGAAAAAAAAAAATCACGGTGATATCAGCAGCGGTGAAACGCCGTCAGGTGACCGCGGACGAAAGGACCGACGCAAAACTCCGCGCTCCATGGAGCGAACCGCAGCTGATGCCAGATCGCTTCCAAGTTCTAGTCCAAGATTAGTTCTGGTTTGGTCCTGGTTTAGACCTGGTTTAGTCCTGGTTTAGACCTGGTTTAGTTTTGGTTTAGGCCTGGTTTATACCTGGTTTAGTCCTGTTTTAGACCTGGTTTAGTTTTGGTTTAGGCCTGGTTTAGTTTTGGTTTAGTCCTGGTTTAGTTCTGGTTTAGTTTTGGTTTAGACCTGGTTTAGAGTTAGAGTTTTAGAGTTAGAGTTTAGTTAAAAAAAAAAAAAAAAAAGTCACATTGTATCGTTATAACATTGTGTCTCTGTATGTGCACAAAAAGTAATATGAAAAAAAAAAGAAAAAGAAAAAAAGAAACCACAGCGGTGACATAAGACCAACAAGAGAACAGGTTCTATCAGGACAGAGAATCAAAGACAAACAGAAAAATGAAAGTTAAATCAGCTGTGTCTGGATTTAAAAGGGATTCATTTGATGCTTCGTCATCATAAATGTTTTTCTGTTTTGAAGGATCACGTTCTTGTGTTTGCTGTAGAGTTAGAATCTACGACGCCTGTGGATCAGTATGTTATAATTTGCACGTGGAGGGTCCGGCAGCCGCTTTCCACCGTGGAGATGTTATTGCTTTGTCTGGATTGTTTCACAGTGTGGTGTTTGTGACAGTGGAGTCCCTGTGACGGTCATTTTAAATGAC
>NW_026571207.1:38384505-38712005 GCF_026225935.1 Boleophthalmus pectinirostris
TCTGTCTCTGTCTCTCTCTGTCTGTCTCTCTGTCTCTCTCGTCGTCTCTGTCTCTGTCTGTCTCTCTGTCTCTCTGTCCACATTAGTTGTTGTTTTTTGTCCCCTTGTCTTGATGAGAGTGTTGGATGCAGAGAGTGTCACAGAGAAACTCCCTCTGGACTCACACACCAATTAGTGGAGTGGAGTCTGAAGAGGCGCCGCGGGTCACAAACATCAGCGCCGCACGTCGCCACGGAAACACTCAGGGACATCACACTGCTTTTCCTTTGAGCCGGGAAGTATTTAGTAACACGATTTTAAAATGGTACGTAAAGAGATCATATGACGCTATTTTCTGATCTATGTTCTAATGTTTTTTCCTCATCACAAACAGACCTGGAGTTGTGTTTTGTTTCATTCACACGTTTAACACACAAACCCTGCACATTTAGGCTGAAAACGCTGTGTTCCACCTTGTGATGTCACCTTCACTAGAATCATTTGGATCATTTCAGTCTTGGAATAGGAGGGTTTCAGTCACGTGATCACGATGACGTACGAATTTCAGGTGGAGGGCAGGAAGTGAAAACAAACACGACAAACACGGCTCTGGAGAACACAGATATGGTTTTTTTTTTTTTTTTTTTTTTTTTTTCCCACTCCTTTTCGAGAAATGTGCTTTTCTGTTGTTTATAATGTAAATGCAGTATGTTTATGATTATTGTTTTTTTCTCTTGGCACAAACTCGAAATAATAAAAAAAAAATTTAAATAAATAAACGAATCAATAACAATCATAAAAAATAAATAAATACATTAATTAATTAAATAAAAAATCACAAAAAATTTTTTTATAAGCAGCACTTTTCACAATTTTGGCAGACTAGTACAGCAGGGGTGTTAAACTCAAATTCACTGAGGCCAAAATTTTAAAACTGGCCAAACTTAACAAAAGTCAAAACTCTTGGGGTCAAACTAAATGTTTATTGAAAAAAAAAAAAAAAAAAAAAAAAACAACATCTGCCTGTTTTCTCTTCTTTCAGGATCTGTAAGGATCTTTTCTTATTCAAATAAATGTTTAATAATAGTTTGGGAGTGTCTATTTGCACCCTGGGTGTTAATAATTCGATGGACACGATTCTTCTATTTACACTCGTCTCAAGAAAAAGAGGGAATGGTGACGTGTCTGCTGACATCGTTTCCTTTTCCTGAAAAGTGCGGGAAGCTGGATTTGAGAATCCAAAGAAATAAAATTCAAAACGAAGGTAAGGTAAAAAAAAAGGTAAATGTTGCTACAAAATATATTTGAGAACACCACGTTTACAGAGCATGGACCGTGCCTCTTCCTGTGCACCTCTCAGAACTAAAACCAGGACTAAAACCAGAACTAAAACCAGGACTAAAACAGGACTAAAACCAGGACTAAAACAGGACTAAAACCAGAATTAAAACTAAAACAGGACTAAAACCAGAACTAAAACCAGGACTAAAACCAGGACTAAACCAGGATTAAAACAGGACTAAAACAGGACTAAACCAGAACTAAAACCAGGACTAAATCAGAATTAAACCAGAACTAAAACCAGGACTAAACCACAATTAAACCAGAACTAAATCAGGACTAAACCAGGACTAAACCAAGGCTAAACTAGAACTAAATCAGGACTAAACCAGAACTAAACCAGAACTAAATCAGGACTAAACCAGGACTAAACCAAGGCTAAATCAGGACTAAAACAGGACTAAACCAGAACTAAAACCAGGACTAAACCAAGGCTAAACCAGGACTAAAATCAGGACTAAACCAGAACTAAACCAGGATTAAACCAAGGCTAAACCAGGACTAAACCAGAACTAAAATCAGGACTAAACCAGGATTAAACTAGAACTAAATCAGGACTAAACCAGAACTAAACCAGAACTAAATCAGGACTAAACCAGAACTAAATTAGGACTAAACCAGGACTAAAATCAGGACTAAAATCAGGACTAAAACCAAGTCATTGCGGCCCAAATTTGGCCCCCGGTCCAGAGTTTGACATGTCTGTAGTACAGTTTTGTGTTCACAGTAAAGCAGACAGTAAAACTCTGACCTCAAGAGCTGCTTATACATTTTATCTGTACTGAGAAAATACAGATATTTGATCAAATAGATGGGGGAAAAATGGGCTTTTCTTGTGCCCTGTTTTGTGAAGTCTCTCGATTTAACTCCATATTAAATCTAGGCCAGTGATTGTTGATTTGAAACCCGTGGCCCGGCCTCCGCACGCCGTCTCCACGTCTCATTTACAGTTTCCTCCTCAAGTCTTCGCTCGTGTATCAATTTCAGCTAATTTATAATCAGCGCAGTTCATTAAACACATATTTATCATGACCTCATTATCAGTGCGAGCGGAGGAGAGTCCTGCAGTCGTAAAACTACACTCACACATGACACGTTTATACTCTTTATGTTTTTCTATTTGCATTTGTGTGAACAGTTTGGTTAAGATTCAGAGGTTACTTGGCCAGGATGATAATTATCACTAATGACATAATTCAATTCAATTAGTCTGGTTAACTATGGTATTTTCACTTAAAAGAAAAGAGAGACAAAGAAAGAGAAATCCTCCTCCTCCACATCTCGCCAAATACAAACTCCATCTGATCATGTGACCTCGGACTCAGTCTGGACTCGGACGTTATGTTCTGATCAGGTATCGGATAAATAATATATGTATATAACCAGTGTTGGGGAGTAACAGATTACATGTACTGTCGTTAAGTAATCAGAGTACAAATGATGAGTAACTGTATTCAGTTACACTTACTGTTTCAGTGAGTGGTAATTGGATTACAGTTACTTTGTTGAAATAAATGGATTACATGGTGGGATTTTCCTGTTTTCACATTTTGGGCTAAACCAAGACTAAACCAGGTAAAACCAGGACTAAACCAGGACTAAACCAGAAGGACTAAACCAAAGGACTAAACCAGGTCTAAACCAGGTAAACCAGGTCTAAACCAGGTCTAAACCAGGAAAACTAAACCAGGACTAAACCAGGACTAAAACCAGGAACTAAACCAGGTCTAAACCAGGACTAAACTAAACCAGGTCTAAAACCAGGACTAAACCAGGTCTAAACCAGGACTAAACCAGGAAACTAAACCAGGACTAAACAGGACTAAAACTAAACCACCAGGACTCTAAACCAGGACTAAACCAGGTCTAAACCACTAAACAGGACTAAAACCAGGACTAAAACCAGGGGACTAAACCAGGTCTAAACCAGGACTAAACCAGGACTAAACAGGACTAAACCAGGCTAAACAGGTGGACTCTAAACCAGGACTTAAACCAGGTCTAAAACCAGGACTAAACCAGGACTAAAACCAGGACTAAACCACTAGGACTAAAACTAAACCAGGGGACTAAACCAGGTCTAAACCAGGACTAAACCAGGTCTAAACCAGGTCTAAACCAGGTCTACTAAACCAGGACTAAACTAAACCAGGACTAAACCAGGACTAAACTAAACCAGGACTAAAACCATAAACCACTAAACAGGACTAAACCAGGACTAAAACCAGGACTAAAACCAGGACTAAAACCAGGACTAAACCAGGGGACTAAACCAGGACTAAACCAGGACTAAAACTAAACCAGGACTAAAACCAGGACTAAAACCAGGACTAAACCATAAACCAGTAAATCTAAATTAAACCACTAAACACTGAAACAGTAACTGTAAACCAGGACTGAATACCAGTTACTCATAATTTGTACTCTGATTACTTAATGACGGTACATGTACTCTGTTACTCCCCGACACTGTCTATAATGCTATTTTGAACTTTAATTGACAATTTAAAACAAAAAAAATCCTCCACATGCCCTTTAATGGGGTGAGTGTTTTTCTTATTTTCTGGGCTCTTTTCCTTTGCCCACTACACTCTGTCTGTGATTGAATTTCTGGAAAGAAGAGAATTGTCCTGGAGTTAGTGATGTGATGTGAATGAATGAGTCCGCGCTCGGTCGTAAACGGATCTCATTTTTTAAAAGTACCAAATCTTTTTTCTTTCCAATTTTTTACGCATTCTCATCCGGACAAAATAGCAAAATAAAAATACCTGTAACATATCGAGCGTTTTAAGACCAAAATGGCGAGACTCGCAGCAGCAGTTACAGAGAGAGGAGACAGCTTTTCAATGGGAAAGTGAACTGGAGCTTATTTCCTATTTGGAACGTGGTGGTTAGTGGATCAGCTCTGTCCTTTCATATGTATTTACAATCTATAGTTTCAGAATGATGACAAATACACGCGTCACGAATTTCGGACTTCCGGTCATCGCGCAATCCACACTGGGAAGGAAAGTGAGCGTCGAACCATACCATACCAACTTTATTTATAAAGCACTTTAAAAACTTTACAGTACACCAAAGTGCTGCACACAAACACAGGACAATGACAATCGCAGTAGAAGAAAATATATGGTACACATTAGGGGGGGGGGGGTCTCACCGTTTCTCGGATTAATTTTTTTTTTTTTTTGTGCAATTTTGCATGCTTTTTTTTTTTTTTTTTTTTTTGAACGCGTATTGTGTATTACAGGCGGGTAGAAATTACACACGGGTGGGTCAGGACTAAACCAGGTCTAAACCAGGACTAATCTTGGACTTAAAGGACTCGCCTGAGCAACATCCAGATTTCAGAGCAATTTTGGTTCATAATTGAGTATAAAGTCCTAGATAGTTTGTTTGGATATCGCAGGACTCCACACAGACACATCAGCGGCATTCTCACCTTCGTAAGTTTCACTCTCTGAAAGTCCGTCTCTATCGCTGATTTCCACTTAATAATCAACTTCATCATCACTTTGAAATCTATAAAAGTCACTTTCTCTAAACTTATCCATAAAATCCGTCCGCTTCTCATTATTTCTAAAACTGCGCTGCAGCACCGCGATCTTTCCATTGCTCGTGTTTTTTCCGGAAACTACAATCGTCACAACTTCGATTAAATTCAGAAAAAATCTGGCGAAAATGTATCCTGGAATCCTATTGGTCAGTCTAGTGTGGGTTGTAGTGGCCTCCACCTATCACAGTCTCTGTTTACATGTGAAAAACCGAGCCGTTTTTAATGGTCGTCAAATCACGTCTTTAGTGAAACAGCGGAGGAGTCAAAAGACGTCATTAAGGAAACAAAAGGGTCGTCAAATGTCGTCTTCATGGGGGAAAGAGTTAAGACTCTTGCTAATTACAGACTTAATGTGGATTTTGACCTAAGATGCTTTTCGTGATATGGTCAAACTGTTTTTTGTATTTAATAGAATATTTTAAAAAATCTAAATATCTAATTGTTTCTTGGTGTTGTAGAGCGAGCTGGTCTCACTTGGTGACCTCACTTTGGGGCCTCCCGTTCGTTGGTGGGGATATCAGCACCGTATTGCTTTATTTCTGCTCTACCACCTCTGACTCTCTCAAACTGTAACACTCTTGAAATAATGGCACTAAACCTTAACTTTGCCTTGAACGAATGGACTGAATAAGAGCACTGTAAACGTTAATTCACGAGTGGCGTAAAGGGCCCAATAACTCAGCAAAGTGTATTTAAGAAAAGCCATAAATTCCACCAGGAGTTAATCAGGAAGTGTGGAAATGTTTACGGCGTATTCTTAAATTTCTGGTGGATTTAGTGGCGTCATTTCACAGCCCGTGTAATGACCAGGCTTAAATCTGAGGCTACACTTACACGGGAGGAGTAATGGTACCTCGCAGTCACAGTAAATACTCTTTTAATTATTCGCCGGTCAATAGAAACGGGAGCAGACTTGGTGGAATCACGTCATAAACAGATGGAGCAGTGGAGCAGGTGAGCAGAGCAGAGTCACCAAGCAGATGTAAAATCTAAAGTTAAATATGTGTATGGGACCTGAAAAAAAGAACATGACAAAGCAAAACCATCATCTATCACTGTGGAAAACCAACAGGCTGTTTGATTTCAATAGGCTCATATTACGTGCGCTATTTTATGATCTATGTTCTAACAGACCTGGAGTTGTGTTTTGTTTCATTCACACACGTTTAGCACACAAACTTGACATGTTTCAAATGAATTCTTCTCTCAAACGGAAAACACTCTGTTCCACCTTGTGATGTCATGGGGTAATGTTGAAGAAAACAGCCTTTTCCTCTCGTGTTCATTAGTTTGTGTTTAGATTAAAGGTCCCATGTCATGCAAAATAACTCTTTTAACATTGTATCTTCTGCACATATACATGGGTTTTAGACAGGGTTGGGGAGTAACAGATTACATATACTGGAATTATGTAATCAGAGTACAAATTATGAGTAACTGTATCCAGTTACAGTTACTGTTTCAGTGAGTGGTAATTGGATTACAGTTACTTTGTTGAAATAAATGGATTACATGGCAGTATTTTCCTGTTTTCACATTTTGGGCCAAATCCCCCCCTTTATTTATTTATTTATTTTTTTTTTTTCGGTTATTCCACTCATTGCCGGAAAATAAACCAGGTCTAAACTAGATCTAAACCGGACTAAACCAGGACTAAACTGGGTCTAAACCAGGATTAAACCAGGACTAAACTGGGACTAAATGAAGACTAAACCAGGACTAAACCAGGTCTAAACCAGGACTAAACTAAAACAGGATTTAAAAGGACTAAACCATGCGTGTCTCCTCTTCTTCTATCAATAATATTTTTAATACAGTTCAGTATAGTAAGTCTGGGCTTTTTCTTTTCTTTTCTTTTAACATCTTATGTTACGATATCCTCGTCTTTGCTTCTCTACAGCAAATCAAGTAATCCAAAGTATTCGTAAAGGATTACGTTACTCACTTAAAGTAATTTAATGGATTACTTTACAAACTACATTTTGGTGTATGTAATCTGTAATCTGTAGGGGAATACATTTTAAAAGTCACCTTCCCAACACTGGTTTTGGAACATCCATTACACAATAGTTCTTAAATCTTACTGATTTCTTGGAGACAGTCACAGACCAGGAACTATGAAAGTCCGACTATTGCTCCTCCCCCCGCCCGTCCTGAGAAAGCACAGGCTCCGCCCTCCAAACGTGACATAGGCGACGAGTGAGCCGCCCTTCCTCAACTTTTATTCATCATGGAGATACAGCGCGTTCAGCCGCATGTGTTGGACCCGGAATCGGACGAGGACTTTGAGGAGCACGAAGCTCAAGCACCGCGTCCACATCAGCTGAACATTACTGATTGGTAAAGTATTAATAAACACTAGTAGATAAGCTTATTATATCGTGTTCACTGCAGTGTAGAACAATGAGCTTATGCTGTCGCTTTTGTTTAGGTTCATGTGGGAACTGTCAGATGATGCAGGGTGGAGGCGGTGGAGTGGGGGCTTTCTGCTACGTCAAACGTGTCATAGGTGTGTCTGCAGCGTCATCGTTGTAGCAGCTTTAGTTCGTTGTCACGTGGGAGGGTGGCAGAAATACACTGCAATTTGTTTAAAAAAAACAAACGCCGAATCAATCTAAAAACCACTTCGGCGACATATACAAGGCCCACACATCACTCTTAGAAGGTAGAAAGCTCTGAAAAGTTGATTTTGCATGAGAAGATGAATGCACGTGACACAAATAAAGTCCAGATAATTTACTAAATCAAATATTAGAGAGCAAGGGGTCCGTCGCCTATTCCGACATCCCTTCACTTCGACACGTCTCTATTGGTTTTCCGACACTTTTTAGTATCACTATTGCGACATAGGGGCCTAATGCATAAACCATCAGATGTCATCATCATCATATGTAGGTCATCAGATGTTTAGCTTTGGGCTGTGACAGTGTCGTCTCAGTGAGCTGGTGCAATGAACTTGATTGGTTATTTATTTAGTCAGTTTAGATAAAGTGTAATCCAGTAGCTTGGTGGGGTTAGTCCATTGATCTGAAGGTTGGCGGTTCGAATGACGTTGACGTAAATATTGGGTGAGCGCTCAGACCCACTGACCCCCCACAGACTGGTGCTGTGATTCCAGCTCTCACAGATGAATGCTGTGCTGTTGTTGTTGTGTCCTTGTGCAAGTCACCCCTACCTCACCCCCAGTGTCTGCTTACACTGGTGTGTAAATGGGTGAGTGCTTTGAAAAGTGTATAAAAATGTGACCATTGCTGGATGGGAGTCAGGAAGTAAAGACTACGGAAGCCGAGACGGGTCACAACAAACGCAAACGCCGCAACAAATACAAATGCAACAACACAACAAAAAGCCACAACGGAAATGACAGCGGGACTCTATTTTAATGCAAGCGCCGCAACAAATACAAACGCCACAACACAAACGCAAATGCCCCAACACGTTAAAAAGCCACAACAGAAGTGACCGTGGGACTCTATTTTCCGATGTACCAATCAAGCGGCAAGTGAAGAAGAAGAACTACAACGTGACACGAATAATGATACAAAAATTAATTACTTTTACTTACGTTTCCAACTTCTCCGTTCCTTTATGTTTCACGTTTTTCGTTCTTCTTCTTCACTTGCCGCTTGATTGGTACGTCGGAAAATAGAGTCCCACGGTCACTTCTGTTGTGGCTTTTTAACGTGTTGCTGCATTTGTGTTTGTGTTGTCACATTTGTATTTGTTGCGGCGTTTGCGTTTGTTGTGACCCCTCTCGGCTTCCGTAAAAGACAGATGCACAGAACCGTTTACTTCTGTTGACTTTGCGCCAAAATGCCTAAATTCTGTGCAGTCTGTGGTTGCTGCAACTGCTCTAATCGGGAGAAAGACTTTTTTTCTCTTGTGTACTGAAAATGGTGTGTCACAAGGGAGTTAGTTTTTTTTTTTAAATCATTGAAAAAAGATGATAAAAGTGGATCGACAATCTCCGACCAAAAACAGCAGGCTCAGAAACAGACGATGTTTGAGTTTACAGTGACCACTTTGTTACAGGTAAGGATTGTGTCATTTATTCGTTAATATTTTCAGTTATTATTATTATTTTTTTTATAATTATTTAGAAAGACAACCATCGTAAGTGACAGGTAAACTGTTGCATTATCGGTCCTAACTTCCCCTGCAAAAAGCTTTATGTGGTGTTTTATTATCTTACTATTATAATATGTCGTTTTATTCCTTTTTATACTCAGCCAGATACAGAATAGTTGTACATCTCCAGACTTTCAAAGGCTTTCATTTGGCTCGCAGTGTAATAAAAGGTCTGCAGCACCAGGTAATTTATTCTATCCATCGCCTCAATGCCGGGAAAATCCTCCAAATCATATGAAAAGTCCGACTTCTCCATATCGTACAGGTCATAACCTATATTTAGACCGGCCCGTTCAAACTTTTAGCGTACTCGCTGTCGCCCATTGTGCTGTGAGGGGCAAAACACTTCCTGCCCCCATCTGAATTTCATGCGTCATCAGGGTCATATGAGTGAAACCTGGTGTGGAGTACGATTTTGATCCCGCGGTGACGAGGAACAACCCATACATATATGACTAGAGCTACACATAGAATATAACTGCATAAAAGATCACAGACTTCCACGAGTGATTATAAATGATTTTTATACTTATTAACTTAATTGAAACACAGATATATTTGTATCTCTGGAAACCTTAGACTCTGAACTCTTCATTTCTGGATGTTTAAATGTGATTCAACTCATTTACAGGTTTATAACAGCTCACTGAAAATAACAGTTTACCTGCTCAGGTGCAAAATTGAAAACAAAAAACTACATTCAGCATCTGATATCTGCATGTTCTGAGTACTATATTCATAAAAAAATGTAAAAATGTATTTGTCAAAGTATTTAAACTGATTTCATATCACCAGATACAGCAAAGCCAAGTGTACACCTGTTTTTACCTGTTGTTCACCTGTGTGCACCTAATTTGTTTTTTGTTTTATTCAACTCATTTAGCTTATTATAATATAATAATATAATAATAAAACTCATCCTCGTCAGTAGGTGTTCAGTATTTGTCATCTTGTTTACTTTCTCGTGTGCAGAGCTTCACATAAGTGTTTGTTTCTGTAGCAATTCTGTCAAACTTTCTCATCTTGGAAAAAAAAGACTGAACTATTTTTAAAGGACTCACCTGAGCAACATCCAGATTTCAGGGCAGTTTTTGTTGATAATCGAGTATAAAGTCCTGGATAGTTTGTTCATGTTTTCGCAGGACTCCACACAGACACATCACCTGCATTCTCACCTTCATAAGTTTCACTCTCTGAAAGTCCGTCACTATCACTGTTTTCCACTTTATAATCAACTTCATCATCACTTTGAAATCTATAAAAGTCACTTTCTCTAAACTTATCCATAAAATACGTCCGCTCCTCATTATTTCTAAAACTGTGCGCTGCAATCTCTCCATTGCTCGTGTTTCGTGTTGTGTTTTTTCCAGAAGCTACAATTGTCACTACTTTGATTTAACTTCAGAAAAAAATGGCGAAAACATATCCTTGACTCCTATTGGTCAGTCTAGTGTGGGTTGTAGTGACCTCCGCCTATCACAGCCTCTGTTTACATGTGAAAAACAGGAAACGTTCCTAATGGTCGTCAAATCACGTCTTTAGTGAAACAGCGAAGGTGTCAAAACACGTCATTAAGGATCCAAGGAGGTTGTCAAATGTCGTCTTCATGGGGGAAAGAGTTAAAATACCTTAAAAGAAAGTGAATATGTAGCAATATATAATAAAACGTAAATGACATGAGAAATACTGATCATAGAAAGGTCAAAATACTGTCTCACACCGGCAATTTACCAAATAACAAAAGTGTCTCAAGGAAAGTAGAAAAGCAGCTGCGTAACAAATTGGCAGACGGACGCTTTTTGACTGCAGCAAATCAGGGTCCTGGGCTCATGAGTGGGATTTGCAAAGAAAGAACAAAGGCAAAAGAGAACACGTAACAATAATAAACAGTTTTAATTGAAGCTCCGTCTTTCACATTTTCCCTCTCTTCACATGGGCCCGTCATTATCACAACAGTATCAGTGGAACAGAAGCGCGCCATTCATTCTCATTATAAAGAATCCAGTTGATTCATTGTCTCCATTTGCGAGCGCCTTTGTGAGCGCGAGCAGAGGCAGTGTCTGAGTCTCGTGTTATCTTTGTACGTCCTCGCAGTCCTCGCAGCGGAATTCAAAGGATCTCACACACTCTCATACATAGTTCATTGAGAGAGGAGCACTTGGCTTCTTATTTGGTTTGTGAACGCTGCAAGTTCACAATCTTCTCCCGGCAGATTGTGAACTTGTAAAAAGAGGCGTGTAAAATGAAGAGGTTTGAAGTCTGGCAAATATTTTATTACTGAAAATACAGTTGTTGTTTTTTTAATGTATTGATACTTTGCAGCTGGGATGCGGTGTGTGTGATGCTATCTGTGGGCACTGCTCTTTCTAACGGGGCTGCCACACTTGACGATTTAGATTTAGTGTGTCTAACTTGTAGCTACCGTATAAAGGCGTATTGGCAGCGTTTAGGGGAATTGGTATAAAAATGGGGAGGAAACCATGTCAGTACTCCTCCAAACTCTGTGCTCCCATATATCATATGAGCCGATGCAAAACACTTGATCAGAGAATACTTCGGCCCCAGAGGATATCAGACAGTGGGAAAATGTCCTCACGGAGAGCCGTAGGAAACAGTCATTTGCATTTTAAAAAAAGAGCGTCATGATCTGCGGAGAACACCATACAGACTAAATAAATAACTGATCAATTAACTGTGCCAGCTCAGTAAGAAGACTTTATTACTCACCCTGTATTATCCATAGAATTTGTCCTCTGCAAATAATGACATCCAGTCAAAAAAAACGTATTAATCTATTTGAGTCGTTCTTTGAAAGTAAGAAGGCGAGAGTCTCACATGTGTTTGTTTACGTCCAGCATGTGTGAAGCTGCAGATCAGCAATAGTGACTCTACTTCCTGTAGACTTTATCTCCAATCTTTTCTCACATTTCACAAATAATAATAACTCAGTTTTTTCTTGTATCTAAACTAGAAGTGCAGAGCTCTGAGATTTGGAAGCGCAGTGGCGAGAGGTTTTACTGTAGACAGGAAACAGCTGATGAGAACAGCTGATGAAAACAGATCCCGCTGCGCATTCAGCACCATGGACAGCGAGACATTGATATGATATAATATAACATAAAATATGATCTAAATTGTCGAGCGGCAGCTTTTTAATAGGCGACAACACGTGTTCGTTGGCGATACGCTGCTGTTAGGCATAAGTTGTGGACGCTGGCAACACGCTAAGTATTAGTTGGTATAAATTATCTATAAGAAGTGTTGGGAAGGTGACTTTTAAAATGTATTCCCCTACAGATTACAGATTACATATCCCAAAATGTAGTTTGTAACGTAATCCATTAAATTACTTAAAGTTAGTAACGTAATCTGAATACTTTGGATTACTTGATTTGCTGTAGAGAAGAAAAGATGAGGATGCTTAACCGTATTAAAAATATTATTGATAGAAGAGGAGGAGACACGTCCACGCAGCATGGTTTAGTCCTGTTAAATCCTGTTATATCCTGTTTTAGTCCTGGTTTAGATCTAGTTTAGATTTAGTTTAGACCTAGTTTTAGTCCTGGTTTAGTCCTGGTTTAGACCTGGTTTAGTTTCCAGCAATGAGTGGAATTACCGAAAAAAATAAATCAATAAAAATAAAAAAAAATATGAAAACAGGAAAATAGTGCCGTGTAATCCATTTATTTCAACAAAGTAACTGTAATCCAATTACCACTCATTGAAACAGTAACTGTAACTGGATACAGTTACTCATAATTTGTACTCTGATTACATAACTCTGGTACATGTAATCTGTTACTCCCCATCACTGTCTATAAGTTATCAAAACGTTCTATATAAGTTACTAATACATTATGTATACGTCCAACTCGTTATGAATATGCTATGTACACGCCTAAAATTGAAAAAAAAAAACATCGATGGTTCAGCGTGTGCCAGAGTTTTAGGAAAATTCTGGTACGTCGGCATACGCTTTCTCAATCGTCAAGGTGTGACAGGCCCATGTGGCTTTGTTACACAAGTTAGACTTTAATCTTTCAGTTAATATTTTTAATTTATTTTCATTTTAGTTACTGAAAATATAGTCATTTTTTTCTGTCTTGTCTGAGGCTTTGGTACTCTTTCAGTTCATATTTTTATTACTGAAAATATAGTAATTATTTTCTGTCATGTTGTTTGGATACTTTGCAGCTGGAGGTGTGGCGTATGTGGTGTATGTGATGCTAACTGTAGGCACTGCTCCGTCTGAGGCTTTGCTACTCAAGTTAGACTTTAATCTGAGTTTTGTTTTAACACAGTCTCACCTGAAGAACGGTGAGATTACAGGTGAGATGATTTGTGCTATTAAACAAATGTCTCACGCATAAAGTTCCAGCTTTTTTGATAATTTCATTTGTTCTTTCTAAGACAAAATATGTTTTTTTTGTTTTGTTTTGTTTTTTTACTATGACATGTAGCGGAAGTAAAGAAAGAAAACTCAACAATTCTGCAACAGGGTCCTTCAAGGTGCACTGTGTAACTTTTCTCGTGGAGTGTCTGTCAAATACTTGTAAACTGTCAAATTGTTTTGTCTGGAATGTTTCAAAGTACGATATTAAACCTTTTTATCTTCATGGAGACCAAAGTAGACTAAGTTCAGGTCAGATCTGTGGAGAGGTGACCCCGTTCACAGTCAGGATGCCTGCCTTTTGGGGTATTTTTGAGCTATAAAACCACCTGTAATTGAATACCGTATTTTTCTGACTATAAGGCGCAATATCAATAATGTTAAATTCTCTCATCTATTTTCATACATAAGATGCACCGGGTTATAAGGCCCATTAAGTGACGATAATTGAGACTGATCCCTTAGCCCAGGCGTCCACGATCCATTGACAGAGAGTGACGTAATTCACCTGCCGTTGCCTCCCTGTCTTGGTGACTGTATTATGAATGTGAATGTGTGTAATAATGTGTTTAATGCAGCTTTGGGCACATTTGTTTATGTTTTACAGAAATGAAACTTAAAACCACATGTCTAATTTGCATGAACTATAAGCTGTGAAAACACAGCTCACTCCTTGTGCGCTGATGCACTCAGTTTCTGTTGGACTTACTCTACGAGGCTCCTGACTAAAGTAGCCATAATGCTCTGACAATCCATCAAGCGGTGTGGCTTTGTAGCTTACAAAAGTCGTACTAAAACATTTTGACAGATTTTTGAGACCTCGAACATAAAATTGGTTCAAGGTCTGTAAGCACAACCAAAATTAATACATAAGGTGCGCCAGATTTTAAGGCTCACTGTTGATTTTCGAGAAAATGAAAGGATTTTAAGTGCGCCTTACAGTCCGAAATATACGGTAAATGTAAGGTAGAAATGTTTAAAGTCATACTGTGGAACATTCCCGGCAGAACAATGACATATCTATAGAAACAAGCAGGTGACGGACGCCCAAGTAAAAAGTTACACAGCCTTTAAATAAATGCAAGTAAAAAATCATGACTTTGACTGTATATTGACAGTAAGGAAGCCAACATTTTCCTTTCTTTTTTTTTACTTTTATTGCCACAAATAAATAGGCAATTCACATCCCAGTGAATTGTGTCCTGAGACCAGGTCTTCAAACAGTTTTACATAATTACTTTTGTTCCCCTAGATGAAATAAAACAATTGTAAGTGGAGCCAACTTCTTTTCAAAGATCAGCACTTTTCGGTGTAGTTGAGCCGTTAACAGTTCCATTATGTAGCCTACGTTTTCCTATATACAAAGGTATGTATTTGCAGTATGTCAGCAGTGAAAGGCCAGTCCAGCCCTGTACTCAGTGTTGGAGAGTAATAGATTACATGTACCAGAGTTATGTAATCAGAGTACAAATTATGAGTAACTGTATTCAGTTACAGTTACTGTTTCAGTGAGCGGTAATTGGATTACAGTTACTTTGTTGAAATAAATTGATTACATGGCGGTATTTTCCTGTTTCATATTTTGGGCTAAACCAGTACTAAACCAGGACTAAACCAGGTCTAAACCAGGACTAAACCAGATCTAAACCAGATCTAAACCAGGACTAAACCAGGACTAAACCAGATCTAAACCAGGACTACATCAGGACTAAACTAGGTCTAAAACAGGAATAAACCAGGGCTAAACTAGGACTAAACCAGGACTAAAACCAGGTCTAAACCACGATTAAAAACAGGACTAAACCAGGTCTAAACTAGGACTAAACCAGGACTACATCAAGACTAAACCAGGTCAAAAACAGGACTAAACCAGGTCTAAACTAGGACTACATCAGGACTAAACCAGGTCTAAACCAGGTCTAAACCAGGACTAAACCAGGACTTTACCAGGTCTAAACCAGGACTAAACCAGGACTAAAACCAGGTCTAAACCAGGTCTAAACCACAATTAAAACCAGGACTAAACCAGCACAAAACCAGGTCTAAACCAGGACTAAACCAGGTCTAAAAAAGGACTAAACCAGGTCTAAACCAGGACTAAACCAGGTCTAAACCAGGTCTAAACCAGGACTACGTCAGGACTAAACCAGGACTAAAACCAGGTCTAAACCAGGTCTAAACCACAATTAAAACCAAGACTAAAACCAGGACTAAACCAGGGCCAATTTGAAGAGAACAAACATGAATTTTCAGGATGTGGTTGTTACATTCATGTAGTTTTAAAAAAACATGACAATATCAAGTAATCCAAAGTATTCAGATTACATTACTCACTTTAAGTAATTTAATGGATTCCATTACAAACTACATTTTGGGGTATGTAATCTGTAATCTGTAGGGGAATACATTTTAAAAGTCACCTTCCCAACACTGCCTGTACTTAACTTACACTGCAGACGTATATTGTTACTGTCTCGCTTCTTCTTCTCTGCTTCTCTCACATTATCGTCTTGACGAGCTGCATAATTGCCGTGTTATTTCCAAATTCAAACAAATGGTCTGAAAATCGCACACACTAATATTATTGGCGGTGGAAATCCCTTATCCAGGCTACAGTCGGAGCACTTCACTCCGGCGCTGACATGTTCCTGGTTTCACTGCCGTCTCCATGGAAACTACCGCTGAATAGTGCCTGTATAATTAGCCCTGTGCTCCGCAACGGACGGAGCTGCTATCGGCTTCGACCGGGCGGACTGAGGCGGAGGCTGCGAAGGAGACCCCAACCGCACACACACACACACACACCACTGTTTATTTAAAGGTGCATTGTGTAACTTTTCTGGTGGAGGGTCTGTCGCCTGCTTGTTTCTATGAATATATCATTGCTCTGCCTGGAATGTTCCACAGTATGATAATAAACAGCTCTACTTTACATTTATTCAAATACAGGCAGTGTTGGGAAGGTGACTAGATTACAGATTACATATCCCAAAATGTAGTTTGTAATGTAATCCATTAAATTACTTAAAATGAGTAACGTAATCTGAATACTTTGGATTACTTGATATTGTCATGCTTTTTAAAACGACATGAATGTAGCAACAACATTCTGAAAATTCTTGCTTGTTCTCATCAAATCGTCTGTTGAGCCCAAGTCTCCATGAATAAGTGACTGTTTACTGTAGAAAAGCAAAGACAAGGAAATGTTAACGTAAAATGTTTTGTCTGCGTAAAGACAATAAAAAGTCCAGTCTTTACTGAACCAGATTAAAAATATTATTGATAGAGAAAAGATGTTTATATGAGGTCACCTTAAATTATGTCCACCTACTGTTAGCTGTCATATTGTTTAGACCTGGTTTAGTCCTAGTTATAGTCCTGGTTTAGTCCTGATTTTAGACCTGGTTTAGTCCTGGTTTTAGTGCTGGTTTAGTCCTGGTTTAGACCTGGTTTAGTTGTGGTTTAGTCCTGGTTTTAATTTGATGAATCAAATGTCTTTTACAATTGTACATGTATCATTTCGAGGTCTAACTTTGTGCACTAATAAGTGAATAATGCTTTATGTTTTACAAGAATCTTAACTGCATAAGTCATTTAAGGCTGGCCGTGGCTCTTATATATACACAATTTCCTGTGACTGCTAAAAATAATAGCTCTCTCGCACGTTCGTTTTGTCAAGGTTGCTCACCGGAAGAAAAAGGTTGGAGACGCATGTGGTAGGTGATATCAGTCCACCGCTGCCGAGCTTTCTATCAGGAAGTACAACTCACTGCTGCTGCTCAGACAAATCCTTAAAATGCAAGATTGGGTTTATTCGGCTGCGTTCAGACTGCAGCCTGAAGTGACCCAAATCCGATTTTTTGGCCCCGATGTGACCTGTATCTGATCTTTTAATGACAGTCTGAACAACACAGATCCGAATTTTTTCAAATGTGACCCAGGACACTTGGATATGTGCTCCTAAAACTGATACATATCTGATCTTTTGACATGTGACTTCAGTGTGAACAACCAAAGTGCATTCATCCACCTACACGTTATCAACAAGACACAAATGTCACTATTCTGCGCTGAAGTAGGTGAAAATTGTTAATGAACTCCGTGTCACTGAAGTGAAGCACATCACCACTCACCACTCTTGGCTCTGTCTCCACATCCACATGTTCCTTTCAACGGACGTCGCTGCTGCTGTCCTACAAAACACCACGACCAAAAACCTCGTCCTTCTCCTTCTCAATCTCCTCCTTAAAACAAGTAAGTTGTTCATGTTCTGGCTCTGGTACGAGAAGAACTTTAAAATCTCCAGGTGCTCGATGCTGCGTCCATGTTTGGACAACTTCTGTAAACACAGAGACGCTCACTGTGGTTGACGTCGTCGTGTCTCCAGTGCACATGTGGGACACTTTTGGGCTGTTTAATGTTCACACTGGAGTCACATACAAGTCACATTTAATTGGAAATGTGAACGACCTCACAAAAACATCGGATTTCACAAAAAAATTGGAATTGAGTGTTAAGCCCTGCAGTCTGAACGTAGCCTTAGACTCTTTTTTCAGACTGAGAGTTTTGTTTTCATACCTGACAGTTTCGACTGCTCAGTAGCGCTCTTCCTCAGAGTCACGTGATATTGCTGTGATGTGTCGCTCAGCTGAATTAAACAGGTTTTGGTGCTGTCTTCCTACTGGAGAAGACAGGACGACAGCGCCATCTGCAGTCCCACTTCCTCAGGACAGTATCCCAGGTGTGTGAGACTAAAAAAGCCCCCTCGTCCCGGTTTATCGTCCTGTGGGCACGTTTCTGTATTTTGATTGCTTCTTTAATCCAGCGACGATGTTTGTTTTCCTCTGTCCCAATGATGTTTGCTCCATCCCAGTCCATAATGTTCTTCTTCTAACTTCTCTCTTTTACTAATGGTCAGAAATGGCCGATTTGAGTTGGGATACTGTCCTGAGGAAGTGGGACTGCAGATGGCGCTATCGTCCTGCCTCCACCGGTAGGAAGACAGCACCAAAACCTGTTTAAATCAGCTGACCGGGCACGTCACAACAACATCACGAGACTCTGAGGAAGAGCGCAGAGAGAAGAACAAACTGTCATGTATGAAACAAAACTCTTTCTCTGAAAAAAGAACCTAATAACATAAAATATCGGAAGACCAAATGAACCTCATTGGACTAAGATTGGTTTTACTTCTAAATTGATTCTTTCGACACAGACATTCACATGGAGAGTAATAGATTTGTTTCGGGTGTTTTGTGGAGTGGGTAAGACTGTTTTTAGTGGCAGGAGAACTATGATCGTTGACATGCACTAGTGTCTCCACACGTCTCCAACACTCTGGCTCACTAGGAAATGATGTACTGTGCAAATCCCCTCACCTAGCCCCTCCCCTCACATGACTTCATCTCTCACCTGGCCCCTCCCCTCTTCTGGTTTCACTCTTCACCTGGCCCCTCCCCTCATCTGGCCCCTCCCTTCACCTGGCCCCTCCTCTCACCTAGCCCCTCCCCTGGCCCCTCCCCTCCCCTGGCCCCTCCCCTCTTCTGGTTTCACTCTTCACCTGGCTCCTCCCCTCACCTGGCTTCACTCTTCACCTGGCCCCTCCCCTCATCTGGCCCCTCCCTTCACCTGGCCCCTCATCTCACCTAGCCCCTCCCCTGGCCCCTCCCCTCATCTGGCTCCTCCCCTCTTCTGGTTTCACTCTTCACCTGGCCCCTCCCCTCATCTGGCCCCTCCCTTCACCTGGCCCCTGCTTTCACCTAGCCCCTCCCCTCACCTGGCTTCACTCTTCACCTGGCCCCTCCCCTCACCTGGCTTCGCTCCTCACCTAGCCCCTCCCCTCACCTGGCCTTAGTTCGGACTCACCTGTGCTCTCTGGTCTTCTTCTGTGGGGCCAAAGCTGACACACTGTCAGTCTGCAGTAACATAGACAGCCTCTAGTGGTGATATGTGAGAATACAACACGTCCGGGTCGAGCCGTCTAATTGCAGGCGGTATCTTTAAATCACTGACTCACTGAAGTCTTCTTCCATAGGCTCTGGTCTCCTCTCTAAACTCAAGAACTTAAAGGAAATAAATTAATCCTTGAATTTTAAAGCAGTAAAAGCGTCCTGACCCAGATTGAAGGCGTCTCTCCTTCCTTCGACAGCCTGCAGAGTTCCACCTGAAACAGAAAAGAGTGTGGAGGGAATAACAATGGCACAAGACAATGAGCAGAAAGACCACAGACAGATGGAGGGGTGAAACGTCTCCCATACTGACAGGTTTGGAGCAGGCAATATGGATGAGTGTGAGAAGAAGAGAGGGAGCGAGGGGGAGGAAGAGGAAGAGGAGGGGGGGGGCAGAGACAAAACACGGGCTCTGGAATTACACCTGGATATATCGACAAAAGATAGATATAGACTTTTTTTTTTTTTATTGAGTTATTGAAAGCAGGATCAGATAGTTAGGTTAAATGCTATATTGTGGAACTTTCCAGACAAACCAATAACATCTCAATGAAGAAAAGCATGTGGCTGAACCTTCATCTTAAAACTTACATCATGCACCTTTAAAAGAACTCCTACAGACAAACAAACTCACACAAAATACACCTCCGGCATCATGACCAAAAACAGTATGTGTATTAAAATGATGTCCGTGAAATATTGTCTGATATAAAACCGGTCCATGGCACAAAAATATTGGGAACCACTGTTTCAGACAATTCCTTCTCCGTGTTTGATAGAGTTTAAAAGGCCCATCTCATGCAAAATAACTCTTTTCACATTGTATCTTCTGCACACAATTAGGGTTTTGGAACATCCATTACACAATAACTATGAAATCTTACTGATTTCTTGGAGGCAGTCACAGACCAGGAACTACCCGTAGCTTTCAAAGCAGTCTTCGGTGAAGTGTCGCTCGCAAACAAAAATATTCTTGGGGATCTTTTTGTCTGTGTTCCCAGAAATAAACTCCAGCCACTTAGCACGTCTTGCTTCTTCTGTCGACATGCCAAATAATTTGGACTTGCCAAATACGCACTTTCTCCACGAGGACATGGTTACAAAAAGAGTGTTTGAAGAGAAAAATAAAGATAAATAATGCAGAACAGCAAACCTGTACAGTGCAGATGCAGGACAGTGTGTGAGTGGGTGGACTTAGGAGGTCGTGAAGCGCTTTTTGCTCAAACGCGTCATAGGTGTATCTGCCGCGTCATCGTTGTAGCAGCTTTAGTTCATTGTCACATGGGAGGGGGGCAGAAATATGCAGCAATTTGTTTAAAAAACACCAAATCAATCTAAAAATCACTTCGGCAACAAATACAAGGCCCACACATCACTCTTAGAAGACAGAAAGCTCTGAAAAGTTGATTTTGCATGAGATGGGCCCTTTAAGAAAGCGTACGTCCTCATCCTGCGGGAGTGGGACAAAATATCGCAGATGCGGGTTGGAGCGGGATTGAAAATTCTGTTCCGCACAGACCTCTATTTTACCGCTCATTACATTAACTTCAGTGGGTTTGATCATAGTCAGTCATCGAGCCCAGTGTCGGGAACTACACCGTAAGTTGTCATCACATGTCTTCCTGGTTTGTGATGTAAGAATAAAGACTATAACATTTGACTGAATTATCTCCATGGACAGGTCTGCTTCTCCTGTTTTAGTCCTGTTTTTAGACCTGTTTTAGACCTGGTTTAGTCCCGGTTTACCAGTTTACCATCCCACCCTCTCTCTCCTGCGTTGTGTAGTCCTGGCCCCACCCGCGCCCACATTGAGTTATCAAAATGAGTGCAGGGCTCTACGGTAAAGTGAAGACTGCAGACATATGTGCTGTTTGGAATCATCTGGAATTTGGCGCCTCATCTCCTCTAATCACATGTTCACCGTGCACTTAGAGTTGTGTCAGTGGGGAAATGATGAAAACTGAGGTATGGTTGGAATTGTTGATGAGCTGAACATAATGGAACACTACAATGACATGGAGATGAAGAAAACTGGACCGTTTTTTCATGTTTTCTTGATTTTGTCAGACTTACTACAGCAAACAGAAGTCGTCGGAAATTGTCACCGCACGACAAAACATCAACACAGTTACTTTAAAACATTTCAAATCAGTACATTTCACTTCAGTCACAATCAGTCATCAACTGCAAACAGAAATCTTTATTATTATTATTATTATTATTATTATTATTATTATTATTATTATTATTATTATCATTATACAGTTACTTTGTTTTCTTTTTCATACATACAAATTGCACTGGATTTTATGTTTTTATATATATATATATATATATATATATATATATATATATATATATATATATATGTATATATATATATATATATATATATATATATATATATATATATATATATATATATATATATATATATATATTTTTTTTTTTTTATGTCATCATTGTACTTAATTCTTTTATATATTTGTCAAGACTATGCTTCGCTCCATAACCTTGGCTCTGAATGTTTTATTTTTTATTTTTTTAAACATGTAGGTTCCATTATACTATTATACTATTATATTATTATATTATTATATTATTATATATCATATTATTATATTATTATATTATACATGACATTGACGAGACTCTCTGACTGTTGGTGATAATTCTCAAGGCCCTTTTCTGTCAAATAAATAATGGCTGTAGGTGAATTTTACATGTGACCCCCATATTTCCACATAGTCCATCAGATCTAGATCTATGTGTGTCATCTGATCTGAAACCCAGTAATAAAGGGACAGAGTTAACCCCACTAGCCTCTGCGTTCCAAATAGGAAGTGAGCGTGGGGGCACTTCCATCTCCATCGACTCTGGTTCCAGTTTATTTTGTACTGACAAACTGTTGCTCCTCTCTCTGTAACTGCTGGTGTCAGGCTTTTCAGTTTGGTCTTAAAATGTTTGGGTAACACTTAATATAACTACACCTTATTTAGCCTTAATAAAGCATGAACAAAGACTTAATTAATGATTCACGCTTCGTAACTACTTAATTACTTACCTTAATTAGCACTTGCACTTAATTTGCCTGTGCTGTAAATAGTTACTCATATTTATTTCATACTTAATTACTCATGGACTAACCATTTGAGCATTTATTAATCATTAGTAAACTATGAGAGAAAGATTTACAAATAATGCAATGCAATGATCATTCAGGCAGCTGTTATCTGTTAGTTAAGTCTTTTTGAGAGCTTTTCTAAAGTGAAGACGAATTATGCTTTATTAAGCATTTGCTAAGCGTGAATCATTATTAATTCAATCTTTGTTCATTATTAATTAAGTCTTTGTTCATGCTTTATTAAGGCTAAGTAAGGTGTGGTTATTATAAAGTGTTACCAAGTGTTTGTATTACATGATTCAGTTTTGTTTGTTTTTTTCTCACTATTTTGTCTGTAAATGAATTACTATTTTGAATATGGAGCTCAAAATGTGCTAGCCTTTAACTCGCTATGGGTGAGGTCACACTCATTCAGTCCAGTTTTTTTTATACAGTCTATGATTAAAGGTGTAAGTTTTTGGTTGGACGTCTGTCACCTGTGTGTTTCTATGGAGATGGCATTGCTCTGCCTGGAATGTTCCGCAGTGTGACATTAAACAGCTCTACAGTACACTTAAGAGATTACAGGTGAATTTACATGGTTTAATGTCATACCATAGAACATTAGAGATGAAGAAGCCATATCATCACCATGGAGAAAAACATTTAACGAACCCTCAATCAGAAAAGTTTCACAATGTGCGATCTTTAACATTCCTACAGACTTCCAAGATCGAAAAAACTGTCTGGCATTACAATCCTCTCAGAGTCTACAGTCGCGCATGTGTTAAAAGAGTGAAGACGAGCGCAGGAGCAGGTGTGTGAGAGACGGAGTGAGACTTGTGGAGCTCCTATAGAAGCAGAGAGCGGGTGACACTTCTTTGGGCAATTACTCCAGCTGTGACAGATCTGGTACAGGGCCCGTACGACTGCAGCCTGCACCGGGGCCACAGTCTGCACCCACAACCAGAGCCCAGACCAGGAACTACTCACACAGAAACACACGGAGACACACAGAGACCCAGTGCGTACGTGTGTCGGATATAACCAGTTTATTTTTATCCCCACGTTCACCCACAAACGCAAAACAGGTGCTATTTAAAGGTCCACGAAACCGACTCTTGTGCGCTTAAGACATGTTAGAATGCTGTTACCTCGTCAAAAAAGCAGACCTGGAGTTATGCTTTGTTTCATTCATGCATTTTGTTCTGTAGAGATTGGCATTTGGGTCTGGTCAAGTGGTAACGGAGGGAAACAGGGGCAGATTTTTGACATTCAAATGTCTCTTATTCAGAAACTAGAGGGACTATTGAAATAAGTAAAGTATCAGAATGTAGGAAAGAGTTACACTCCAACAGGGTCAAAGTTAAACCTGTGATATTCTTTCAAGTTGTTGACAAAAAAATTTTTAAAAACTCATGTCGATAATGGAGGGAATGAAATATGCAGCACTTTTTGGGCAATAAATCCAAACAGTGATAACTCTTGGTTCTCACTTACATATCCTTAACAAACTGGTTTGAATATTTGCTTCATATAGTTTTCTTCCATATGGTACAAGATTAGGTTGAAAAACCTCTTACTTTTTGAGTCATGAGATTTTTTTATTAAGAAAGGTCATGGTAACGGAGGGAAAATTGTGCAAACAAGTAGAAGGTGCATGATTTTACATCATTTGTCAGCTTTTTTCTTCCAAATACTTTTAATAATATTACTTCAAAATGAAAGGAAACAATTTCTATAAAATATGTCAGTCCATCCAAGCAAATTTTTTATCAATACATAAAAATAAAAAAAAATCATGTACCTTCATCAACAGTTCAAAGATGGAATAACACAAGATATGATGAAATACATCCATTTATTGACATGATTTGCAGGTCTTTGAAATTTGGGAAATAATTTTTGTTCCATGTTTCATACATGGTCTGTTTAAAACATATGGAACTTTAGAACCAAAAATGGTACAGAAAAAAGGTCAACAGTTTCATAAACTAGAGTACATATGTATCTGTTCAATACATTTTTATATCAGATGCATTAACTGGAATTTTTGGCCTTGCTGTTTACTTCTGCTTGACCGGGCCCATTTGCAAGGCTAAAATGATCCACATGATTCTAGTGAAGGTGTACGTAGTTTAAAAAAACAGTGGAGCACTTGATTACCACATGACATCACAAGTTGGAACAGAATGTTTTCCGTTCGAGAGAAGAGCTCAGTCTAAATATGCAGGGTTTGTGTGATAAACACGTGTGAATGAGCCTGTCTGCGGGTAAAAACGAAAAAACATTTTATCAGAAGTGCCTTTTGTTTAGACGGTGACAGCGATTTTGGGGCTTAAAAACGCAAAAATCTGAAACCACCCTCCAGAGTGGAAAAGTTGAATACGCTCTGCCGTAGTGTTTCCGTCTACACTGCCCAAGACACAAAACTCTGGTCAGATCTGCTCAGGTCGCGTACACGTTTACATCACATACATACAGTACACAGAAACCTGGCATGCACACCCAGTTGAATTCCACACACTTTTGCGTCACTGTATGCACGCAGATTTCCTCCTGAAAACACTTGTCTAAACGCGGAATTAAAAGTGAAGACGTGATGCGACTTTTATGTTTTCTGTTCAGACCGTCATCATATAAACGTAGCTTGAAACAAAACTCAACTCCAGGTCTGGTTGTGATGAGTAAACTACATTAGAGCTTTAATTCCAAATAAAAATAATTTAATTCTGAATAAAAATGTATTTTGCTTTAAAAAGACTATGTTAACACTTAATTCCTAATGAAAATTATTATTCGAAATTAAACTTAATTCCAAAGTAAGTGGGTGGTTTATTCTGATTTTAAAGCCGAATTAATTTATTCCCGGATCATGTAAACATTTATTCTTCTTAAAGGGTCCATATGATGCCAAATAACTCTTTTCACATTGTGTCTTCTGCACATAAACAAGCACAATTTGTGTTTTGGAACATATCCCAACAAACTATCGGGACTTTCTTCTCAATTATGAACCAAAATTGCCCCAAAATCTGGATGTTGCTCAGGCAAGTCCTTTGAAATATTTCAGTCTGTTTTTCCAAGATGCGAAGTTTGACAGAATTGCTACAAAAATATATACATATATAGTATAATCTAGGGATGGGCATTCAATGAAATTTTTATTATTATTATTATTGATTAATCATTAATGTTTTTATATTAAAATGATCATCATTATTATTACTGTCTGCACTACTAATCTGCATAAATAAATTCAACTTTACGACATATAAACCATAACCACTCTAGAGCCACATCAGCCCGTTTGACATTCTAATGTGTTTAATTCAGTTTTGTTCAACTCTCACAGAAACAAAACTTAAAACCACATCGCTAATTTGCATAAATTAAGCAAAGATAAAACTACAGCTCTTGTGTCGCTGATGCGGTTCAACTTCTGTCGGATTAAAAGACATGACTCAGGTGAATACAGGTTAGTATGACCATATTTGCATTTGTCAAAACCAGGACACCGTACGGGGGGAGGGAGGTGGGGCCTTGTTATCGACATTGAGCGACTCTCACCTGGCAAAACTTTTTTCCCACTGGACACCGAAACAAATACACTTTGCACATGGACTCCCACTTGTCCCGAACGTAACGGAAAGCGTAGAATTTCTTGTACAAATCATCGTTAAATACACATTTGTGCTTCGACATGTTGCAGACTGACCCACTGTTTGTGTCTTGCTCCTTCTGATGCAGAGAGACACATGTACAGACCCCTGTTTGGTCACGTGACGCACCATGGATCTATTAAAATAACTGGATACAGTATTGCTGCTTGGAGCTGCTTCCAGTTGACGTAGTGTCACTCACTGGAACTTCAGCAGAAAAAATCCCATGGGCCGAGACAAGATTTTTCTCATAGAGCACAATATAATCACAAACTGCTCGTGTTCGTCTGACAGGTCACCTACAGCTTTCAAAAATGTCAGATTTGTTGGCGATTTTTACCTATTTTTAGATCATAAACTTTTTCTCGCTCAAATTCCTTCAGTTCTCTTAAAAAATGCTTTATAATCGTTCACTTCGGCTCCGCTCTAGCTCCTCTCGCTCTGATTGGTCAAAGCGATCACGTGATACATGAGCCTACGCTCCCTGCGTGCGTTCGCGTGCATTCGCGTGTGCCCGCAGGAGAAACGAGCACTACTGCACATGGTCGGTCGGCCCACAGCCACCGGAAGTACCTCGCCGGGCTCAAGGCGAATCTGGGATCATGCACCATTGAGCTCGACCCATTAACTTGAATGGGCAGCCATTTTGGAACCTCGGGGCTTGACAGCAACCTACATTCAGTTTGTCGATTAAAATGAACGTAATCGATGAAATTCTTAATGATCAATTATCGATTGATCGACTAATCATGCCCATCCCTTGTATAATCGTGGAAGTCTGTTTTCTTTTTATGCAGTAGTTATATGTATGGGTTGTTCCTAGTCGGCGTCCGAGGGGGGAAGAGTTATATGAGTTTAACAAACACATTTCCTATTAGTTTAGTGTTATCTTCTGTTATGCTGTATGGATATAAGACCATTTCCCAGAGATGCAGTTTCTCTGCCAACTTTTAACACGACTTGAAAAGCACTTGCATTAGTTCAGTTTTTTATGGTCTACTTTATTCCACAGCCATTTTATCCAATAAGAGAAAATTGTAGAAAATTATACAAGCAATTATATCTTCGTGAGGCTCTTAGTTAGATGCAAAAATACATGCTGTGGAATGCATTACTGTAAATTCTCTCTTTTTCTTGTCCTATATCCAACTGACCAATTAGAGTTTATTGCTCCATTACTGCCACTTTCTGAGACAGTGCTTCTTATAGCTTTTATGGCTTCGTGTAGCTGTTTTCACACATTTTCTCACATTTTTCTTGTAATATCCTCCTCTTTCTCCCCTCTCCGTCCGTCCCCGAGCTCCTCTTTGGGCTTAATTCAGACAAATGACCGATATAGACCCAATTAGAGGCGAAGCCAGAGGTCCCCCATGTGCCGCTACTGCTGCTGCTGAACCTGCAACACAGTGAAGATCCACAGCCTCACCGTCTCCATGGAGATGTTATTGCGTTGCCCAGGTTGCTCCGCAGTATGGCATTAAACTTAGCTCTATGGAGGCAAGTTAGAGGTTAGATCTATGGAGAGGGGACCCGCTCGTAGTGAGAATGCAGGATTACGTTAAGTTTTCTGGTGGAGGGTCTTGTCTCCATGTTATTTTGAACATTTTGACTTTTGACTTTGAACATTTCCATCTAGCATTTATGCATTACAGGTGTTTTTATTGCTCAAAAATACATGATTTCCTTCTGTGAATAGGGGCGACTCTCCACAGATCTGAATGGTAATGTAGCGTAGAGCTGTAACCTGTTTGTCTTCCTTGTGATAAATACTGTAGGTTTAATCTATACTGTGGAACATTCTAGACAAAGCAGTAACATCTCCACGGAGACAAGCATCTGATGGACCCTCAACCAGAAAAGTTACACAATGCAGCTTTAAGGAATAAAAATGCATAATAAAAAAAAGTATAATAATAATAAAAATAATAATTAAATTTTAATCTCCAGACCCAAACTCTTGCGTGGCTTTATAGAGCTCCGGGAGCTGACGTCAGACGCTCTCACGGTGTCGCCATTTTGGCAGTAATCGGCCGACTCGCGCTGTACGACTCCAGCGCAATAACAGATTGTTCTCCAAACGCAGCCGCGATTCATTTTAGAATGATTTTGCCAACAATGGCCAATACAGAGAATGTGATACATGAAGATCAGAGCAAGAACCAATGTGTGAACATGTGGCTCCAGAGTGAGTCAGAATTATGGGTGCGGTTTAATTGGGCCAGAGAGTCCCGGTGTTCCCCGTGTTCACGTAGCAACCAGCATTTGTTATTTTAGGCTTTAATTAACCAGATTATTTTATGGCAATAGGAGGGTTTTAGTCACGTGATCACGATGATGCGCGAATTTCAGGTGGAGGGCAGGAAGTGAAGACAAACACGGCTCTGGAGAACACAGATATGGAGAAGAGTTCTTATTGTAAGGATTTAGAGCCAGTAACAAGACAAAAGTACGAGCAGTTAGTCGACAAATATATTGGACGTGACCCTGATCCTATGAGAGAATTTTCAACTGAAGTAAAAGATTTGCCAACAATCGAGGCAGAGGAGATCACGAAGTATCTAGAGTTCTCCAGACATCGTTCTACACCAGACAACAGATGAAGGTGTACAAAAGTTTGGAGGTATATCACTTTTTGTGAGTGGATGGGTCCACAACCTTGGTGCAAAACGCCTAAATGATGATTATGGTTTGGTCTTCACCAGGGTGAGTGTTTCTCTTATTTTATGTGTATAGACGTTATGGAAAAACTGAAGTGTATCAGCAGTAACTGATCTATCCAACTATTTCATGTCAACAAACGTCATTAGCCATTAGTCGTTAATGATTTGTTTATGTTTAGCTAAACCACAAAAAACAATTTATGTTTGTAACAAACCTTTGTAGAAGTGGTCACTGCAGACACGAGCATTAGCAAATTCTGCTCCACTCGACCGCAAAGGTTTGTAATCCACTTTTTATGGTGTTGTTCTGTCAGGCATTTCCCATTTCTGACCTTTGTGTTCGACTATATTCGGTACTCTAAAAAAATCACTTTTCCTTCTCTCGGTTAGAACGACTGGCACAGCCGTAAACGACACAACACATCGGCATTTTCCTCCAGTCATGTCACTTCCTGCCCTCCATCTGATTTTGCGTGCTGACAAACGTAGCCCTGTGACGTCATGTGAAACCCAGATATTGGCAATAGCCTATTCAATTGATTTGACTTTTAAAATGTCCTGCTTTTAGTCTAGTGTGAAAAATACACTTGGACTAGATCCGTACCGGAGTCCTGACCCAGCAGGAGCAGCTCCACTTCAGTCCGGGCTCAGAGGAGCTGGAGTGGGGAGTGATGTTAGGAGCCTTGGACCAATTGGAGGTATCGCTGTTCTACAAACAGAGGCACATCAGTCGGAACAGTTTTGGTTCGTTTGCCGGTGTACTGCAGATCTGGGACGTCTTCTTCAGCAGAAATGTTTTTAAAAAGCACCTCGGGCATTATACGGGTCGGTATTGTTTAATTGATTTAATTTCTTGATATAAAGCTCAATGCCTTGTGAATTAAAGTGAGCTGTGTACTCCGATGGCTTCAAAGCTTCGGCGGTGGCTCTATCCATTTTTAACTGCCAAAATGGCGGCCAGCCCACCATGAGTCACGTGGGGTCCGGAGCTCTATAGTGTTTAATTTTACATGATGCACTTTTTGAATGTCTTATGTCCACATATGATCGTTTTAATGGAACACAATAAAGTCACAATTGAATAATGATTTGCAAAACCTATTTACTGAGTGCCTGAACAACCCAAAATCCAAAATATGTGGACGTCAGGTCTTAGGAGGCTACAGATGTTATCAGTCATTACACCGGCTCACCTGCCCCTGTTGTATTCTCACATATCACCACTAGAGGCTGCCTATGTTACTGCTGTCTGAACAAAGGCCAGGGGAGGGAAGAGGGGAATACAATCAAATATACAGATTTAATTTTGGTATATTTTTAATCATCTTGCTTCACCTCCTCTAAAGGAGCTAGTGAAAAGAAATTCAAATTGCACAATAAGAGCAGCTCTAGAGGCGACTGCTCTGTGCCGTTTAGGAGAAGTGCTTTTGGACACACTCGCTTGGTTCTGGAGCAGATCAAATATGAAACACAGAACAGCTCATGTACGAGAACTTTCAACACTGCAGCATTTTCTGAAGATTTAAAACATGATGTTCAATGGTCAAATATGTCAGTGTTTAACCAAATTACTTTAAAAAAATATATATATGTATTGAGGGATTGTTGGTTTAACTCTTGACTTAGAACTTCAAATGAACCGTTTGAAATGAACTGTGTGTATAGTGTGTGTATAGTGAGTGTGTTGTGTGTACAGTGAGTGTGTTGTGTGTATAGTGTGTGTATAGTGAGTGTTTTGTGTTTATAGTGAGTTTTTTGTGTGTATAGTGAGTGTGTTGTGTGTATAGTGAGTGTGTTGTGTGTATAGTGTGTGTGTTGTGTGTATAGTGAGTGTGTTGTGTGTATAGTGTGTGTGTTGTGTGTACAGTGAGTGTGTTGTGTGTACAGTGAGTGTGTCGTGTATATAGTGAGTGTGTTGTGTGTACAGTGAGTGTTTCGTGTGTATAGTGTGTGTATAGTGAGTGTTTTGTGTGTATAGTGAGTGTTTTGTGTTTATAGTGAGTTTTTTGTGTGTACAGTGAGTGTGTCGTGTATATAGTGAGTGTGTTGTGTGTACAGTGAGTGTATAGTGAGTGTTTTGTGTTTATAGTGAGTTTTTTTGTGTGTATAGTGAGTGTGTTGTGTGTATAATGTGTGTACAGTGAGTGTGTTGTGTGTATAGTGAGTGTGTTGTGTGTACAGTGAGTGTGTTGTGTGTATAGTGAGTGTGTTGTGTGTACAGTGAGTGTGTTGTGTGTGTATAGTGAGTGTGTTGTGTGTACAGTGAGTGTGTTGTGTGTATAAGTGTGTGTACAGTGAGTGTGTTGTGTGTATAGTGAGTGTGTTGTGTGTACAGTGAGTGTGTTGTGTGTATAGTGAGTGTGTTGTGTGTATAGTGAGTTTTTTGTGTGTACAGTGAGTGTGTTGTGTGTATAGTGAGTGTGTTGTGTGTATAGTGAGTGTGTTGTGTGTATAGTGAGTGTTGTGTGTACAGTGAGTGTGTCGTGTGTACAGTGAGTGTGTTGTGTGTACAGTGAGTGTGTTGTGTGTATAGTGTGTGTGTTGTGTGTATAGTGTGTGCATAGTGAGTGTTTTGTGTTTATAGTGAGTTTTTTGTGTGTATAGTGAGTGTGTTGTGTGTACAGTGAGTGTGTTGTGTATATAGTGAGTGTGTCGTGTGTATAGTGAGTGTGTCGTGTATATAGTGAGTGTGTTGTGTGTACAGTGAGTGTGTTGTGTGTACAGTGAGTGTGTTGTGTGTACAGTGAGTGTGTCATGTATACAGTGAGTGTGTCGTGTGTACAGTGAGTGTTTCGCGTGTATAGTGAGTGTGTTGTGTTTATAGTGAGTGTGTCGTGTGTATAGTGTGTGTGTTGTGTGTATAGTGTGTGTATAGTGAGTGTTTTGTGTGTTATAGTGAGTTTTTGTGTGTGTATAGTGAGTGTGTTGTGTGTGTAGTGTACAGTGAGTGTGTTGTGTGTGTGTACAGTGAGTGTGTTGTGTGTACAGTGAGTGTGTTGTGTGTACAGTGAGTGTGTTGTGTGTATAGTGAGTGTGTCGTGTGTATAGTGTGTGTGTTGTGTGTATAGTGTGTGTATAGTGAGTGTTTTGTGTTTATAGTGAGTTTTTTGTGTGTATAGTGAGTGTGTTGTGTGTATAGTGAGTGTGTTGTGTGTACAGTGAGTGTGTTGTGTGTACAGTGAGTGTGTTGTGTGTACAGTGAGTGTGTCGTGTGTATAGTGAGTGTGTTGTGTGTACAGTGAGTGTGTCGTGTGTATAGTGAGTGTGTTGTGTGTACAGTGAGTGTGTTGTGTGTATAGTGAGTGTGTCGTGTGTATAGTGAGTGTGTTGTGTGTATAGTGAGTGTGTCGTGTGTACAGTGAGTGTGTCGTGTGTATAGTGAGTGTTTTGTGTTTATAGTGAGTGTTTTGTGTGTACAGTGAGTGTGTTGTGTGTATAATGTGTGTACAGTGAGTGTGTCGTGTGTACAGTGAGTATGTTGTGTGTACAGTGAGTGTGTTGTGTGTACTGTGAGTGTGTTGGTGTTGTGTACTTTTGTGTGATTGTTGTTGTACTTTTCTCTCCTCAACCTGCCGAGGGACTGAAGATGGAAATGTTATTATAATTATATTAATGAACATCTTAAATGTCCATTAACATGTGCTTTACAAATAAATAAATAAGAATAAGATTAACAGGTTTTACCTCTTCCATCTACTAAATGTAAAATAAATATATGTACTTACAGTGTACACAATTTTATTCCCATGTGTTTGAGCACAATGTGTCTTTCCCCAGTCCCGATACAGTGTGTGGTATAAGCAGCTTTTGAGATAAAATGTCCACAAAACTTGTCCAGTGTGTGCTGTCTGCATCTCATGATAAAGTATTTTGTTGTCTGTCTACATGTTACTGATCAACAAGAATGTGTGTTAGCATGCTAGTAGTTGTTAGTTGTTAAAGGTGAAACCGTTCAGACAAAGCGAATAAAATATCTTCAGAGAAACGTGATGGACCCTCTAGCAGAAAAGTTACACAGTGCACCTTTACATACATCGCTTATATGTTGGTTTAAATATAAATGTAGATAATTAAGTCGACACATTTCAATACAAAAAGCAAAAGTATAAAAATCACATGAATATCGCGATACTTGCCACCGTCGTACTTGGGCTCAGATTTAAACACCGGTATGAGGAATCACCAGTGTTGGGGAGTAACATATTACATGTACCGGAGTTACGTAATCAGAGTACAAATTATGAGTAACTGTATTCAGTTACAGTTACAGTTTCAATGAGTGGTAATTGGATTACAGTTACTTGGTTGAAATAAATGGATTACACAGAGGTATTTTCCTGTTTTCACATTTTGAGCTGTTCCCTTTTTTTTTTTTTCTTTACGGTAATTCGACTCATTGCCGGACACTAAACCAGGTCTACAACCAGGTCTAAAACTAGGTCTAAAACCAGGTGTAAACCAGGTCTAAAACCAGGTCTAAACCAGGTCTAAACCAGGTCTAAAACCAGGTCTAAACCAGGACTAAAACCAGGTTTAAACCAGGTCTAAACCAGGACTAAAACCAGGTCTAAATACAGGTCCAAACCAGGTCTAAACCAGGTCTAAACACAGGTCCAAACCAGGTCTAAAACCAGGTCTAAACTAAGTCTAAACCAGATCTAAACCAGGACTAAACCAGGACTAAAACCAGGTGATGTCTCAAACTGGATTTAACAGGACTAAATCCTGCTGTGTGGACGTGTCTCCTCTTCTTCTATCAATAATATTTTTAATTTGGTTCAGTAAAGTCTGGACTTTATATTTTCTTTTAACAGACAAAACATCTTATGCTGCAATATCCTCATCTTTGCTTCTCTACAGCAAATCAAGTAATCCAAAGTATTCAGATTACGTTACTCACTTTAAGTAATTTAATGGATTACATTACAAACTACATTTTGGTGTATGTAATCTGTAATCTGTAGGAGAATACATTTTAAAAGTCACCGTCCCAACACTGCTAATCACTCCAAACTGCTTTTCTTAGCCTGGGACTCGAATGCGTCATAGATTAGCGTCACTAACATAAATGTACTTTGGTTAAATATATTCAAATCTTCACGTATTTATTTCTACAGCTGTTCTAACACCTCCTATGTGAACACAAACAGATTCTGCACATGTCACGGACGCCTCCTCTCTCTCAAATGTGGTCTGTGTGTGTTTGAAAAGCCTGTCAGGAGCGTGTGACCTGCTGCGCGCTCAATGCTCTCTTATCTCTGTCCAACCCCCCAGAGCCCAGCCACACACTGTCACTGTATGAGCCTATCTGAGCCCCGGCGCTCTGCATGCATGCTAATACGGAGCATATATGACGCTGCGCCGGGGGAAGCAAAACTAAAGCTATGTGCACGGGCAAAAACAGGGAAGAAATGAACCTGCTCCACTGAAAGGGAAGATTATTTGCTCAAACAAAACAAAACCAACAAAACAAAATAAATAAAAACATGTGTGAAATGGGCTGAAGAATGGGGGAGACATTCAGCAAGAACCCACTTGTCCAGCCAGAACCACACACTTTGAGAAAACTTTACAAAGACGAGTGGATGTGGAGCTGTGCCCTGCCTTGCTGATTGCAGAGGGTGTGATTGACAGGCAGGTTAACCAATCATTGAGTGTGTGTACATGTACATCAGTGTCCCGGTTATTATCCATATCCGGGTTCTGTCAGTATTCATGATACTGTGTTTACATGTGCACTGAGAAACCGGGACACTCATATCCCCGTGTACATGATCAAATGGAGTATCCCGGTTTCTTGACATAATCTTACACATGCGCAAAAATGAACTTAAATCAATTTCATAAACCAGGAAAAATACAAACCATGAGCTCCTTTAGCGTCGGAGGTTTAACCAGCGTGAGGAGCTGTGAGATCTCCCACAATCCACTGCACACATCAAACCCAACAGATTCTTTATTCAAATCTTCTGCATAAATAAATTTACAACTTTATTTATTTACAACATATAAACCAGAACCACTACAGAGCCACATCAGCCTGTTTGATCAGCTTTGTCACATTTGTTTACGTTTTACAGAAACAAAACTTAAGACTGCATGGCTAATTTGCATAAACTGTTAGCGGTGATAAAAAAAACGTTTGCTCCTTGTGCCGCTGATGCGATCATTTTTTGGACTAAAAGACACGACTCAGTGGATTATGTGTGTTCTTTTTATGACAGAAGAGGTACTGATGATGGTGAGTCTGTTCTCTGTGTGTATCGTATAGGAGATAGTTCATGTTTTAGCTTTTCTGTGATCACATGAGTGCAGGTCGTACAAGTGCAGATTGTACGTGTGCAGGTTTAGCGCAGATCTTAATTTTACAGTCATTTCACTCGTTTGGTCACTTTATTTATGTTGGTCACTTTATTTATGTCGGTCACTTTATTTATGTTGGTCACTTTATTTATGTCGCTACTGTTGTGGTGAAAAGACTGGAAAGTGTCTTTTGGACGCATGTGCACTCAACTTTATGTTGCAGTAACTGGGATACTGCGTCTACATGCCACAGTATCCTGGTTACTATTGGAAAATACCAGCTACAGTAACCCCGTTTCTAATAACCAGGATACTACCATAACCGGGATACTGCGTTTACATGCACCATGAAGAAACTGGGATACTCAAATATCCGATCATACCCGGGATACTGATGTACATGTATACACACTCAGAGAGATGCATGCTCTGTTCACGTCATGAGCTGTATATATAAATGGACAGACTGTAGCTAACATACTAACCAGCACGTTCCAAATAGTGGAAGTGGAAGTTCACATGCGGCTCTTCTGGCTCCTTCTGACTCTGGCTCTCATTGACTTACATTAGAATACTGTGTCTCCTTTCTCTGTACCTGCTGCTGTGAGCTTTGTCTTTTTGGCCTTAAAATGTTCATATGATCCTGGTGTTTTTTTGCTATTTTGTCCATCAAAAAAATCAAATCCTCTAAAAAATCCTATTCATAATAAAGAGCCAGACTCCAAATCTGCCCGCTGGCATTCAGCATCTACTTAAATGAAGCGAGTGTGACACTTAGTGCACTACTAACACTTTTATACTGTCCATGGTTTGCATCAAAAACAAATTGCTGCTTACATGTAAAAAAAAAACAACAACAAAAAAAACAACAACAAAGGACTGAGAAGCAGCACATATTTTTAAAGAATATGTATGTATGTGTATATATATATGTGTGTGTGTGTGTTTTTTTCTGAATGATACAAGAACTTTGGAGAGGAGATGTCTTCTTCATTTGAGAGACAGACGTGATACAAATATGCAGTTGTGGTTGGACTGTTTTCTGGATTCGATCAGAATGTAGACAGGACTGGCTGATCAGGTAAAGACTAGACTAGTATTTGTTTTTGTTGTTGTTTTTTTTGACATTTTCACATATAGAGCGGGTTAATACAAACATTTTAAGACCAAAATGACGAGGCTCAATGACGCTCTTACAGAGACACGGGTGACAATTGTTTTATTATGTATACAGACTATGCTCCCATCCCGCTGGAGCTGGCTCTCAGCTAACACTAAAGTTCTGAAGTCTGTCCTCTGCATTTGACCCATCCCTGAATGCCAAACTGGGTTAATCTTTCCAGACCGACAGTATTGTATATGATACCTGAGAATATGTTTTATATAACCGCACATAACTTGAAAAGCTGAGAAAAGCATCTTTTGGGGCATATTTCCGACATTATTTCCGGAAAAAGTGTGTCCAGGAACTTTGTTTTCCACCAAACTCATGCGGTCCGTCCATTTTGATTCAGTTCAGATTTTGCCAAAGAGTGTAGTGAGTCAAAATGGTTGATGCTCTGAATGTCTGTGTTCAGAACAATTGAAAAAGTCACACTAAGTGCAGATTTTTCTCAAATAAATGGAAAACTATACATCTTGATCTGTGTAATTGCACATCCCTTGCTGTTTTTATTTGAAATGTTTATTTCAGTCCAAATGTACAAATCCAAATGTAATAAACCTCATGGAAAAGCAGGAAGTGATGTGTCTCTGTGTCCTGGACCTGACCCACCAGCTGTTTCCACGACTGACACCAGGAAAGTCATGGGGACATTGCACTTTTTAGGATATTTAGATTTTAATTACAGACTTGATATTTTGCACTTTTTGTAGCTAAGACCCTGAATTAAGCTTTTTTTTTTTTTTTTTTTTATGTCCAAAATGTTGTTTAAACATGTTTTCTGTGTGTTTTGTATGAAAGAGTGAATTTTATTTTATTCATTTTTATTTTATTTTATTTTAATAAATTTATTTATTTAATTAGTTTTTAAAATGTATTTTGTTATTTTATTTATTATTATTATTATTATTATTATTATTATTATTATTATTATTTATTATTATTTTTTTTTATTTTTTTTTTTTCTGGACCTATAGCTATATCCAGGTGAGGACCAATGTACTAAAATTGCCCTTGAAGAGCCACAGCATTTGACGTGCCTGTTAGAAAGGTCTTATAAATGCATGCTAATAAAGCCATTCCTGCTGCTCTGCCGGGTACAGCTCACAGACTTGCACAGATTTGATTTGAGGAGCAGAGCTGGATTTCATGCTTGGCCGGCACTAAAAGACGGACAGTTCCTAAAGGAAAGCACACTGGAGACAGATGATGTGACGGGAAGTGACAGGAGCGCGTGAAAAGGACCGCGACGTCACCACGGAAACCGCCCGCCAGAGCTTTTCCCTCTGATTACACTAATGACCAATGTGTAGATGCTTAAGAGCCACTTTAGCCTCCTACTCATGTGCCCTTCTCTCGTTTCCTTCCCTTTCCTTCCTCTGCTTCCTTCATCCTCTGAGTCAGTGGTTTCTTCAGGCCTGTTCCAGCGCACTGTGAGTAATGATCCACTCGCTGTGACCAGAAATGCTGAAAAGTGACGAAACATGACATCTCAACTACAGTACACAGACAGATATATAGGTATTGTGCAGCGCTGGGGGTGTTCTATAATGCATTCTATTGGCCGAATGTTCAGCATGTTCAATGATGACTCAATGCACACATTCACAAACACAGACAAAAAAGTTTGAAAACAGGCTGAAAACTCAAGAAAAAACAAAACAAAAAACAGAATGATTTAAGCAACACGTTTTCAGAAGCCTGTGATTAGTGTCGTAGTACTAGGAGACCGCCCATGGGACCGCTTTCTACAGTCTTGGTCTCGTCTCGGACTCCAGCACATTTGAAATCGGTCTCATCTCGGACTCAAGCGCATTTGGACTCGGTCTCATCTCGGACTCGAGCTCATTTGGACTCGGTCTCATCTCGGACTCAAGCGCGTTTGGACTCGGTCTTGTCTCGGACTCAAGTGCGTTTGGACTCGGTCTCATCTCGGACTCGGTCTCGTCTCGGACTCAAGCTCATTTGGACTCGGTCTTGTCTTGGCTCGACGAGACGAGAGCACTTGACGAGAGCAATTGTATTTCATTATGACCGTTAAATATGCAAAGACTACTCAATATCAGTGCAAAAAAAAATCCCTTGCGACCCATCTGGGGGTGGGTCAGTCTTTGGGAAACAATGGTTTATAGGGCCCATACGCTGTTTTCTCTGTCGTTACCTCCTCAAAAACAGACCTGAAGTTTTGTTTTGTTTCATTCACACATATCTGAGTAAGTCTGCGTTATTAATCTGTCCATATTTCCAAAGATCATTAAAAGATTGTTTTTGTTGACCAGTTAGCAGCTGGATCTTTATGAAAAAACACAACTAAATCATCTTAACTAGGACTACACCTTGACAAAACAGTCCAAAAGTGTTTCCAAAAATAACAGTGATAAAATATGACAACGTATCCCCTGCTGTTTTCCTTTTCAAATCACCACAAAAGCCCGTCAGTGCAGGAGTAACGGCCGCTGTGTAAAGATGGAGTTGACTGCAGCAGCAGGTGGAGCTTCAGCCCCGGACACACAGAGGAGGTGTACATCATTTTAATGTGTGGGTGTAAAAAGCTTGCATAAAAGATAATGTTTTCCTTTTTAAATGTCTATTTTATGGCAGTCTGCCATATTTCTGCTCCTCTGGCACCTTTTCTGTCTTCTCCCATCCAAACACTTGCTCCGGATTTCACTTTGGGCCCCTTTTTAAAAACACTCTTGATGTTTTTATAGAGCTGAAATGTGTCCAGACCTCCCCTGGCTTGTGTGAGGTCCACTCCCTAACCCTCTGCCAGAACCTGCTTCTCATGTTCAAATACACAAATACATAAGAGATGTCTGAGGAGAGGACTTTGACACGGCATGCCTCAAACGGCATGGTAAATCTCCCTCCAAAAATGACAAGGTAAAGGTGCACTATGCAACGTTTCAGGTATTTGCTGCATTGTGTAAGTTTTCCGCCAGTTGCTTTTCTCCATGGAGAAATGTTATTGCCTTGTCTGGAATGTTTCACAGTATGGTATGAAACCTTTCTGTCTTCACAGAGACCAACCCAGACCAAGTTCCAGGTCAGATCTTGGAGAGGTGACCCCACTCACAGTCAGAATGCCTGTTTTTCAGATTCCAATTCAGAAAACTTTTTGATCCCATCGGGCAGGGGTCACCAAACTTTTTTCTCTGGGGGCCACATTATGTCTCCTGACTGTGATGGGGCCGGGGTCGGGTCGCTCGTATAACCCTGACGATGCAGATTATATTCTTTGAAGACTGACACACTTTCTTTACAAAAAAACTGCACACTCCTCACACTGAACAAACAAATAATTGGTCGTCCACTGTTCTTTGTATATTCAGCACTCTCTGTCAACTTTTCCTACTTTAACACTAGAGCCACTTTGCCGTACTTAACTGCACTACAGTACTCTGTACTACAGTACTCTTGTACTATAGGACTCTGCACTACAGTACTCTGTACTATAGGACTCTGCACTACAGTACTCTGTACTACAGTACTTTGTACTATAGGACTCTGCACTACAGTACTCTGTACTACAGTACTTTGTACTATAGGACTCTGCACTACAGTACTCTTCACTACAGTACTCTGTACTATAGGACTCTGTACTACAGTACTCTGTACTACAGTACTCTTCACTACAGTACTCTGCACTACAGTATTCTGTACTACAGTACTCTGTACTACAGTAGTCTGCACTACAGTACTCTTCATTACAGTACTCTGCACTACCAGAGTACCAGAGTTGGCCCGCGGGCCTTAGTTTGATGACCCCTGCCATAGAGCAATTCATTTGCAGCATTCAGAGCAGTTGGCGCTCCTCACATGCACACAGTCTGTTACAGACACAAGTGGAACTCAAGGACAATCTACATGTTACAGTGCAAAATATTCACAAAACTGTGCGCTTAGAATTGAGTAATTTAATAGCAGAGGGCACAAAAGAATTTGAGATCCAGTTAGTTTTAGTCTCTTTCGTACTGAAACATAAAACCGACGCCCTGAAGGCATCATGATAAAGTCAGGAGCCAGAGGATGGAGGGTGGAGCCAGGAGACACTTGGCTTTACTCAGCACTCATTCCTCCCACAGAGAACGCAGCTCCCAGTTTTGACCTTTTCAGTTTGACCCATGTGATTTTTTGAGCAGGTTTTAACAATGCTCTGCAGTTTGTTTTTATCCTTCAAGAACAGGGATTGAAACCAGCAGATAAAATAAAAAAAATAAGCAGACTTTCAATAAAAGAACAATTAAAATAGTTGAGAATTGTTTTGCTTACATTAAAAGAGTTCAGTTTTCTCAACAGGTACAGTCTTTACTGCCCTCGTCTGACAAAGCTTTCAGTGTTTAGGTTTCATTTCAATCTATTGCCCATTGTGGTGCCCAAATATTTGTAGCTATCAACAATTTTGACAACATCACCTCTAAAACCATGTCTAAAATCATTTCTAGGTATTTTTGAGCTATAAAACCACCTGTAATTTAATAAATGTGAAGTAGAGCTGTTTATTGTCATACTGTGGAACATTTCAGGCATCGCAGCAACATATAGAAACAAGCAGGTGACAGACGCTCCACCAGAAAAGTTAAATAATGCACCTTTAATCGAAGAAAAGGCAGAGTTTTTAATGCGTTTTAAACTTTATATGCTTTCTAGATACACAAATATTCCATTGCTATTTGCAGTTCATCTCAGTCCAAGGCCAGCACAGAAACTCTCAATGTTTCTTTTTATTTGAGAAAAAGATGAAGTGTTGTGTTTTAGCGGGTCTAATGGAGGCTCAGGTGTGGAGGAGATTTGGGACAAAAGGTTAAATGACAGAATCAGGACTTGAGAAAGAGTGTGAGAGCCCAAACACATGAGAATAGTCCAAAATACAGGATTATAGGAGGACTAGAGGAGCACCTGCTTCACACAGAGCTGCTGCCTGGACTAAAGCTGTTCAGGGCAGGTAAGGGTCAGCACAATGGAGAGAACTATGATTTACCCAAACTCTGCTCATTTTGGACCTAACCAAGACTTTAGAAATGGAATGTAAATGCAAAGCCTGTAAATGCAAGCTGAAAGAATCCATGGGGTTCAGCTTCCTGTTAGGTGCACGATTTAAGAACATTTTCCTATTCAAAACATAACGTCATATTTTGTTTCATTGGAGCTGTACCAGATTTTTACAATCTTAAAAACACTTACCTTATGCATTCTGAGAATCTCAATTACATTTCACAACTTTGGCTACGTTCAGACTGCAGGTCTTAATGCTCAATTCCGATTTTTTTTGTGAAATCCGATGTTTTTTCGAGGTCGTTCACATTTCCAATTAAATGTGACTTGTATGTGATCTCCAGTGTGAACATTAAACGGCCCAAAAGTGTCCCACATGTGACACTGGAGACACGACGACGTCAACTGCAGCGAGCGTGCTCTGTGTTTACAGAAGTTGTTCAAACATGGACGCAGCATTGAGCACCTGGAGATTTTAAAGTTCCTCTCGTACCAGAGCCAGAACATGAACAACTTGATTGAGAAGGAGAAGGACGAAGTTTTTGGCCGTGGTGTTTTGTGGGACAGCAGCAGTGATGTCCATTGAAAGGAACGTGTGGATGTGGAGACGGAGCCAAGAGTGGTGAGTGGTGATGTGCTTCACTTCAGTGACACGGAGTTCATTAACAATTTTCACCTACTTCAGCGCAGAATAGTGACGTTTGTGGCTTGTTGATAACGTGTAGGTGGATGAATGCACTTTGGCCGTTCAGACTGAAGTCACATGTCAAAAGATCAGATATGTATCTGTTTCAGGAGCACATATCCAAGTGTCCTGGGTTGCATTTGAAAAAAATTTGATCTGTGTTGTTCAGACTGTCATTAAAAGATCAGATACAGGTCACATAGGGGCCAAAAAATCAGATTTGGGTCACTTCAGGCTGCAGGAACTATTATGTTATGTGTCTCCCATCTGCAACTCCATCCTCAAACCTAAAACAAAGAGAACCACAGGTGTAGCCAGGTCAGGACCAGAGGTGTGAAAATACCCATGAGGGGCCTGAATGATTCTGCTAATATGACCCCACCAGTGTTGGGGAGTAACAGATTACATGTACTGGAGTTACATCATCAGAGTACAAATTATGAGTAACTGTATTCGGTTACAGTTACTGTTTCAGTGAGTGGTAATTGGATTAGTTACTTTGTTGAAATAAATGGATTACACTGCGGTATTTTCCTGTTTTCACATTTTGGGCTAAACCAGAACTAAACCAGGTCTAAACCAGGACTAAACCAGGTCTAAACCAGGACTAAACCAGGACTAAACCAGGACTAAAACCAGGACTAAAACCAGGACTAAACCAGGACTAAACCAGGTCTAAACCAGCATAAACCAGGTCTAAAACAGGACTAAAACTGGATTTAACAGGACTAAACGATGCTGTGTGGACGTGTCTCCTCTTCTTCTATCAATAATATTTTTAATTTGGTTCAGTAAAGTCTGGGCTTTTTATTTTCTTTTAGCAGACAAAACATCTTATGTTATGATTTCCTCGTCTTTGCTTCTCTACAGCAAATCAAGTAATCCAAAGTATTCAGATTACGTTACTCACTTTAAGTAATTTAATGGATTACGTTACAAACTACATTTTGGGGTGTGTAATCTGTAATCTGTAGGGGAATACACTGTAAAAGTCACCTTCCCAACATTGGACCCCACAATCAGTACAGATGAATTGGCTGAACTAACAAACAGAAACTGTGAACAAGTAGTTGTGTTAGTTTCAGAGTAGTTTCAGTGTAGTTAGCTCCTCTCTCCAGGCAGATATAAGGAAGTGTCCACCAGCATCTGACCAGAACTGAAGAAGCAGCTTGAATGAGCTGCAAAACATTTGCATTTGAATTCTACCTGGTCAGGCTGGCAACACCTAGTGCCTCTGCTCATTTTAATTTCTCTCCAGCAACGAGGTCAGGAATCAGAATACACTAGATGGTTTGCAAGAACTCTGGAAATTGTAGACGGCGCACTGGCCAATCACCTGGGAGCTGTGAAGTCATGACGTCAAACTGGTCACATCTGTCTGTGTCCATTTTGTGGTTCAGCACAACAGTAAACAAAGTGTCGAGATGGATGTAGACGAAGACAGACATTCTGTGTTGGAAATGATTCCAGAGATTGAGGACTTAAAGCTGAAACAAAGAGAATGTTTGGGTGAATTTCATCAATGGGAAAGACGTTATTGTCCTGCTTCCTACAGGATTTGGCGCATTGTACGTCACGACCAAACAGCGGCGATTGGTTAAATAAAAAAAGCACCCGCCTACCGTTGAGCGAACAAATGCTAATGCTCACATGTTTCCCTGAAGTGAAACCGGCTGAAGAATCAGGCTAGATTCTACCTCGACGACTGAGGGATTCTACACACATTGTGTTCTGAATCATTTCTGTTTAGTTTTGCTGCTAATTTGGCATTTACATTGCACATACCCAATAATGGTGTTTTTATTTCCTTGAAAAACAGACATTCTTTCTGTGAGCAAGGTTGCCTCTCCACAGATCTGACCTGTAACTTGACTTGGTAGCATCATATGTTTAATACCGTACTGTGCAACAGTCTAGGAAAAGTAAGACTCTCCATCAAAAACTTAATTAGAGACAAAGAGAGAACTTCCGCTTCCGACGTGATGTAGGCGACACGCTATGAACCTCGTGTGGAACTCTCTTAAACTATTGAAGATAACTTACAAATACATACTGATGTGCCTTTTTGCAAACTGAAGGACACTATGAGCTACATCATGTTCAACATGTTCCTTTCAACAGACGTCACTGCCGCTGCCCCACAAAACACCACAACCAAAAACCTCGTCCTTCTCCTTCTCAATCTCCTCCTTAAAACAAGTAAGTTGTTCATGTTCTGGCTCTGGTACGAGAGGAACTTTAAAATCTCCAGGTGCTCGATGCTGCGTCCATGTTTGGACAACTTCTGTAAACACAGAGACGCTCACTGTGGTTGACGTCGTCGTGTCTCCAGTGCACATGTGGGACACTTTCGGGCCGTTTAATGTTCACACTGGAGATCACATACAAGTCACATTTTTAATTGGAAATGTGAACGACCTCTGCAAAAACATCGGATTTCACAAAAAAAATCTGAATTGAGTGTTAAGCCTGCAGTCTGAACGTAGCTTTAGTTGGTCAAAATCCGGATATGATGTTAAAAACTGAGCTCAAAAACAAAAAGGTTTCAGAAACTGCTCAGTGTGTGAGCCAGAGAGCCACAAAAGTAGCCAGCCACTCATTTGCCATGTGAAATATAACACCTTTACAAGACGTAGACGGTGCGCTCTCGTTCTGAGGAAAGACATATATCTTTATTTAAAAAAAAAAAAAAAAAAACATCTTCTGTATTGCATATAGTGAGCTCATTTTATCTGCATAATGGGTCTTTTGTTAGCGCCGACATTAGCCGATCATACACAGGTGAGCAATGGCAGCGCAAATGAAAGGAGAAACTTTTTCGCACTGTGCAGATCCATCACCTGTGTATTACATTCTGAGCCTGTAGTCTGCGCTGCACTTATAATTGCGTTTACAGGAGCCTCATATATAGCACGGAGACGCGACGGGCTCTGAATCCAAATGTGCCGTCGGAGGAAAGCTTTAATGCACTGACACAAAGACAGGGGGCGGCGCGTTCAAACTGCACATTATTCACAAGGAGCCGCGATAATGAACGGGATGCAAAGGCCGTATACTGAGAACAGCCCAATCTCGTGTGATCTCAGGAGCTCGGTTAGTGCTCGGATGGGAGATCACTGGGAATAGAAGGTGCCGCAGTGGGGCAATAGCGGCGTTAATGAAAACTGTTGTTGTGTCCTTTGACAAGACACTTCAATGTGCATGTGATATGTGTGAGCTGTCATGGTTTTGTGTCTGTAATTAACATGTGAAAATAACATTCTGTTTAGTCCTGGTTCAGTACCAGTCTGGTCTTGGTATTTTATTAGTTCAGTCCTGGTTTAGCCCAAGTTCAGTTCAGCGAGAGTGTGTTTGGTTCAGTCTGGGTTCTGTGCATGTTTAGTACTGGTTTAGTCCTGGTTCAGTCCCAGTTTGGTACTGGGATCATCCTAGATTAATCCTAGTTCAGTCTAGAGATTTAGTTCTAGTTTAATCCCACTCCTGGTTTAGTCTGGTTTCTGTCCATGTTCAGTCCTGGTTAAGTCCTAGTTTAGTCCTAACATTGGTTTAGGCTTGCTTTAGTCCTGGTTTAGTTCTGATATAGGTTTGGGTTAGTCTTGTTTTAGCCCTGGGTTAGTTCTGATTTAGTCTTGTTTTAGTCCTGATTTCATTCTGATTTAGTCTTGTTTTAGGTCTGGTTTAGTCTTGGTTTAGTCCTGCTTTAGTCCTGGGTTAGTTCTGATTTAGTCTTGTTGTCATCCTGGTTTAGTCCTAATTTAGGTCTGGTTTATTCTTGTTTTAGTCCTGATTTAGGTCAGGTTTAGTTCTGGTTTAGTCCTGGTTTTAGTCCTACTTTAGAACTGATTTAATTCTAGATCGGTCCTGGTTTAGTTTTGATTTAGTACTGGTTTAGGTCTGGTTTAGTCCTGTTTTAGTACTGGTTTACACGTAGTTTAGTCCTGGGTTAATTCTGACTTAGTCTTGTTTTAGTCCTGGTTTAGTCCTGGTTTAGTCTTTGTCCTTTGGCTTCCCCAGTACTGCATTTCCCAGGTTTGATGATCGGTTGGATGTGTAAACCTCTCATTATCGTCTGACAATCACTTTTGTTTCTACTAACAAACAAAGCAAGTTGTTTTCTGTCAGAATGAATCACAAACTAAACACACCACAATTCCAAATTTACTGTCTGATTGTTCTGACTTTGCAATCTTCAGTTTTATTTTTCTGAATAAACCATCCTTTTTTCCCATAGAGTCTAGTGAAGTTCAGTCACCCAAAAAAGAAAAATAATGACTGATCACAGACTTTCAGCAAACTTATTACAACACAGTGAAACTCTTTCTAGATATTAATAAAGTAAAGTCCTCACAGGGCCTAGACAAAACTGTTAGAATAAGTCTGACAAAAACAGAAGGAAAATACACTCATTCAGAACAAATGCAAATATTTACACACGACTGATTCCAAGGCAAAAAAATTTTCCGATTCAATAACAACTTTGTACATTGCCGCTAAGTTACTTAAAACGGTCAAAATCGCTGATGTCTACTTCTCCGATTCCCACAGCGACTCCAGACACGCTCTAGCTCACGGGCCGTGCAATTCAAAGGTGCCCAATCTGTGTATCATTCGTTCATTAGTTTTTCAATATAAAACCAAAAATACGAAAACGAAAAAATAACTGTTTTCTTCATTATTTGTCTCCAAAACCAAAATGAAAAAACGGATAATGATTCATTTTTTTCAGTTTTCGGTTTTGTGTTTAAATGAAGAATGGAAAAAACGGATAACGACCGTTTCCAGATTACGTGACTTCCGTGACCGCGATGTCGAACTTTTGCACCGCATACGCATAAGGACTGATCCAGGTCCGGGAACCAGAGTGGGACCAGAGCAGGACCAGACCGAGACTGAGCGCAGAACTGCGACTGGGACCAGACCGAGACTGACACCAGAGCGGGACTGAGACCGAGACCAGGCTCGGACCACGCGGAGGCTCGGAGTCAAAGCTCAGAGTCCGCTCTGGTCCCGCTCTAGTCCCGGTCTGGTGAATTACTTCGCGGTGCACAGACCTACGTCAGAGTATCAGTGTTTTCAGGCGTCCACACAGTGCCGGATCAAATCTGTACTCAGATGAAATTCATGGGAGCTGGCGGCACCAGATCGTTCCGTCTCTGGAGCCGTTTTCAATCAGATTAGTGTGAACGAACACTGCATCTGCAACAAAAACTACTCGAGTATGAACTAGTGTGGACGGGGCCCTAGTTTCCCTAAAGAATACACATAAAGCTTAAAGGGACAGTCCTGAATTTTGGACATAGGACCTCATTTCCTAGTGAGACGTGTGGAGACACTTTTTGAAATCTTCCATCCAGTCCTTGTATTTGCAGAGGTCACTGGTGTTAGACTAGTGCCTGTCAATGGTCATAGTTCTCCTGCCACTAAAAACAATCTTACCCACTCCTCAAAACACCCAAAACAAATCTATTATTACACCCAGACTGTTCATGTGAATGTCTGTTTTTGATAGAATCAATTTTAGAAGTAAAACCAACAAGAGGTCCAAGAAGATCAAGAGGTTGATTTTTTCTTCTTTATTTTTTTTGACAATAAAACAGAATAAAACTAGAAAAGCAGTCAGAGAGCGCAGACCTCCGCCAAGGACTACCCCCATTTTTTATATAAATTGCGATAAAATCAGTCTTCTGGATCAGATCCGGACCAGCCTTTGGAATATGAAAGAGGATCCCATTGTCCATGCCTGAGTCAAATTTCATGGGGTTTGGTCAATAATTAACCGAGATATTGAGAAACAAAATTTTTGGCCCCATTTACCACAATGTTAACTAAAATTTCAAAGTGATCCAGAATCCAGGATTTCTTCCGGATCAGCCCCAAAATGAAATCAGTTCTTCCTTTTCACATTTCCAACAAGTCCTGACAATTTCATCAAAATCGGTCCATAACTTTTTGAGTTATGTTGCTAACAGACAAACAAACAAACAAACAAACAGACAAACAAAGAGACAAACAAACAAACAAACAGACAAACGCTGGCAAAAACATAACCTCCTTGGCGGAGGTAATAACAAACTGTTTTCCCATTTAATTGTTTTTCATTCTTAAAGGTTGTATTTTTTAATTTTTTTTGTTTCAAATTGTCATTGAAAGTTTAAAATACCATTACAGAGATGCAGCAGCCTTGTTATTATGATGACCAAAAAAAAAAAAAAAGAATGAAAATCTATCAACTGTGGAAGCCAGAGATACATCAGCCAATAGTCGAAGTCAGGTTGTCAGTCAAATTCCCTATGTTTCTAGTGAAACTGACTCGTCGACGCGTGGGGATTACATGGTTTATGCAGCGGTTCTTAGAGACTTTTTCAAACTGCTTCCTCGCAATTCGCACAAAGTTTGTTGCGATGGCAGAGAATCCACGACCATTTCGTCGCAAAAGAAAGACGGTTTTTGAGGTCACTGAAAGAAGAAGAGAAGGGGAAAATGAGCGAAAACAAACTGAGGTGATTCTTGGAGATCCCTTCCAGCAAACGAACCTGACGCGTCGGTTGTTAAAATATTTCTAGGCAGGTCACTTCAACAGTAATTCTGAACACGCACTGGATGTAAACAAGCATGATTTCTAGAGTAAAGAGGCGGGAGGAGATGATTCTACTGAGGGAGCTGTGGAGGAGGAAGGTGTTGTCACGCATGCACAACATTTGAAAAAGGACTGTCGCCGTATTTCACTTCTCTAAAAATCCTCTATGCAACCTTTAACTAAAAAGAACTCAAAAGAACGAACGGTACACAGATTCTCACCACTTCAATCCTTGTTAAAAATTTTTTTTTTTTTTTCCTGTAATGCCTTATGTTACAGCAAAAAGCAATACATTACAGTAATTTGTTACTTTTGTGAAAACCTAACACGGTTAAAAACTCTGAAGTTGATTTTACATAATAGGTGTCAGCTTTAGGCGTTTTCTTATATTCGGGGAGTTTCTGTATCTGTGCATTTTTCTTCCTCTGAATAGTCTCACGAACTGTTATTTCCTCATCTCCACCGTTGCCCAAGCACACCCTGTATTTACCGTGGACTAACTTTTCCTGTCTGTAACTCCAGTCCCCATTTGAAAAGCTGTGATGAGATCCAATTTGCCACACCGCCACTTTATGGGCACTTTTCCAGCCTGGCGTGGTTTCAAATGGAGTGTGTAGGTAAATAACACACAGCAATTCACTTTTCATTCATGTTCAGTAGAGGATGGGCACAGTGATTTTTGAAGAGGCTTTCTCCCCATTACAGGAGATACTCACAAAAAAGATACGCCACGTGTACAAAAGTCAATGGATGGAAAATACAGGCAGGAACACAGAGAACCTGCCAGTCGATAGCATCTTTGGTTTATCTAGTGAACTCTGACATAACGTTTATTCACTTTTAGAGATGTTTACAATGAAGTTCATATTTGGAGACTTGAATTTAAGGGCCTTTGCCATTTTCCCCGTGTATTTGAGCAAACTTTTGCTTGCCAAGTAAATATCAGCTCCAGTCAAATGATGCGCACAATGCTCTAGCGCGGAAGCCACGAGGGGTCGCAACGAACGCAAACGTCGCAACAAATACAAATCCGACAACACAACAAGAAGACACAACAAACCAAAAAAAAGCGACAACACACCAAAAAAAAGCCACAATGGAAATGACCGCGGGACTATTTTAATGCAAACGTCGCAACAAATACAAACGCCACAATACAAACGCCACAACACAAACACAAATGCCGCAACACATTAAAAAGCCACAACACGTTAAAAAGCCACAACACAAATGCAAATGCCACAACAATTACAAATGTGACAACACAACAAGAAGCCACAACACACCAAAAAAAAAGCCACAACAAACCAAAAAAAGCCACAACACACCAAAAAAAAGCCACAACGGAAATGACCGTGGGACTCTATTTTAATGCAAACGCCGCAAGAAATACAAACGCCACAACACAAATGCAAATGCCGCAACACATTAAAAAAGCCACAACACGTTAAAAAGCCACAACGGAAGTGACCACGGGACTCTATTTTCTTGAAGAAGAAGAAGAACTACAACATGAAACGAATAATGATAAATCAATAAATTACTTTTACTTACGTTTCCAACTTCTCCGTTCCTTTACTTTTCACGTTGTAGTTCTTCTTCTTCACTTGCCACTTGATCGGTCCGTCGGAAAATAGAGTCCCGAATTGTGCTATACAAATAAACTTGCCTTGCTTTGCCTTTGTCCAAGTTTAGTCCTGGTTTAGTTCCAGTTTAGTGTTGGTTTAGGTCTGGTTTGTTTTTGTTTTAGTCCTGATTTAGTCCTGGTTTAGTCCTGATTTAATCCTGGTTTAGGTCTGGTTTAGTCTTGCCTTAGTCCTGGGTTAGTTCTGATTTGGTCTTGTTTTCATTTTCCAACTTCTCCGTTCCTTTACTTTTCACGTTGTAGTTCTTCTTCTTCACTTGCCGCTTGATCGGTCCATCGGAAAATAGAGTCCCGCGGTCACTTCCGTCGTGGCTTTTTGTTGTGTTGTGGCTTTTTAATGTGTTGTGGCTTTTTAATGTGTTGCGGCATTTGCGATTGTGTTGTGGCGTTTGTATTTGTTGAGGCGTTTGCATTAAAATAGAGTCCCTTCCGCGGTCATTTCCGTTGTGGCTTTTTTTGGTTTGTTGTGGCTTTTTGTTGTGTTGTCGCATTTGTATTTGTTGCGGCGTTTGCGTTTGTGACCCCTCTCGGCTTCTGTACCCTAGCAGTTATGGGGCGTATTTAGAGCAAGTTAGGAATAGAAATTTCTGTATGGATCATGTAGAGCGGGTTAATTCAAAAATTTTAAGATCAAAACGACGAGGCTCACTGCAGCAGTTACAGAGAGAGGGGCGACGGTTTTTCAAGTGTTACTTCTACTGGAGCCAGAGTCGATGAAGCCAGAAGTGCCCCCATGATCCCTTCCTATTTGGAATGCAAAGGCTAATCTAAAATGTGCATATTTCCAAAAAATCCAAAAAACAAAATGCAGCTTTGTCCCTGTTTCCATCAAAGCAGAGCGTAAAACTGAGTGTTGGTTACCTGGAGCTGCCTGTGTTCTGAATCATGACACCGTTAATCCTACAGAGGGTGCACCCTGCACAGTCTGACTGGTTTATCTTGGCCAGAGCCACATTTTCTCTGTTAAAAAGTACCCGTTTAATGTTTTTTGTTGTGTCCAAAAGTTAGCTGGTAATTTAAACTGTAATAATGTAAAAAAGAGTCTCAGTCTTTGCCAAAGTACTGCGCTGAAGATGAAGAAGAACGACCCGCTACAGTGCCGCTACACTTTTAAACTTTTAATGTTGGATGAGCATAAACTTTCCCCGAGTTACACACTAATGAAGATATGCTATGTGTCTTTGGGCAAGTTATTAGTTGGCCAACATCTCAACAGCCTGAACCCAAAGCAGTGTGCAGTGCAACAGCGTTTATCTGTGCTCCTCTGGAAGATTTGGGACAAACAACAACCAGCATGAAGGGATTATTTTTGGCTTTGTCCATCGTCGGTGTCCACAGGTGTCCGCAGGTGTCCGCAGGTGTCCACAGGTGTCCGCAGGTGTCCGCAGGTGTCCACAGGTGTCCACAGGTTTCCACAGATGTCCGCAGGTGTCCACAGGTGTCCACTGGTGTCCGCAGGTTTCCACAGGTGTCCGCAGGTTTCCACAGGTTTCCACAGGTGTTCACAGGTGTCCACAGGTGTCCACTGATGTCTGCAGGTTTCCACAGGTGTCCGCAGGTGTCCGCAGGTGTCCAGTGTACCCAGTGCAGGTAGGCTGTAGTCTGACGATCTTGGGTGTTTTGTGTTCATGTGTACATGACCTTATGAAACTAAATGTAAGTGAATAAACTTTTATGCAAATGATGGGTTTTAAATGTGATATTTTTGCTTTTCCACCGCCTGTTTCTTATGCAAAACACCAAATGTACATTAAAGATAATATGATGGGAAACTGATACGTGACTTTTGTGGTGGATGTGGTGTTAGCTTCTTGTTTCCATAGAGATATAATTGCTTTGCCCGGAATGCTCTAAAGCAAAACATTACATGTGTTTTTATTGCTAAAAATATCTTGAAAAACATGCACTGAAACTGGAGTCAACTCTCCACAGAACTGACCTGTAACTTGGCTGAGCAGCATCACCTGTCGCCTAAAGTTGACATATTTAGGAACAGTTTAAGCAAAGAAGTACTGTATTTTCCACACTATTAGGCGCTCTAGATTATAAGGCGTGCTGTGATTGAATGGTCTGTTTTCAAACTTTTTTCGATGGGTGAGTGGTTTTGTTTGTTTGTGGTGTTCACAGTGACTCTGGGCTTTGTTCAGTTGTGGCGTGTAGGGAGGGTGCTGTCTGGGACTGGGCTGGATTGTCGGCGTGTTCGCAGTGACTCAGTTGTTCAGTTGTGTCTAGAAGTGGCACATTGCACTCGCTTTTTCAGTTCGTTTGTCCATTCCGTTCCTCGTTGGCATGGAGTGATGAGTGTGTCTGGCGTGGAGTGATGAGTGTGTCTGTGGGTGTGTTTCGCTGTGCGGTCGCTGTCTGCTCCGTGTGTGTTTTGCGTGTTCTGCGGGTGGTGCAGCTTTGTAGTTTACTGAAGTCGTGCTGGGACACCCGAGTGGATTCGTGTATAGGGCGCTCTGGATTGCGGGGCGCAGTCGTTTTTTGATGGGGTTGGAGGATTAAGAGCGCAAATGCAGCAAATGCAGAGAACAGGAAATGTTTTTGGGTCCAACACATGCGGCTGTATCTCCATGATGAATACAAGTTTATTCCTACCACATCAGGGTGCACGTCTGTCTCCCCTTCCCTCCCTGAAATGGGCGGAGGAAGGGCGGCTCACTCAGAGCCTATGTCACGTTTGGAGGGCGGAGCCTGTGCTTTCTCAGGACGGGCGGGGGGAGGAGCAATAGTCGGACTTTCATAGTTCCTGGTCTGTGACTGTCTCCAAGAAATCAGTAAGATTTCAGAACTATTGTGTAATGGATGTTCCAAAACCCAAATTGTGCTTGTTTATGTGCAGAAGATACAATGTGAAAAGAGTGATTTTACATGAGATGGGCCATTTAATATTAATTCACTTTAAAGGAATATTGAGGAGATAATGACCCATGTGTTCTTTGATTCTAACTACCCCGACTGTCACTGCAGGACAAAACCATTCAGTGAGCGTAAGAGAAGACAGTTTGCAAATTCAGATATCTCCCCTGAAATGTTCAAAAGTGTTCAAAGTCTGTGTATCTGAGTCCAAACAGAACCTGATTTGTGTTGGGGTTTCTCTCCTCCCGCAGGTATGAGACTGTATGATCTTGTTCTGCTTCTGCTCCTCAAAAGGTCAAACGGTGTATCTCCTGATATCTTGCAGCACCTCTGAGGAAAACCAGCCTTCCATATGCGTTTTTATATAACCTCACCTGGAGAATAAACAGCCTTTTTCTACAGCACAAAAGAACACCTTGGACCAAAGAAATGTCTGACGCACCGAACAAAGTGGAGAAAAAAGAAAGAAGTGGTTTTTGAGGTTATTGCACATTTACTGATTACATAAACTGCAGTTGTTGTTGTCAGCACAGCCATACACTGACTAAAGAGAGGCTTGTCTCTGGGGAGGTTTGCCATGAATGTTCCACAGTATGGCATTATACTTACTGATCTTTTTGAAGACAGCTTAATGCTATACTGTGGGACTTCACAGGAAAAGCAAAAACATCTCCATGGAAACAGGCACAGACTCTCCTATCACCCTAGACCACAGGTGTCAAATATAAGGCCCGGGGGCCAGATCCGGCCCTCCAAGACCTTTAATGTGGCCCTTGGCTGATTTTCTACCTAAAATATTTAAATTATATTTTCTATTAAAATATTGGTGATTTCCTGCATCGCTGAGCATAGCAGCGTCTCCAGAGCCTCTGTACGTGGCCCCTCCCACCAGAGCAGTACAAATGAAGACTTGTGTCTTTCCAAACACTCTTAAAGGACGATCGTTTTGACTGTTGACCGTGACACCCTCATCAGAAAAATGTCAAAACTGAGAAAAGTGGAGCAGAGTGCAGGATTTTCCAAGAAAAATTGACTTATTCCTGTTTACATACAAGTTCATGTTAAAACATTGTGTTGAAAATGAATTTTTCTTCAAGTTTCAGGTTGTTCATAATATTATAATATTATAATAAGTAAGAGTTCATCAATTAAAAAAAGATTTCTGTAATAGATTTGTGTTTCTCTGCACAAATATTTGAACTTATTGTTATTTTTGGGGTTTATATGACATGAGTTTTCTGATCCGGCCCTTTTGGGATCAAAGTCAGGTTGGATACGGCCCCCGGACCAAAATGAGTTTGACACCCCTGCACTAGACAGTGTTGGGGAGTAACAGATTACATGTACCGGCGTTACATAATCAGAGTACAAATTATGAGTAACTGTATTCAGTTACAGTTACTGTTTCAGTGAGTGGTTAGATTACAGTTACTTGGTTGAAATAATAATAATAATCCGGTGCCCCCGCGACCTGGCCCCGGATAAGCGGAAGAAAATGGATGGATGGATGGGTTGAAATAAATGGATTACACAGAAGTATTTTCCTGTTCTAACATTTTGGGCTATATCCCTTTTTTTTTTTTTTTTTTTTTTTTTCCGTAATTCCACTCATTGCTGGACACTAAACCAGGTCTAAAATCAGGACTAAACCAGGTCTAAAACCAGGTCTGAACCAGGTCTAAAACCAGGTCCAAACCAGGTCTAAACCAAGACTAAACCAGGACTAAACCAGGACTAAAACCAGGACTAAAACCGGATCTAAAACTGGATCTAAAACCAGGTCTAAACCAGGACTAAAACCAGATCTACACCAGGACTAAACCAAGACTAAACCTGGTCTAAACCAGGTCTAAACTAGGACTAAAATCAAGTGTAAACTATGCCTAAAACTGAATTTAACAGGACTAAATCCTGCTGCGTGGACGTGTCTCCTCTTCTTCTATCAATAATATTTTTTAATTTGGTTCAGTAAAGTCTGGGCTTTTTATTTTCTTTTATCAGACAAAACATCTTATGTTACAATTTCCTCATCTTTACTTCTCTACAGCAAATCAAATAATCCAAAGTATTCAGATTATGTTACTCACTTTAAGTAATTTAATGGATTATGTTACAAACTACATTTTGGAATATGTAATCTGTAATCTGTAGGGGAATACATTTTGAAGTGACCCTAGACCATTTTCCTTAAATAAGAACAAAAACAGGTTGATTAAATGTAGTTGTATTGAGTAATTGTGTATGGGCACGGAGCTGGAACAATAACAAGAGCTGATTTGTGTTGTTAAAAAAATAAAATAAAAATGCAGTCACAAGCGAGATATCATTATCTAACAGTTCTTCAGTTAGTCTCACCTGTTTTATTGGACGTCAAACTCCTAAACAGAACCATGGACGATCCTCTTGATCATGAAAATGTCTTGTTTATATGATTTTATTTATTTATTTTTTTTTACCATTTTTGGTTGTGTTTGCTAATGTGTGCATTCTGTCACCATGGTAACTGCTGAACATTCTGCCATAGACATACATGAAGTGGCCTACAGTGTGATGTCACTGCAAAGAGACATTTATCTTTAATATTCACACATTTGCAGCTGTAATTTTCTATCTATTCTGTTGGTTTATTTTAGACACAAAAGTGAGTTCTTTGTGCATCATTAAAGTTTCTCTGCCTCAATGCTTCAAATCTACAAACAAAACAAATCAAAATGACACAACAGAAGATAAATATTCTGAATTCAGGTCATTTTCAGGGATATCTTCCTGGGTTGAGTCGGTGTAGGTTCAGATGATATTTGGAGTGTGGGCTCTAACAGGATAATGGTCCCTCCTGTTGGCCGTGTGTGGAGGGGCCTGAAGAGCTCCACGCTCAGGGACACAGAGCTCCACCTCTGCATAATGCAGCACCAGAGCGTTCAGCGCACATTTGGACTTTCACATTACATTTGCAAGGCTAATGTTTTGTTTTTGTGCTGTGCAAACAGCTACAGTAAACAGAACAATGCATCGTGTTTGATGAGTTTAAAACACCTATACGCTCTCACCAAATACAACTGTGACTGTGACAAATCTGACAAAAAGCCAAAATGTTTGTGGTAAAATGGTGGGATTTAGAAATGTCTGCGAGGGCGCTTAAGCTAAAATATATACAGCAGGCTAATGCTGCAGAAATAAAAACCTCTGCTGGGTTTGAATATCTGCAGACAAATGCTTGTTGTTCCTGTAGATGCTGTGATTGTTCTTCTTCCAGATCTCTTTTCTAAACTTTATTCATAATGCGTGTCGGATTTATGGAACAAAACCAAAAATAGTGAGCTACATTTGTGGTGGTTGATTGGCACAATGTTAAACTGAAACAAATGAGTCTCAAGTGTTTGTTAGCATATATGCTAATGTTGGTGCTAAACACTTCTACTCGCTGTAGTGGCGTCTGACAAACACTCGAGTTTCTCAGTCCAGTATCTTCAGACTGAAAATTGAAAAGTACTTCTAAATGGAAGTCAGAACTTCTTGATTACAAAAACATTTTCCAAATGCCTTTCTCTCAAACTGTTTCTTCCAAGGCTCTGATGTTACTCACATGTGCTCACGTGGTTGTTTCCAACAGTCCTGTTTTTAAATCATTTCTGATGTTTGGAGCTAACGCTAACACCCTTCATTGAAAATGTGTTAGGCCCAGTGTATGGAACAGCAGCAGCCTTTAAAAGGACCTTTTAAGGACCTAATAGTAATGCTTGTCACTTTTTACCTTGTAATCCATCATTGCACAAAGGATGTTCCAGCTGTAGCTTTAACCTCCATAAAAGCACCACTGGTCTAACACTAATTTAGCCAGAGCCAAGGCCACCCTGAGCAGGGAGCACCCAGAGCACAGACTGTCGTGTGGGATAACAGTGAACGGGGAGGGGAACGCGTCGGTGAAGGCTGTGAAATCTGCTTTCCGTGGTCCTTTTGTGGAGAAGGTAATTCTACTGCTCCTTTTGTTAAGCCTCTACAGGAGCGGAGGAAGAAAAGCACTGAATCCTCTTTTAGACAGCGGGTGTTCACAGTGAAAGCAGAGAAATGTGAGAGGATCCAACCTAAAGAGCACAGACACTCTGTAAAGGCTTTGTACTTAAAGTGAATAGGACAGGTTTTCATGTTTTTTATAATTATTACTTCTTAATTGTTTCCACCTTGGTTTAGTGGGATTGTGTCTGTGGTAAAAATCATGAACAGAACCACAGTGAACAAGAGAACCACTCCCGTAGATTAAACCAAGACTAAACCAGGTTTAAACCAGAACTGAACCACCAGGACTGTTTTACTGGTTAAATAAGTCCTGTGAGGTGACTGCTTTTGTGATTTTATAATAGACTAAAATGAATCCAGTTGAAGAAGTGGGCATCTCCAGATCTTGGACTCATTGGTCAGAACTACCTCAGCTGCTTGACTTTAATGGGGAACTATTTTTAATAGAATAAGTGTGCTCTTTAGAAACCCTTATGTTTTCAAATAAACTTTCTTACTCCCCAAACTATTTCTGAACCTTGAAAAATCCTTATACTCTTCCTTTGTATTACTTAAGGTCTTTCTTTGTAAAGGTTTTGTCCATATGGAACGTGGAGGTCAGAGTGATGAGTCACAGCTCTGTCTGCGCCCACAGCTCTGTCCCCTCTTACACAATCTCCAATGTCATCTGCCATTTTCTGCTCTGAGAGTCAATAAAACATTCACTACACCGTGCAATGAGGTTACTTCAATGTATGTGTGTAAAAGTGCATTTCAATTAAAAGTTAGTCATACAGTTTTTTGCATTTAATCACTTATTTTATTCAAGATGCCAAACTGACGATCAAGTCCTGTTTTCATCACCACCGATACACGCCCACTCCTCTGTACTAATATGGAACTTGTTTCCATATTCATCCTATAACTGCCCAGCCTCAGTGAGCTTCATTTGACTGAAGATGAATGCTGTGGGTAAGCAGTGTTGGGGAGTAACAGATTACATGTACCAGAGTTACGTAATCAGAGTACAAATTATGAGTAACTGTATTCAGTTACAGTTACTGTTTCAGTGAGTGGAAATTGGATTACAGTTTCATCATTTTGTTGAAATAAATGGATTACACAGCGGGATTTTCCTGTTTTCACATTTTGGGCTATTCCCTTTTTTTTTTTTGGTAATTCCACTCATTGCCAGACTCTAAACCAGGACTAAAACCAGGTTTGAACCAGGACTAAAACCAGTTCTAAACCTGGTCCAAACTTGGTCTAAACCAGGTCTAAAACCAGGTCTAAACTAGGACTACACCAGGACTAAAACCAGGTCAAAACCAGGACTAAAACCAGGTCTAAACCAGGACTAAAACCAGGTCTAAACCAGGACTAAAACCAGGTCTAAACTAGGACTACACCAGGACTAAAACCAGGTCTAAACCAGGACTAAAACCAGGTCCAAACCAGGACTAAAACCAGGTCTAAACCAGGACTAATACCAGGTCTAAACCAGGTCTAAAACAGGGTTTAACAGGACTAAATCCTGCTGCGTGGACGTGTTTCCTCGTTTTCTATCAATAATATTTTTAATTTGGTTCAGTAAAGTCTGGGCTTTTTATTTTCTTTTATCAGACAAAATATCTTAGGTTACGATTTCCTCGTCTTTGTTTCTCTACAGCAAATCAAGTAATCCAAAGTATTCAGATTACATTACTCACTTTAAGTAATTTAATGGATTCCATTACAAACTACATTTTGGGGTATGTAATCTGTAAACTGTAGGGGAATACATTTTAAAAGTCACCTTCCCAACACTGTGGGTAATGTTATAGACTGTATAAAGACGTTATATAGTTAAACTTCTTTATACAGTCTGTGATATCAAGTGTACGACCGTGTACCATTTGTTATTTTGAATTTCAGTGAAGAACGAAAAATAATAAAATGGGAAAACAGTTTGATATTTCATGATTCCATTTTAGTGTCAAAATAAATAACAGATTTTGACCTCTATTTCTGTCTTGGTGCCAATTTAAATTTTGATATTTTATTCTCTCTGGTTTATTTGCCCCGGACATTCTGCGGCTAGAAGGAATTACCTGAAAAATCATTGCAGTTTTGTGGACAAACATGTCCTCTTCTTTTATAGTGACACATTCACTTGGAAACGTGTCTATTTTCCCACAGTCCTATGTTCCCTCATTTCTAAGTTTTTTTTTTTTGTTTTGTTTTTTTTCCCCCAAAATTATTTTGTTCCCACATTTCCTTTATCACTCATTTGTATCAGATTTGATCTCCATTTCTCCCTGTTCTCCAGCAGGAGTTCACTGTGTAATCAGCAGTGTTGGGAAGGTGACTTTTAAAATGTATTCCCCTACAGATTACAGATTACATACCCCAAAATGTAGTTTGGAACGTATTCCATTAAATTACTTAAAGTGAGTAATGTAATCTGAATACTTTGGACTACTTGATTTGCTGTAGAGAAGCAAAGACGAGGATACCGTAACATAAGAAGTTTTGTCTGCTAAAAGAAAATAAAAAGCCCAGACTTTACTGAACCGAATTAAAAATATTATTGATAAAAGAAGAGGAGACACGCGTGGCATGGTTTAGTCCTGTTAAATCCTGTTTTAATCCTGGTTTAGTCCTGGTTTAGATCTAGTTTAGATCTGGTTTAGACCTAGTTTAGAGCTAGTTTAGTCCTGGTTTAGACCTGTTTTAATCCTGATTTAGTCCTGATTTAGACCTGGTTTAGACCTGGTTTTAGTCCTGGTTTAGCCCAAAATGTGAAAACAGGAAAATACCTCTGTGTAATACATTTATTTCAACAAAGTAACTGTAATCCAGTTACCACTCACTGAAACAGTAACTGTAACTGAATACAGTTACTCATAATTTGTACTCTGATTACGTATCTCCGGTGTAATCTGTTACTCCCCAACACTGGTAATCAGATGTAATGTTGAGGTCATGGTGCAAAGGCTCCTAGGTTAAAATGAAAAAAATAAATAAAAATGACTTGAATTAGAGTTTCATTTTGAGAAAAATCTTAGAAATAAGAAAAAGCTTAGAAATGAGGGAACATAGGGCTGACCGCGTTTACTTTTGTGTCTTAGAAAGTAATTGTTGAACTCCATGACGAGAAACAGAAAGCAGCGAGGCGATAAACTTGGTTCCGTTTAAACTTAATAGGCTCGATACACGCTTAGGTCACAAACCAGGAAGTTTTGTAAAAGATGCAATTACAACTTCCCAGGCCCAGTTTTCTTCATCTCCATGTCATTGTAGTGTTCCGTTATGTTCGACTAATTAACATTTCCAACCATACGTCAGTTTTCATCATTTCCCCACTGACACACAACTCTGAGTGCACTGGTACATGCGATTAGAAGAGATGAGGCCAAACTCCAGATGATTCATGCACAGCACAAACGTCTGCAGTCTTCACTTTAACGCTGATCACATTTACTTGAGTGGGTTTGATCACAGTCTGTCAGTGAGTCCAGTGTCGGGAACTACACCGGAAGTTGTCATCACATGTTTCATACACAGCAGAACTTCTGGGGCAAATATTTATTTTTATTTATTTATCTATTTATTTATTTACTTTAAAGCATAAAAAGACATCACAGTGTCACAACATCAAACACACAAAAAAATGAATTAAGAGGAGCAGAAAGAAGAAAAAATCTTATGTTAGAATAAAATATCAGAATTGAATTAGGCACTGAGACTGTTTTTTGATTGGTGTTGTTTGAAATAAGCATTAAATTAAATATTGGAAATTGAGGTTAAATTCTTGTTTTGTTTTTTTTTGTTTGGTTTTTTTAACACTAAAATGGAATAAAAAAATAACAAACTGGCGAGGAGAAAATTCTGTTTGTCGACAGGACAAATGTATCATCATCCAAGCTGCTTCTTCAGTTCTGCTCAGATGCTGGTGGACACTTCCTTATATCTGTCTGCAGAGAGGAGCTAACTACACTGAAACTACTCTGAAACTAACGAAGTTTCTTCTCGTCACGGATTCTACCTGGACGACTGAGGGATTTTTCACACTTCTCGAGAAATAACAAACTGTTTTCCCATTTTACTGCTTCTCATTCTTATTTGAAATTCAAAAGAATGAACGGCACACGGACTAATATATTTTTCCCATTTTTTTTAATCTGAACTAATTCTAAATATCCCCTGCAGTAGCCCTGTTTAGAACCACAGTGTTAAAGTCTCACTCAGAATGCCAACAGATTCAGTAGAGGTGAATAAAATAAACAATATCTGCACATTTCTACATCTGTGACTCTTGTGGGAGCCGAGCCGGTGATGCATCCCAAACGCCAGCAGCTCTGGGCCCTTTGCCTCATTAAAAGTGCACAGCAGCCTCATGTGTATGAGCAGAGGAGAGGAGAGCGCACACTCCGAGACGGAGGGAGACACAGGGAGAGCACCCGTGGGTGGCCAGGCAGTGTTTAAGTCGAGGTTTGGGCTGTCCTGCCTCTGGGCCTACAACCACTGTGACCGCTGTATATGTTTATAATTTAGCACCTTGTCCAGAAGATTTAGTTAAGTGGGAGTGAAGCAGGTGGATTCAGCGGGTTACGTTTGTGCTGTAGGAGAATGAGGAGTTTTGTTTTCTGTTAAGAAGAGAAATAATTGTTGCTACACTGCCTACATAAAGCCATGTTTTATACATAGACTGAATATGTAAATAGACATACTAACCCGCTAGCACCTGCGCATCGAATAGGAAGTGAACAGGGCTGAGAAGTGGTTCCTTCGAGCTCCGGTTGCAATTAAGGTGGATTTTTTTTCTGTCCAAGCCCATCCCCCATCCGACAGAGCCGTGATCGAATCTGACCTGAGCCTGACACAATTAAAATCACACTATTTTCACAGGCCTAATAACACATGGAAGATATTGTTTGTGCTCCTCTAACGGACACAGAGACACAAAATACAAACTCAAGTTAGAGCGAAATGAGAAGACTTTATTCCTCACCTCTCGTAAAGTGGTACATTTAAATGGCCCATCTGATGCAAAATAACTCTTTTCACATTGTATCTTCTGCACATAAACAAGCACAATTTGAGTTTTGGAACATCCATTACACAATAGTTCTGAAATCTTACTGATTTCTTGGAGACAGTCACAGACCAGGAACTATGAAAGTCCGACTATTGCTCCTCCCCTCGCCCGTCCTGAGAAAGCACAGGCTCCGCCCTCCAAACGTGACGTAGGTGACGAGTGAGCCGCCCTTCCTCCGCCATCTCAGGGAGGGAGGGGGAGACAGGCGTGCACCCTGATAGTGGTAGGAATAAACTTTTATTCATCATGGAGATACAGCGCGTTCAGCCGCATGTGTTGGACCCGGAATCGGACGAGGACTTTGAGGAGCATGAAGCTCAAGCACCACGTCCACATCAACTGAACATTTCTGATTGGTAAAGTATTAAAAAACACTAGTAGATCAACTTATTATATCGTGTTCACTGCAGTGTAGAACAATGAGCTTATGCTGACGCTTTTGTTTAGGTTCATGTGGGAATTGTCAGATGATGCGGGGTGGAGGCGGAGGTGGTGGAGAGGGGCCTCTGCTACGTCAAACTTGTTATAGGTGTGTCTGCAGCGTCATCGTTGTAGCAGCTTTAGTTTGTTGTCACATGGGAGGGTGGCAGAAATACACTGCAATTTGTTTAAAAAATGCTGAATCAATCTAAAAAACACTTGGGCAAAAAAACACCCATATGGAAAAGGTACAGACAAATCATACACCATTTTAACATGTTTCATATGAATCCTAAAAGATTTATATATGACAGTGAAAACAGTTACAAGATCTTTGGTAAATATGTGCAGCATGAAACATATAAAACTTGACACTATATATAAATATGACACTAATGCCACACACAATCTCCTCACAAGTGTTGGACAAATGTCATTTATTTCATAGAAAAACAAGTGAAATGATGATTGTTTCTTTAAACTTGATTACTGTGTTGTGTGTGTGTGTGAGTGAGAAAGAAAATGATCACAGTGTGTGTGTGTGTGTGTGTGTGTGTGTGTGTGTCTGTGCATGGGGCTGTGTGTGTTTGTGTGTGGGTGTGTGTGTCTGTGTGTGTGTGTGTGTGTGTGTTGGGGTGTGTGTTGGGCAGCATGGGTGTAAACACAGTAATACAAATATTGCATTACAACCTTAAAAACAGAAGACATGTCACTCTTCCACTGATCTCACAGTGAACAAACATCAGGCTGTAAAAATATTTTTCCTCTGCAAAATCCTAATTATTACAAAGGTTATATTGACTTGTAATATTCCAAAAAGCAGCTTTACACTTCTGTTTTTTCACATGCCTCAACTGACAAGACGTCATATCAGTTACAAATACCAAGGTACTTGTACTTGTCCTCAATATCTGCTGTTGTTCCCTCTGGAATCAGCAGCTGGTTTGGTCAATTGGTAAATCACTGGACTTTCACTTGGTAGATTTGGGTTCAAATCCTCCTTCAGACTCTGATTGTTTCTTCTGCAACATATAATTACCTCCGCCAAGGAGGTTATGTTTTTGCCGGCGTTTGTCTGTTTGTTTGTTTGTTTGTTTGTTTGTTTGTCTGTTAGCAACATAACTCAAAAAGTTATGGACCGATTTTGATGAAATTGTCAGGATTTGTTGGAAATGTGAAAAGGAAGAACTGATTTCATTTTGGGGGTGATCCGGAAGAAATCCTGGATTCTGGATCACTTTGAAATTTTAGTTAACATTGTGGTAAATGGGGCCAAACATTTTGTTTCTCAATATCTCGGTTAATTATTGACCAAACCCCATGAACATTGGCTCAGGGATGGACAATGGGATCCTCTTTCATATTCCAAAGGCTGATCCGGATCTGATCCAGAAGACTGATTTTATCGCAATTTATATAAAAAATGGGGGTAGTGCTTGGCGGAGGTCTGCGCTCTCTGAGCGCTTTTCTAGTTAAAGAATACAAACATTACATGGAACATACAAAGAAAATGTAGTTTATCATGTACATTACCTGTAAATGTCATGCAAAATGTTCACTTTATCTTTACTAGTTTTTCATAATATAGTTGTATGAGAAAAATGCAAAAGGGGAAACAGATGACACATATGAACCTTATATAAAGATTTACTACAAAGACAGTGGTCAATTCTTATATTTTTTTCCAGTTTTTTTCCATATGGTCCTGGCCCACAGATCACTCTTAGAAGGTATAAAGCTCTGAAAAGTTGATTTTGCATGAAATGGGCCTTTAAGATTGGAAACGTTAAATGGTTTCAGGGGTTTAAAGATGCACCATGTAAGTGTAAGCTTGAACTTTTCCTCTGCTCTTCTCCACATGTGCGTATAGATTTATAACAATATGTTTCCATGAATCGGGGGTTTCCGATCTTCCAGGAAAGCTTCTTATTTATGTTCTAAGTGAATTACGGCTGGAAACCCCTTTGTGTCGCTGTTCCCGTCTGACAGCTGCCCAGTGTTTTGCCCAATGTGCTCTGATCATATGTAGTGTCAGTGCTATGTTCTAAATACAGTATGTACACCTACAATGGAATCTCATCCTAAACTATAAACACTGATGGTTTCTTTTGTCTGGGCTGCTGTGAAGATGTAATTATTAGTGATGGGCGAATGGAGCCTCGTGAAGCATTGACACCTCAGTCGCAATATTGTCTCAAATGATTCAATGTGTCTGAGACCTCGAAGAAACACTGACCTCTAGTGGATAAACTTAACCATTGGCACGATGCAGGTGTCTGAGCATCGATGAAGTATTGTTAGTGTAAGACAATTGGGTGCAGAGCGACACCGTACCTAACAACAACAATAATAATGAAGATTTCAAATAATATGTAAAGAGCAACATAAATAACATGCTGTAAATAAGAAAATAGGTGTTATCTTGTTAGGTGGAATTAGATCAAAGTGATCCCAAACCATGGATCGCTTTTTTCCACTTGTAGATGCCATCGAGAATGAAACAAATGCCAAAAGTCGCCAAAAGTCGCCAAAATCACCACTAACGTCACACAATACTCCTCACTACCCAACATTTTTAAGAAATATTGGTGCATCTTTTATCCTGTAGCAGTTTAGTGCTTGTCAAACCACAGAAGTGCGCTGAACACTCTGAAGCACTCTGAACCAATCACAGAGCGGAACATTCGCCGAGCCAATGAAACGCTTCGATACACTAAAGCGATCGACATGCAGAGTGAAGCAGTAGGGGGAGGGACTGACACTTCCACACTTTGGTCACGTGAGCGGCTGCTGCGAGACGAGCTCCGAGGCAGTGCTTCAGAGTGATTTGTTTCAGAAAGAACGAGACGTGCTCCGGAGCTCCGACTCATTTGCCCGTCACTAGTAATTATTCATCTGGATATGGAGTCAGTTCTTATCAACCACATCTCCTGATATCAGTAACTTTTAGGTTGGGGGTCCATCACCTGCTTGTTCCACAGCATGACACTGAACAGCTCCTGCGCCAGTAAACTTACACAATGCACCTTTAAGCTGTTACTCCCGTAATGAACTTTGACCTCTGCATTTGATCTTTCCTTCACTGCTGCGACAACAACAGCACAACACCTGGGGACGTATCTCCGGATCTTGAGCTAGTCTTGGTCAGGACTGTCTTAGCTAGAGGATTGTACCTGTGGAGAATGTTTTGAGTCGATGGGGTAAACGGTCTTTTTTTTTTTATAGCACCAAACCAGTGTATGCAGATGATGAGGGCAAGGTGGATTAAGTCTTAACACATTAAATAAATAAACCTTTATATTCAATTATACTTAAATGATCTTTAATGTGAAAGTATTTTGTGTATTGAGTAGGAGTGTAATGGTACACAAATCCCGGTTTGGTACGTCCCTTGGTTTTGAGGTCACGGCTCGGTTCATTTTCAGTACAGTTTGGAAACAAAATGCAAAACCATGTGCTTGTTGTTTATTTGTGTTTTTATTAAACCAACAATATATAATAATAATAAAAGGAAATAAAAACGGAACAGAAGCCTAGGTGACACTTTTGCATAAATAATGTTCATTTTTCCCATTTCTTCTTCATTTGTGCCTCTTGCAATCTCAGTCTATGAGTTATTTTTTTTTTTTTTTCCATTAGATAGATGTCTTTTATTGTAGATGTCCACTGATCCTCTGAAGGCACAGAAGTTGTGCCCCAGTTCCTGGTTATTGATTTTTTGGCAGCTAATGACATGACTTTGGCTTTGGTGAATAATGTTTTCTTAGAAGTTGTATAGATAGACCAGTTCAGGTGACAAGAGGACAGAATATCCCTGCACCTGCCCCAGAACATCACAAACCATTTCCCAAAATACAGTAATATTTGCACAATTCCAAAATATATGAGAATGGTCTACATTAATCTCTCCACATTTCCGCCAACACACCTGATGTATTTTTAACTGTTTACTCTTTAATTTAGGTGTAATGAAGAATCAAATCAGGTTCTTCCAGGCAAACTCCCTCCATGTTCGAGAGCAGGTGGTGGTGTGGTGATGCCGCCACATGTTTAACCAATCTTTATCTTCAATTTTTATGTTTAATTCTTTTTCCCAATTCCCCTTCACTGTTAGAGTTGTGTTCTTCGTTGTGTTCGTTTTTATTTAGGGCTTTATATAATGCTGAACCAACAATTAGTTTGAACATTATACAAATGGGGAAATAAAATAAATGCAAAGTGCTGCTTCGTAATACTGATAAGTTAAATAAAATATTCTCAAATAAGCAACAAATGTATGTGTTAAATCAATCAATCAATCAATAAATAAATAGATTCCATGTAAACAGTAAACAAAACTTTTCAAAAAGTAAAGTGCAGCACCAACAGTTCCAGCATCAAATTTTACTCAATCTTCAGATTTTTGGCCAGAAAAAAAACAACTTGTCTGAGGAAGGTAGTCAAGGCGGCTGCCCTAACTACAAAGCGCTGCGGGAAACACTGCTCCCACGATTTTCCTCATTTCCTTGTGAATATTAAAGAGCCGAGCCTCCGTGTAGCTGCACATGTAGTGGAGGAATGTAAACACACACTGCACAATCCTGATCAACACTAAACAGGAAATCCAAAACTATTCTAGATCATTTCAAACAAACACATGATGACTGGAGGTTGGTGATGTGTTTTTTTCTTATAATGGATGGAAGTCTGGAGAAAATCGAGCAAATAATGAGTGTGTACATATGTACATCAGTATCCCGGTTACGATCAGGTTTTTTGAGTATCCCGGTTTCTTCATGGTGCATGTAAACACAGTACCCTGGTTTCAGTATCCCGGTTATTAGAAAGGGGGATACTGTAGCTGGTTTATTCCGATGGTAACCGGGATACTGTGGCATGTAGACGCAGTATCCCGGTTACTGCAACATAAAGTTGAGTGTGCATGTGTCCAAAAGACACTTTCCAGTCTTTTCACCACAACAGTAGCGACATAAATAAAGTGACCACATGAGTGAAATTACTGTAAAATTAAGAGCTGCGCTAAACCTGCACATGTACAATCTGCACTCGTACAGTCTGAACTCGTGTGATCACTGAAAAGTTTAAAAATGAACTATCTCCTATACGATATATGCACAGAACAGACTCACCATCATCAGCACCTCTTTTGTCACAAAAATAACACACATAATCCACAGACTCGTGTCATTTAGTCCAAAAGAAGCTGATCACATCAGCGGCACAAGGAGCAGTTGTTTTTATCATCGCTAACAGTTTATGGAAAAGAGCCATGTGGTCTTAAGTGTTCGTTTCTGTAAAACATAAACGAAAGTGATCAGAGCTGAATTATCTGATCAAACAGGCTGATGTGGATCTACAGTGGTTCTAGTTTATATGTTGAAAAGTTGAGTTTATTTATGCAGAAGATTTTAATGAAGAATCTGTTGGGTTTGATGTGTGCAGTGGATTGTGGGAGATCTCACAGCTCCTCACGCTGGTTAAACCTCCCGAGCTTCTTTTGATAAAGGAGCTCACGGTTTGTATTTTTCCTGATTTATGAAATTGATTTAAGTTAATTTTTGTGCTTTCGCATTTGTAAGATTATGTCAAGCAACTGGGATACTCCATTTGATCATGTACACGGGGATATGAGTGTCCCGATTTCTCAGCGCGCATGTAAACACAGTATCATGAATACTGACAGAACCAGGATATGGATAATAACCGGGACACTGATGTGCACGTACACACACTCAATGATGATCATGTCAGTTTCTACCTTTTGCCTTTACACAACTCTTTATTTTTGGCTCATGATACAAAGACAGAGAACAGGAACTGACAAATAAGGTTAAAGGTCAATTTCGAGCTCAATATTTTCCACATACAAATATTTCTTCATTATAGCAAATAGTTGTCAAATTTTGGGAGCCCTGCCCATTCTACTTTTCTCTGGACAAAACACAAACACAAAGTCATTTTTCTCACTTTCACACTCTGGAGAGTTAAGCTCTTTTGGCTTGTATACTTTACATAGCACTTTAAAGTACTAACCAGTTTTTAAACAGAAATGTGAGTATACATTAGATTACTTATATAAATGGAAAGCTGTTTGTTCAACTGAGAATTGTCGCCATTTAAAAACGAAACTCATTTCATCTTTGCGGTCCCATTGTCGCGACAGTCACATATCTGCACTGGCTTTGAAAGAATGACTTTTCAATTTGTAATTTACTCATTTCAGTTCCATTGTAGCTCAAACAACACACTGTTAGTTTCTCACCGCAAATTTATCTGCGGCCATTTTCTCGTCCGCGGGGAAATCAAAGAAAGGAGCTCCAGTCCGACGGTACAATTACACACGTTTCACCCACCGCTGTGAGTGAAACAGCCAATCAGAATGATAACAGGGCTGGGAATGCATGGGAGGAGTGGAGAGGAGAGAGGAGGAATATCTAGAGAGCTCCCAATCCAAACTACCTCTTACTGTTGCTGTTTTTTTTTAAAGGGCCATATTACCGTATTTTTCGGACTATAAGGCTACGTTCAGACTGCAGGGCTTAACGCTCAATTCCGTTTTTTTGGTGAAATCCGATGTTTTTTCGAGGTCGTTCACATTTCCAGTTAAATGTGACTTGTATGTGACTCCAGTGTGAACATTAAACAGCCCAAAAGTGTCCCACATGTGACACTGGAGACACGACGACGTCAACCACAGCGAGCGTCTCTGTGTTTACAGAAGTTGTCCAAACATGGACGCGATAGAGATGCGCGGATGTCGGTTACAACCGCGGACTCCGCGGCTAAACAGCAGGTCGGGTGGATGACGTGACAAAAAATAATATTTTAATTAAATTCAGGTGGGTGGCGGTTTCACTACTCAAATAAAAAACTCTGAACTCGGAGCAGCTGGGAGGAGACCGAGCGGCCGGCGGGTGCTGTTTTGAAAACTGGTCAAAAACGGACAGCGGGCGGATGATGAGTTTTGCGATGCGGTTGCAGATGAAAAAGTAGCCCATCCGCGCATCTCTAGGACGCGAGCATTGAGCACCTGGAGATTTTAAAGTTCCTCTCGTACCGGAGCCAGAACATGAACAACTTGTTTTAAGGAGGAGATTGAGAAGGAGAAGGACGAGGTTTTTGGTCGTGGTGTTTTGTGGGGCAGCGGCAGCGACGTCTGTTGAAAGGAACGTGTGGATGTGGAGACGGAGCCAAGAGTGGTGAGTGGTGATGTGCTTCACTTCAGTGACACAGAGTTCATTAACAATTTTCGCCTACTTCAGTGCAGAATAGTGACGTTTGTGTCTTGTTGATAACGTGTAGGTGGATGAATGCACTTTGACCGTTCAGACTTAAGTCGCATGTCAAAAGATCAGATATGTATCAGTTTCAGGAACACATATCCAAGTGTCCTGGGTCACATTTGAAAAATCAGATCTGTGTCGTTCAGACTGTCATTAAAAGATCAGATACAGAAACATAGGGGCCAAAAAATCGGATTTGGGTCACTTCAGGCTGCAGTCTGAATAGTCTTAGGTGCACCAGATTATAAGGTGCAATATCAATAATGTTGAATTCTCTCGTCCATTTTCATGTAAAAGTTTTACCAGCTTATAAGGCACATAGAAACAAACGGACGACACTTAAGACTGATCCTTAGCCCAGGCGTCATGATCCACTGGCAGATCGATTATTATTATATATATATTTTTTTTCCCTACAAGGAGAACTCAAATATACATTGAGTAATAATGTGTTTAATGCAGCTTTGTGCACATTTGTTTACATTTTACAGAAACAAAACTTAAAACAACATGGCTAATTTGCATAAACTATAAGAGCTGGAAAAAAAACAACTCGCTCCTTATTCGCTGATTCAGTCTCACAACTTCTTTTGGACTTTATCTGCGAGGCTCCTGACTATAGTAGCCGTAATTCTTCAACAATCCTTCAAGTAGTGTGGCTTTGTATGTTAATAAAGTCGTACTAAAACATTTTGACAGATTTTTGACCCATAAAATGGGTTTGAGGTCTGTAAACACAACCAGAATTAATACATAAGGCACACTGTTGATTTTTGAGTAAATTAGAGGATTTTAATTGCATCTTCTAATCTGGAAAATAAATAAATAAATAAATAATAAATAAATAAAAAATATGGTACACTATTTTCTACTATACAGTATATGGTACACTATTTATTATTATTTATGTTATATTGTTGTTTCCTTATCACAAACAGATCTGGAGTTGTGTTTTGTTTCATTCACACATGTTTAACACACAAACCCTGCACATTTAGGCTGAGTTCTTCTCTCAAACAGAAAACAATCTGTTCCACCTTGTGATGTCATGTCATAATGGAAGTGCTCCATCGTGTTTATAAACTACACCTTCATTACAATAATTTGAATGATTTAAGCCCTGGAATTGCCGATCTCTACCAAAAAAAAAAAAAAAATGAAAGGAGCTGTTAACTTGAAAATTACCACTTCATGGCATCACAAGGTGGAAAAGAGCATTTAGAGCTTTGGAGATGTAGACAGACTAATAATAAAAGATTACTCAAATGTGTGAATGAAACAAAACACAACTGTGGGTATATTTTTGAGGAGGTAACATTAAGCTCAGTCCATTTTGTGTACTAGAGGACCTTAAAAAGTTGCACTCCGTAACTTTTTGGATTTGGGAGTCCAGCATCAAGAACATAGAACTGTTTTTCCTGGAATGTTCCACAGTATGGCATTAATCTTATCTATCTGACATTTATTCAATTATATATATATATATATATATATATATTATATATATATATATATATATATATATATATATATATATATATATATAATGAAACCATGCCCTCTTACTTTGAAGGGCTTGCTTCTCCACAGATCTGATGTGTCACTTCGTCTTTTGGAATCATCTGCTTGTCTTCATGGAGATATTAGTGCCTTACCTGGCCTAGAAACCCCTCTTCCGGGGGAAGAGCTGGAGGAAGTGTCTGTGAAGAATGTGGATGGAGAGATATTTTCCCAGGTGCGTGATGTGAGTGAGATCACCTTGACGACACAATGACGACACAAAACACAGACCTGATTCACACACTTTAGCTTTGTTATAATGGTTTCCCCTCATCATGGTCTGAGTCAGAGCTGTATTCTGACTCATTCATTCATGTTTGATGTCCCAGTTTTTGATTTTTAATAATCTGCTCACCCTGATTTTGAGGCTCGAGTGCCTGGAGGATGTCTGTGATAGGCCTGTAAAGAGTGAACACGTCACCTACATGACTCACCTGAACTTCATTTAAGGTCATCTTTGAAACATTCTCCACATAAATACACTTTATATCAAACTGTGGAAGATAATAGCCAAAGGACCAACATTCCTATGGAAACATGCAGAAGAAGACCCACCTTCAGGCCAAATAAAAGTCAGGTTTGTGGAGCTGCAAGCCTGCCCACAGAAAGGATATGTGTTTTTAGTGCAATAACACAACCAAAAAAAAAAAACATCATTACAATGAAAGACATGAGTGAGGGTTTGGTGGACGCCTGAACTCCTCTGGATGGTCATGAGGATCATTTGGCTGTGACAGCTCTCATCTGTGTGTGTTGTTTGTGACTGTTCTGTACTTTATCCACAGTGTGACAGTGGAGACGAGGGGGCGAGCTCAGAGATGCAGACAGCTTTTCACGGATACAGGAAAAGTGTCATGTTCTGTACATTCACAAACAGCGAAAGAAACATGCACATAAGCTGAGATACTTATGCTGTTTAAAGGTGCACTGTGGGACTTTTCTGCTGGGGTGGGTGATAATGTATTTCCTAGATTGTTATGCATCATATTAAAGGGGAACTATTCTGCAAAAGGGACTTTTCAGAGCTTTTGTGTGTTATTATTGTATAAATGTATAAATGTTAATTGTTAGTGGTGTTTACCCACTGGCCCATTTTAAACCCACGAAACAATTTAGATCAACACTGTGATTTCAAACATAGCACAATGAAAAAAGTCATGGAAATTGAAAAAGGTCATTTTCCAGGCCTGGAAAAGTTATGGTAAATTTGTAAATTCAATTAAAGTTTTGGAAAAGTCATGAAATTTTACTATCACTTTCACGCGTTCTGTTAAGTTCTCATGAAAATGTTCTGATTATTTCTGAACGTCTGCACTTATTGTTTAAAAGAGACGACAATAAATGCACTGACAGGATTTTGAATGTTCAAAAACTAAAATATCAAACCATAAAGTGAGTGGAAAGAGTTAACATTTTATATTTAGCTCTAAAAGTCTGATCAATTCTACACATGTAGGTTTCATAAAGTCATGGAAAAACTTTGAAACTTTGTCAGTGAAAAAGAGTGGGAACTCTGTAGAGCACACAAAAGCAAAATGTCTTCTTTAAATGTATCTCCTTGTTCAATGACAAGTGTTTTTATTGTTAAAAATACAATTAAATATGTGCATTCTTACTGTGAGTGAATTCACGTCCCCATAGATCTGACCTAACCTGGCCTGGGGCATCACCTGCTTGTCTCCATGGAGATATAATGATACAAAGACAAAAATAAATACATTCATATCACAGCTAAGAACAGAATATCTCCTCTTCTTCAACACATTTTACCTTTATCTATGTCTATGGCCGTTGCTCTGTCAAAAGCAGACACAAATAGCTCCGACCTGGTGAATTTCAGATGAGTTTCCTGTGATTTGAGAGTGAAAACAGGGCCAGAGACAGAGAGGAGCAGAGAGGGAGCAGAGAGGGAGCAGTGGGGCATTATGGTCTTCTATTACCTCCTCTCACCTCAGCCCCATTATCTGCTGTAGCCAGCTTCAGTGAGAGGAACTGAGCCTTTTCAGTTGGACGTGTCAGCGTGACTTTTACATCATGCCGGGCTCTTCCTGTCTCCACACTGGTGATGAATGAACGTAGAGTTCTAAACAGCTGTTATTTCTTTTATATTTATACAGCAAAGGTGATGATATAATTGAGAGTAGGTGTAGCTTAAACGTCCTACATTACGCTAAAGTGACTCTTTTACCATTTTACAATATTGTTTTGTCCTCAAAAACAAATCTGAAGTTGTGTTTTGTTTCATTCACATTTGAATAATCCTTTATTCTTAGTCTATCTGCATCTTCAAAGTTCCAAATGCTCTGTTCCACCTCCTGATGTCACAAAGTAGTAAATTTCAAGTTAACAGCTCCTTTTATCCTGTAGTTCAGTAGAGACAGACAATAAAACTGACCCTGATTTTAGTGTCTTTGCACAGTTTTTTATTAAACCAAAGATGTTCATTTTGTCTTTTTATGTACTTTAACTTCCTGGATTCTTTTATAAAAGACAACACAGTAAAGTTTATTTATCTTGTGATTCTGCTGCATCTTCAGAACTGTCAACGGTGTTGGTGGTGACGTGTTGTATATCAGTTGTTTTTACTTCCTGTAGGCGTGGTCAGCTGTTGTTACTTCCTGTAGGCGTGGTCAGCTGTTGTTCCTGTCATGGATCTATTAAAATAACTGGATACAGTATTGCTGCTTGTAGCTGCCTCCAGTTGACATAGTGGTCACTCACTGGAACTTCAGCAAAAAAATCCCATGGGCGCATAGAGCGCAATGTAATCACAAACTGCTCTTGTTCGGCTAACAGGGCACCCACAACTTTGAAAAATATTGGATTTTGTGGTGATTTTGACCTATTTTCAGATCATAAACTTTTTCTCTGCTCAAAAGCTACACTCTGTGCCTGCTCTAGCTAAGCTCCAGCGCTGATTGGTTAGAGTGGTCACGTGGTACGACATGAACGAGCATGAGAGTGATGGGAACGAGCCGAACTGTCGTGAACAGCAGGTTTAGAGCATGGGTCAGAGGCGCTCTCGAAGCATCAACATTATAATTTATTCGATATATATGCATGGACGAACCAAAGAAAAAGAGACAAGGAAAAAAAAAACAGTAAGGACCAGACAAAAACTACTAAGTATATTGTTCATTATTTTGAAGAATTATTCTGAAATGTACATGCATAAAAAAAAAACAATAAATCATCCACAGCTTATAAAATGTTACCTCCATGACGGTAGCACATACAGAATGATGGCCTGTCTTGGTTGAAAGCCACTCACCACGGCAAGGTGCAGACCACGAGTGGGAACACAAGACCAGACGAGGACAAGACAAACTCTGACGGGACAACAGGTAAGATGCAAATACAAGGAATGAACTATCAACCTTCAAACATATATGATATAATACAAAATTTGGCTAATATCTCATATGAATTAAAGAAAAATAACTTAACTATTTACAGTATATATACACACTATTTACAACATGCAAATACATTGTATACACATACATGATTATGTGATACAACTTTCACACAAAATAGAACTTTTTTTTTTGGTTGCAGGAACTGCATTTTTTATTTATTTATTTTTTTAGATTTTTTTTTTTGCTCTTTTTTGTTTTAATGTACAAGTAACAATGTGTTGTTTTGAGTGTGTTTGTGTTCATGTAGTCACCTTTGAACTTGTGCTCCGTTGATGCAAGCTCCAAGTTTTACAGTGACTTTATTTCCTAAATAGATGAGCCACACAGCTAGTTTTGAGGGGGTCTGAAGCTGATTGTCACCTTCTAACTTGCCACATTATTAAGCTGACCACTGTTTACTTTCAAACTTGTGCTCCGTTTATGCAAGCTCCAGGTTTTCCAGTAAATACAGTAGTCAATGCAAGCTTAATGTTGGGAGGGGTATGTTAGGCCAATGTAAATGTAATAATACTGTTACAGACAAAAATGCTGCAGCTCAGTGATGGATTACTGATGGTGAAAATGGATCAACTTTGTTAACTTACGTCTAACCAAATCTTTTGTAATTTTTTCTGTTTCTCTGTTAGCTAGATGATGGAGCCGAATGGTACAGTACAGAGAAGTTGCCATTTTCACCAGAAGATGCACATGGTTGTCTTCAACAGTGGTATCAAACATGTGACCATGCAGCCCTGGAAACAAAGTCTTGTTTGCACTGTAAAGAAGAACTTCTTTTCCAATGGCCATAGACAGCCCGTGCCCTTGAGGAAGTTTGCCAGAGGTTGCTTTCAAGACCCGTTGGAAACAACGCTCTGCTTCTTTACAGACTGCAATGACTCCCTCAGATGGCTTCTGCAATCCTCCTCTATCCTTCAGAAGAAGAAAAGGATGGACGGGGGACTCAGATGTTATAGCGTCAGAGCATGGTGTGCAAAGATGTTTTTCCATGATTTTTTTGACAACAAACCCTGCAATATAGTTGATGGCAGCCTCTTTGTACTCAGAGACAGCATCAACATCAGGACAGAGTGAGTAGTCATGCTCAGACTGGGCTTCCTCAACAGGCTCCAGGTTGAACCTACGTGTGGTGTTAATTGAGGCAGGTGTAATGCCCAAGGTGCCTGTGTTATCCAGCAGGAGACAGTTGCCTGTGCCAATCTTTACCTGATGCTTGACGAGAAGGCACTTGTAGGCTGCAGTGAACTGTGTGGTGGCGGGATTGTAGTTGAATCCACCACGTGCTCTGACAGAGGAGAAGAAAAGCTCTAGGTGGTCTTGACTGAGCTTATAGGTCAGTAGATAACGACATTGGACATCATCCTTTTCCACAAGGTCATGGAAGATGTTCTGTACACTTCTTGCACTGGCAATAAAACCAATGATGCATGTTCTTCTTCTTCCAGAGTGCACAGGGTTCCCGTTGTTGTCTCTGAGCGAAAGTAGAGTTGACTCTGCTTTTTGAAGGATCGCTGCAGTTCTGTCTTTGTTTGATGCTTTCATAGGTGCTTTGTATCCCTTCCCAAGTGGATTCCTGCTGTTGAGAACATCAAAGGCAGCATCAGTGGTTCTCAGGAATTCTACAAGGCAAGGCAAGGCAAGTTTATTTGTATAGCACAATTCGTACACAAAGTAATTCAAAGTGCTTTACAGAATAAGAAATACATTAAAATCATAATAAAAACAAATCAAAACATAAATAATCATGAAGATTAAAATTAAAAAAGAGAACATAAATTGGAGAGAAGAGTGCGGAATGAAAACCTTTCAGTTATATGCACAGTTAAACAGAAATGTTTTGAGTCTGGATTTAAACAGCGTCACAGAAGAGGCCTGTCTCACATGTTCAGGAAGACTGTTCCAGGTTTTAGCTGCATGAACCTGAAACGCTGACTCCCCTTGTTTAGTTCTGACTCTGGGCACCAGCAGGAGGCCGGTCCCTGAGGTCCTCAGAGTGCGAGATGGTTCATATGACACTAACATGTCACAGATGTACTTTGGTGCCATGGAGAGACTTGTACACAAGCAGAGCTGCTTTAAAGTCTATTCTCTGAGGCACAGGAAGCCAGTGCAGAGACCTGAGCACAGGACTTATGTGCTCGTACTTCCTAGTTCGAGTAAGGACCCGAGCTGCAGCGTTCTGGATGTTCTGCAGCTGTCTCACAGCTCGTTTGGAGAGACCAGTGAGCAGACCATTACAGTAGTCTAACTACTGGAGACAAATGCATGGATAAGTTTCTCCAAGTCTGCTTTAGACAGTAAACTTTGATTTTTGCTATGTTTTTTAGATGGTAAAAGGCTGCAGATGTTATTGATTTTATGTGACTGTTAAAGTTCAAGTCTGAGTCCATTATTACCCCTAGATTTCTTGCCTGATTTGAAGGTTTTAGAGCGAGAAGACTGGAGGTGACTGCTGACACTGTCCCTTTGTTTCTGTGGACCAAACACTATGACTTCAGTCTTGTCAGAGTTTAGCTGGAGAAAGTTGTTTTGCATCCACACACTGATCTGTTGGATGCAGTGACCAAGTGACTCCACTGGTCCATAGTCTCCTGCTGCCAGAGAGACGTAGATCTGAGTGTCATCTGCATAATTGTGGTAGGACACATTATTGCTGCTTATTAACTGGCCTAATGGCAGCATGTAGAGATTGAACAACAGGGGCCCAGGATTGACCTGAGGCACCCCACAGGTCAGGGCCATGTCATCTGAGACACAGTTTCCAGAATTCTTACTGTCTCCTTACAGCCTCTGAACTGTGGCAACTGCAGTTGTTGGTTGCAATATTCCAGAGCAGCCACACTACTACTGAAAACCTGTGTTGCCAGCTTTACCTTCATCTTCTGTTTGTCCCACTTTATATGCACCATCTTTAACTTGTTCCCTAGTCTTAGACCCTCTTTCTCTTGTAGCTCATTTAGCTGAACAAGATACCGCCATTGAATTTTACCTTTTGAGGTTTGCAGTGTACCTCCTTCAGCCAGTGTATTTCTGAGCAGTTTAACCATGTGGCAGACATCCAAAAGTACATGGACTGCTGAATGGGTTGATGGATGTGGAAATGAGGGCCGCATTGAATGTACATCTAAATTTGCACCAAGTGCTTTGAGCATAGAGAAATGGCAAGATGGGCCATCACATGTTAGAGAAACTATACGTACCCCAACACTGTGCAGCCGTTGAAGGCATTCACTCATGATGTTTGCTCGTTCTTCCCCTGTGAGTGAATCGATGAAAAAATATGTCACTGGGAGTTTCCATGAGTCATCTATGGCAACAACCATAAGAACCAGAGCATCTCTTGCTGTAGGAAGACTGTTATCTGTGATGCCTGATCCCAGGTCCACATAACCATGAAACCTTCCAGCGCAATATTGAACATGCTTTCGAATGGCCATTTCATCCAACATCAAAGCACAAATGGTCTCCTTACCTACCTTGTGTCTCTCCTGTACGTGGGCCTGAAGAGCAATAAAAGACGCCTTTGTGAAGCCTGGATCTGATGACACTTCATGATACCAGTTCCGGATGGTCTCCGGATGTGGTAAGGCCAAGTCAAAACACTCACGCACGTAGGTGTACGCCTTGGCAGAGTAAAAGTGAAGAGTCAAACAAAAGACTGCAATTCCTCTGACACTTTAGACTTGTTTCCTTTTTCCATTCTGGTAAGTATTTCCTTTGTGACACCACTGAAAGAGTTCTCCATCATTTCAGCACATCCTGTGGAAATCAGGCTTTTGTCTTTCAGCTCTTCAATAATGGCAGACAGGGAGTCAACTCTCTTCATTAATCGCAGGGTCCTGAATTGTTGTGCTTTAAGCTTTTTATGACAGTGGTCCAGCTTTTCTTTGACAGAAAGTAACTGTGTTTCACACTGACGCATTACAGTCCTAGGTGATGCTAACATTGCGTTACAATGGTCCTTACTTGTGGATGTCTGTACAGCTGTGACAGGGCGAGTTAACATCTGTGGCGCACTATTAAAAGACATGTCACTGCTGATTTCAGAGTTTGAGCTTTCATACTCAATATCTCTGTCTTCAGTCAGCTCCATGCCCTGAATGTTGGCTGCATATGTATGTTCCTTACCTGTTACAAATGGTACTGCTTGTGTAGTGTCAAGCATGCTGTGTAGCTGGTATGTAGGGTCCATACCTTTTGCAGTGGGAGATGCAATGCCATTGCTGGGTGCACACTGACCTTTGTGGGAGTAGTCAAAAATGGTAGGAACAGCTGATGGTTGCAGATAAGTCTTCCTACCCTTGATAAGGAAGCACTCCGCTTCAAAGTGTGCAGCACACAGCCTGGAGTTTGCAGTGGGCACCCAGTTTCCTCACTTTCTCCACCCATTGTGCCAGTCTCTTTTTGTCACCAAGAGGAAAACTGAAAAATAAAAATTAATGGCAAGACAGTTTTTCAATTGGTATAACATATCAATACCTCTGAATGGATAAAAAAAAAAAAAAAAAAAAAAAAAAAAAACTTGTTCACTTCTGATTTTATTTCTGCTATTTGAAATTATATGTAAACTATAGTGTATATGGTGTTGATGTGGATTTTCAAATATTCCAAATTACTGTTTTGAGTCTGGTAAGAGATCCAAATGAAGAGTAACTGTTAGATTTCATGTGGTTTAATAAAGCTGACATCAATCCCTTTACAGTTTTCTCTTTTTTTTTTCATCAGAAAAATTAACAAAATATTAGCATATGAGTACAATGCGCATACACTGACATGTTATGTAACAATACACATTTACAAATAATAAAGCGCAGCCATTTTGCGTGCACATGCTATCAGCAATGCAGCAATTATCAAAAAGGAACAGCCTTATTAATGACTATCAAATGTTAATAATAATATTACAACCGTAGATTGCATCTGATGATTAATATATATAATCAATGCTTAACATTTTCGTAGCGCATTTTTGTCATGTCATTTTCAAAATGGCTGGAGCGTAATATCCACAGATCTATTAAATACCCGTGTGTCGGAAGATACAGTTTATGTAAATATAAGCAACATTAGAAATTCAATATTTAAAGTCTTTAACTTACTGAAAGAGTGTTATCTTTTGCAATCCATCCGGGCGATTAGTGCAGTTGAAAGCCGAACACGAAGGCATCTTTGCATAGGGTCACTCAGGTCACTCGAGCAGTCCAGAGAGCAAAAGGGCGCGGAGAAAATTTTTCACATTTTATTCTGTCAAATGCCCAATCCCCATTCTCATAATTTGATACAATTTATAGCCCCTCCCCCATTCGTATGATTTCATAAAGACAGTGGACAGTGGTCACTTTCCCACGATATCAGCCACACAGAGTTTGAAAAGGTATGTGTGCTTTATAGTGTATATAGTACATAATTAAGGAATCATACAACTGTAATGTATTATTTGTGTTTTATTTGACAATCAACTCAATGTTTGTTTTATTTCTTATTAGCTGCAATCAAAAAGTTATGGACCCAGGACGTAGTGCTCAAGAAAGTCTACCCTCTCAAGGTAAAATCACCCCAATGACGTATAAAGTTTTTATCCGAAAATTGAATATTTATATTTTTATTTTAATAGAGCCCACAATATGGATTATGGGGGACAGCTACGTCCGGCATGGGCGCGACAGAGCCGTGGAGACACTGGGGATGAACCTGGGGCTGCCCGCTCACATTCAGTGTTTTGGCCAGGGAGGTCTTCGGTGGGACCGCTTGGTCCCCACTTTCAAGCAAGAACTAAGAAGAAGGTCCAGCTCATCTGTTGTGGCAGCAACGACCTGGGAAAGATAAAGCGCGTGGAGCTGGTCGCAACGATGAAGGGGGACCTGCTGGACCTCCACAGGCCGTTTCCATGTATGAAGATCTTCATATCAGAGTTGTCTGAGCGACGCCTGTGGAGGGACGCCAAACCAGGGCGGATAAACTGAGCCAAAAAATTCATAAACAATGTAATGAGGGACTTCATTGTTGGACTTGGGGGGTGCATGATTCGTCATCCTACCATAAAGTTTGACTGCCCTGGCCTATTTGTTAGGGATGGAGTTCATTACTCAAATTTGGGGAATGATATTTTTTTAAATGATTTAGCCACAGCCCTGAAAGAACACTGTCACCGGATCTAATATTACATCTTATTACTTCCATTTTATAAACCCGGTGATTGTGTTTTTTTAGTGTTAGTGTTTTATTTCTTTTTTAATCTCATAATATGCCAGGGACCATCCTTTGTGGTAGGATCACTGTTTGCTTTTTTTATTTTTTTATTTAGATGTGTGGATGTAGTCTGTGTGAGCTTTTTTTAAAATTACCTCATGTAAGTAGATTGTAAATAGTTGTCTTGGTTGTTTTCTTCATTTTTATTAGGTTTTATGTTTTATGTTACTGTTTAATTAAAACTGAAAACTTTTTTGCAATTGTTGTGTAATTTTTAAGATAACAAATCAATTCCATGTACCTTTAGTTAAATAATCAGCTCATATTCACAATGGTACTAAATCAGTTACACTTCACAATGCATGGTAACAACATGGGCAAAAACTAAAAATAATATTTATTATAATAAAAACAAACAATGACAAAATCGATTTTAAAAATGTACTTATCACCTTAGCACATACAAGTTAATATTGTGATCACTATGATAATGATTATTATTGATATTAAAATGATTATATAGTCCTGATTTAGTCCAGGATTAGCTACGAATTTAGTCCCAGTGATCAAACTGGGACATGCCCTTAAAACAGTTTTTATTGTTTATGCCAATAATCGAATCGATAGTGAAAAACAAATGGTCAAATCCTCATTAATTCAATAACCAAAACTCGTCTTAAAAGAAACATGAAAACTTTACAATAATGCATTTAAAACAATCTTTTCTGAAAAGTTCAAATGAAGTCATTCAAACTCAAAAGTAGTCTAAAGCATGAACCGGCTTGATTTCATAATTGATATAAAAGATCCATAGTTTGAACGTGATCTCACTGCTCTGCTCCTGCTCGCGTCAGCGCTCTCCTTCAGGCCGGGCTAGCTTTGGCTCCTTTGGCTCCTTTGGCTCCTTTGGCTCCTCTCGCTCTCGTCGCGCAAAGTCTCATGGGGGGTGGCTGAACTGCACATGTTCGGTCGGCCCACGGCCACTGGAAGTACCTAGCCGAGCTAGGCTATACTGGGATCATGCGCCATTGAGCTCAGCCCATTGACTTGAATGGGCGGCCATTTTGGAACCTGGGGGCTTGCTTCCTGTAGGCGTGGTCAGCTGTTGTTACTTCCTGTAGGCGTGGTCAGTTGTTCTTACTTCCTGTAGGCGTGGTCAGCTGTTGTTACTTCCTGTAGGCGTGGTCAGCCTGGTCCCAACAAAAACAAGATGGTCCTATAAAGTCTAGATAAACTTGAACTATTACTATTCTAGTCATCATCATGGATGTTGTTGTTATTGTGTAGTTATTATGTACACTATTATGTTTTTATGGTGCCTACACAACATTCTGTAATAAGCTACATAGCAAAAGTGGGAGTGTGGTTGTTTGTGGATTTCCTCACAGGTTTGATTTGGGTAATCATCTCTACCAACTCACCAACTCAACTCCTGAAACAGCCTGAGACCACCGCTGAACTGTTATTATGACTGTGTGCACTTCAGATTCTGCGAAATCAGCTCTTCTACAAACACTCCGACCACTGTCACCCTCCCGACGTGGAACACTTTTGTGACTATAAGGGGCACCGGATTATAAGGCGCTGTATCAATGAATGGGTCTATTTTCATACATTATAAGGTGCATTAAGCAGAAGTGCACGTCCCAGAAGAAACAGCGATCGAGATGCCGGACTTTTTCGCCACTTACGAACTGAACCAGGACCGAACCAGGAGGACTAAACTGGGACTAACCTTGGAGTTGAGCGCAAAATACAGACTCCACAGGGTTTCAGCAGGGTCTCCGCGTTAACCCCCCACCCCCCCCGCCCCCCGCAAAAAAAACAAAAAAAAAAAAAACGGATTTGCATGATTCACAAGGGTGGCATATTTATGTCATATTTATGCCAGAAAAATCACATGTATGGTATTAGGTAGGGTGACCATATTTCCATTTATGAAAACCCGGACACCTTGGGGGGGCGGGGGCAATTGCCGCGTTTACCTCCGTGAGGTACGGATCTGAGCCGGTCCTTTCTCCTGTGGTCACCTCCGAGCCCGTCCTGACAGTCCTGTTTCAGTTCTGGTTTAGTCCTGGTTTAGTCCTGTTTTAGTCCTAGTTCAGTCGTGGTTTAGTCCTCCTCTTCAGTCCTGGAATCAGTCCTGGGTTAGTCCCGGTTTGGTCTTAGTTCAGTCCATGGTGTAGGCAGCACAAAAGTTTGATATAATCTCAGATTAACAGGCAGGTGCGGTCCTGTACTGCACGGGTGCGGTCCTGTACTGGGGGTCTCCAAAAGCAGACCCGTGCAGGACTCTGCGCTGTAGGGCTCCATTATGGAATAAATTAATCTTCGTTACCTAAAGAAGTAGGAAAATAACAAAAGGACGACAGCAGCAATAAGTTTTAAGAAGCATGTAAAAAAAGGTTGCACCTGTCCTGTCTGAGAAAAGTGTATAAAGTGTGTGGTGAGGGGTTTTACAGACTTAAAACAGATATAATAATTATAAAATATAAAGTTGATACTTCGTGGATTTCACCTATCGTGGGTTATTTTTAGAACGTAACCCCAGCGATAAACAAGAGAACACTGTACTCTCACCTCACAACCTGTGCACATGGACTCCCACTTGTCCCGACCGGGATGGAAAATGGAGAATTTCTTGTACAAGTCATTGTTAAATGTGCATTTGCGCTTCGTTATGTTGCAGGCTGACCGACTGTTTGTATCTGCTCGCTTCTTCTGAGTTACAGACACTACGAGAGACACTCAGTTTAATGCCCCAATGAACGGTAATGAACACACCGGATATTTGCATCGCTTTATAAAAAAAACCCGGACGTCCAGGACAGGACGCAAAATACGGACATGTCCGGGGAAAAACGGACGTTTGGTCACCCTAGTATTAGGTTTAATATTAGGCCGTGGTGACTCTCGAGACACTCTCTGAAGTGTGATGTACGAACTGACTCAGACTCTACGCATTATTCAGTCATTATGTCAGACTGGCTCAGACTTATTTGGCCGCACGCTGTTAAAAGCTTTTTTAAACTGACTGTGAAACAGGTGTAATGAGAAGACTACAGCCAATTTGTGCCTAAAAATAAATGTACCATTATTTGAAGAAACAGATGTGAAAGCTCTCACGCTGAATAAATAAAGAGTAAACAAGAATTATTAAAGGTAATTGAACCATTTTCATGTCAATGTGAAACAGAAATGTCTTGTAAACTCTAATTGGTGTCATTATATTCTGGAAGTGGTGGTAATAAATGGGATATGTAATGTTTAGATGACAGTGATTACTCTAGTACAGCTTTGAGAATCGCAGAGCAATGATGGTTGATGAGTTTTGGCTCTTTTGTGGGATTCGAATCTTTTGGTTCATTTCCAAGAGCCGTTCAAAAAACTGGCTCTTTTCATATTTGTTTAATGACAGAAAAGAAAATTTGAGAACTGCATAATTAAAATAAAATGCTGCCCTAGAATAATGATTCAAAAGTCCCAAATTACACGATTTCCCCATGGCATCGGTACCTACGCCGCCATGACAACGGGCACACTATATCATTGACTTCAGCAGCATCGGAAAAACAAGGGCAGGTTTTGTTGTGTATTTGGTTGTTCTAGACGCTCTGAAAGGGATAAAACGATTAGTTTCTTCACTGTTCCTCTGGAAATGATTCATCAGGAACTTAAACAAGGGAATTATCAGAAAAAAAACAGAAATTATGTCTAGAGAACATAAACCACGAAGAGATTTCCAATGGTACCATCTAGACACCCAAAGTTTCATCAAGGTATTTGCTATTTAAATTGTTTCATAGTTTATTTAATGAAAGAAGCACTTTTACTGAACTAAAATTTCATTAATTTATCCAGGAAAACCTGCACGAGTTTACGATTCAACGAACCCACACTGGGCTCCTATGATCAACATGGTGCACGAGTCGAAGAGTCTGTGAGCCGAACCTCGAAAAAATCGGCCATGAAAAGATCCTTGCAAACATTAGAAAGATCCGCTCGTAAAAAGTGATTCATTCTAGAAGACATAGTTGTGGATAAGCAAGACAATGAAGAAAACATGGGTCCTACGACGAGTGACATGTTTATATGTGCACTGGAAAATACAGTTTCTACTGCCACTCACACTGCAAATGTTTTCTTTTTACATTTTAGTTCAGTAAAAGTGCTTCTCTCATTAAATAAACTATGAAACAATTTAAATAGCAAATACCTTGATGAAACTTTGGGTGTCTAGATGGTACCATTGGAAATCTCTTCGTGGTTTATGTTCTCTAGACATAATTTCCGTTTTTTTTCCTGATAATTCCCTTGTTTGAACTCCTGATGAGTCATTTCCAGAGGAACAGTGAAGAAACTAATCATTTTATTCCTTTCAGAGCGTCTAGAACAACCAAATACACAACAAAACCTGCCCATGTTTCTCCGATGCTACTGAAGTCAATGACATAGTGTGCCTGGTGTCATGGCGGTGTAGTTACCGTTGCTATAGGGTCATGTGACGGTGCAAAGCCTCTCTTACACTATTATATTACATACTTTACATACATAGGTTATAACATGGCAAAAAGCTCAGAAGGCAATTTTGTGAGCTATAAGCGACTATAAGTGTCACTTTTTTCATGGTTTGGGTGTTTCCTGTGACTTATACTCCGGTGCAAATTGTATATTAAAATGTTCACAGTGAAGCGGTGAGAGGTTCTAGTCTTGTGTGTGAGTATCTGCTGCTCCTGTTCCTCCTGTACCACTGTCACTTCACTCTACTGCACATGTCTCCTGCAGAAAGAGCCTTTACTTGCTTCCATATTTATAAAGATACAATTTCAAGTTGATTTTATGTAAACCCTGATGAAATGAAACATGTATATAAAGGCCTTTTAAACATACTTCCCTTGTGCTGATCTTATCTTTTTTTTTCCCCCTCAAGTGACTGGATTGAGTTTTTTCTGTTTTAAAAGTTCTATATTATGCAACATTGACTCTTGTGAGCTTTTAGCCATGTTATAATGTTAAATCATCAAAAACAGAAGTGGAGTTGTGTTTTGTTTCATTTACATGTATTTTTCGGACTATATAAGTAAAACTTTATAAAACTTTGTTTTAATGGTTTGGGTGTTTCCTGCGACGTATACTCTGGTGCGACTTATATATTAAAATCTTTAAACTGTGTGAGTATCTGCTGCTCCTGTTCCTCCTGTACCACTGTCACTTCACTCTACTGCACATGTCTCCTGCAGAAAGAGCCTCTGTTCTGTCTGTATCATGTCAGTCGATCGCACCATTACTTCTGCACCACTGAACAATTTAAGACTGAGAAGACTGAACACAAATGCCCCCAAAAAGAAAATCATATTTTGCAGGTTATAAACTGCAAAGTCGTGAAATCTGCAGCTGAAAACGATAATCGAGCAGCAGAAAGAAAGTTTGGAGTGAGAGAAAAACTTGCACCATTGAAACTTTCCTGAAGTCACTGGATGGATGGACAAAGTCTGGACTTCAGTGACACTGAAACCATCCTGTCGGGATTCAGAAAGACCCGAATAATTCTAACTGGAACTGATGCTGAGTCTGACGACAGCGACACAGAAAAGGAAGCGACGCTCTGTTTACCTCTGAAGGTCGAGGCCGAGTTGTTCAGAAGTGACACTGAGGATGAAGAATTGAATGGATTTAGTGATTTGGAGTGAGATGGAGAGTTTGTTAAACTTGTTCTGTTCTGTTGTTTATGTTATAGTTTATCTGAAGAACTGTTCATATGTGACGTTAACAGTCTGTTGTTCTCTCTTCTATTGTTTTTACTAGAACTTGACTTTACACAGGAAATGTCGGTTCCTGGTCTCTGATTTTATAAAAAAAAAGTGTGACTTATAGTCCAAAAAAATACAGTAATATAGGATGTGACGTAGGTTGATGGTGAGGAGGTTGGGGTTTAGTGAGTAAGGTTTAAAAAGACAGACAAAGGCATCAAGATGTGTTCTGCAGTTTTACTTGTTTTGGTTTTCAGTTGCAACAAAAAAAAGTGCAAGTGCAAAAAGTGCAAAGTGCAAATGGAGGCAAGCAGCAGTTTCCTCTCCAGCAGCAGAACCCGGAATTCTTCTACTTCTTGTGAGGTTTTATTGGCGGATGGCAAACAGTTACTGGTGCATTAATCCTACCAACTGATAAGGAGGGTGAACTAAGTAAATAAATAAATAATACTACCAATAACAACAGTAATCAGATGATAACTCCAGCAAAATAATGAATCAAATCAAATCAATATCCCTGAGAAACTTAAATACAACTTTGAAGCTACTATTCCCTGGGTGCTGCTGTTCCACCAAATCAAATTTCATTTTTAGGTCCTTGATTCTTTTCTTCATTGTATTTCTTTCTCCTGTTTATTTTCTACACTCCATAAATAAATGTTCTATTGTTCGTGGTTGTCCACTATTATATTTTATTATTTTATGTAGAGTAGAGTTTCATCTATTTTCCTGTTTCCCACTGAATTCCTCTTGATCCCCCTTTTTTGTGAAACTTACGGTACCAACAACTTCTCCTCTTGATATTCCTTTCTTTTTGCCTTTTTTCCTTCATCTTCTGTTTGATTATAGATTTCACCTCATCCACATTTGATTTCTGGCTAGATTTCTTCACTTGTTCATCTGCCGCTTCATTTCCTTTAACTCCTATGTGTACCTGAACCCACAAAAACACCACCACCACCGATCCCATTCTCACCAAAAACACAGAACGGTGTATGGAGTCGTCTTTTATCTGCTCTGTCTGGTTGGGTACAACAACAACAGCTGAAACAGGGATGGGAAAAAATGAACATTAGCTTCAAAATAAAACAAACCCAAAACCAAATAACTATTAAAGCCCCAACTATAGACGTAAAAACCCTAAAACAATACACCAAGTCAACTTTAAAACCCATAAACTAGGGATGTCCTGAGTCATTTGATTTTGAGAATCTGTTGATACCGAGTCCCGGTCCGATACTTCTGTAAAACATTATGAAATGAACTAAGAGCAAAGAATAAGATCCAGGATGTGGGGGGATCAGATTGTATTGATTTCATGTGTCGAATTTGGACTGAACTTAGTATGAAAAATCAAGGTGCAAAACTTTAATTTTCTTATTAACTTTCCTAAACATGAACCATCATTGTTGAAAATCTGGACTTTTCACAGTCTGGTCTTGGAATGTGTAACTTAGTAAACTTAATGAATTGGACAAAACAGGAACCAGACCAGAACCAGACCAGACCTGAGACTCTGCACAATCTACACTTTGTATATTTGATATTATATGTTTGCATGTGCTTTACATTTGAAACATTTAGACTCGTCTATGAAATCCAAATAATACAGAATCTTACCAAATAAAAACGAGATGACAGAAGCCCCACAGCCTCTGTCCCCCGGCCGCCCCCACATCCACAAACCCACAGTGGAGCGCACACTGCAACATCAGTCCCACCGCTCAAAAGACGCTTCATGCAGCTGGATGGACCCTCACCGCCAATAGTGTCAGGTCCACTGCGTAACAGCGCTGTTTGTTTTGTTTCAATTCATTTCAATTCAAGTTTATTTATATAGCACATTTAACCCTCTCCAGCTCAAATTAAATTTTAGTAACAGGAAAAAATCTGATATTTGGGGAAAATTATCATATGGGGAGGTAATATACAATCCTGACTTTTTTTTGAGAGAGACCTTCACATCCAATGTGTTCTGGGATGTTACAGATTTGCAGCATTGGCCCGGTGTGGTAAATTAACACTGAAGACTGAACACTAACTTTATTTGTATACCACTTTTCATAACAATGAAAACATAAAGCACAGTGTAACAGCTTTACCGTGGCTGAACAACATCACTTTTTCGTGTGGTTCTCCAAGAAACAATTTTTATCCTTTGTAAACAACAAAAGTATTTTGCACTGACAGGCCGTTTGTGTGTAGCCGTTCTTGCACAGTCTGCATCGTCCATGTTTATCAGCATGGATGGGAAAAAGGCTCCTGAGTAAAAAAAAGCTCATAAAATATGGATTTGGAGTAAGTAGGTAATTGGCATTTAGCTGTTGCAAATCTGCAACGCCTGCCTGGAGAGGGATAAAACAAGTTACATATACATATATACAGAAAACATGTGAAAACTACAATAAAAACACCAAGATAACCTGACTAGCTCGTACTAAACGCCAGGGAGAAGAGGTGAGTTTTCAAGTCTCGTCTTAAACTTCATTACAGACTGAGAGGATCTGACAGGAAGAGGAAGGTTGTTCCACAGTCCGAGCGCTGCCACAGAAAAAGCCTCTGTCACCTCTCGTCTTGAGCCGAGTTTTGGGCTCGACCAACAGGAGCTGGTCAGCTGATCTCAGGGCTCTGGGGGCGTACAGGGCTGCAGTAACAAACAGCGCGATGACGCCATCGGCTGCGCAGGTGTGAAAACGGCCACAGATCCACAGGTACCAACTCCCGAGCACGACACGGCCCAAAAGTCCCAGCGTAAGTGCATCTCTTGTACAACAGGCGCTGGGACAGACAGTCGCTCTAACTAGACGTCCCTGAGCAAATCCTGCGCCTCAGAAAAACTGTTGTGTGCTGTGTGTTATATGTGTATATGAGTCTAGTCAAGTGGTAACGGAGGGAAATAGGGGCAGATTTTTGACATTCAAATGTCTCTTATTCAGAAACTAGAGGGACTAAACCAGGTCTAAAGCAAGACTAAACCAGAACTAATCCAGGACTTAACCAGGTCTAAAACCAGGTCTAAAATCAGGTCTAAACCAGGTCTAAACCAGGACTAAACCATGTTTCAAACAGGATTTAACAGGACTAAATCATGCTGGGCGGACGTGTCTCCTTGTCTTCTATCAATATTTTTATTTGGTTCAGTAAAGTCTGGGCTTTTTATTTTCTTTTATCAGACAAAACATCGTATGTTACAATTTCCTCGTCTTTGCTTCTCTACAGCAAATCAAGTAATCCAAAATATTCAGATTACATTACTCACCTTAAGTAATTTAATGGATTCCATTACAAACTACATTTTAGGATATGTAATCTGTAGGGGAATACATTTTAAAAGTCACCTTCCCAACACTGTTTATACCGAATTATCCCTAGTGTCTAAAACAGCACTCTCGACTTGTAATTTCCAAAGCTATAATTTGTATTTTCACTCAGCATTATCCCACCAAATTGAGTCAGAAATTAGAGAATTGCCAAAACCTGTCGTACGCACTTTAAATGTTCCACAGAATGACATAAGACATTGCCCTCACCATGGAAACAAGCAGGCACCAAGCACCAAGACCAAACCAAATATTTTCTAGCTGTAAAAAATGCCTGTGAAAAATGAAATCCCACATTTCTCTCTTTTTTTTTTTTTTTTTTTTTTTTTATCAAAGACTCGGTTCATTTGGAGGAAAAGCTTGCTCAAATTCTGGCAAATTCACAAACTCTCTTCCACAAATGTTTTTCGTGTTGGAGCTGAGATCCATTTGGCAAAAGCGGCGTTTCCAGGACAGAGGAAGTATTGAGAAGCCTTTTGAATGCTAATGCGCACTAACAGTGAAGCTGGCAGCAGGTTCGTCACAGCGTTTTTCATCTCCCAGTGTCCTCGTAGTAATTAAAGGTGTCATTTTAACTTCACTGTGTAGGCAGAGACACACACACACACACAAAAGCTTTAAAGGGATAGTTCAGGATTTTTGACATAAATCTGTGTGTCATCCCCTTGAGCAGTGTCGTGCATCCACACTGACTTACCCCCGACAGCGTCCGGTGAGCCCAGATACTGGCCGTTTTCGGTGCTGACAAAAGTAGTCTGGCAAGTTCACTGGGGACATTAAAATAAAGTGTTTTTCTTCTCAAAACAATATGTGTTCAAAAGAGTGATACATTTGCATCACAAAACCATCATCCCCTAAAAAGTCAGACCTCATTATTGCTTGGCACTATTTTCTTTCCGTTCGTATCACTGCACACTGCCGCCAAGTGACAGCCGCGCACGAATCCATCACTTTGTGCAGTTGTTCGGCAGTGTTTACATGCACAGACCACCGCGACGTGAGAGAGCTAACGTGAGAGCCAGAACCATAAGTATATGGATCCGGTCAAGTGGTAATGGAGGGAAACAGGGGCAGATTTTTGACATTCAAATGTCTCTTATTCAGAAACTAGAGGAACTATTGAAATAAGTAAAGTATCAGAATGTAGGAAAGAGTTAACACTCCAACAGGGTAAAGTTAAACCTGTGATATTCTTTCAAGTTGTTGAAAAAAAATTTAAACACTCATGTCAGTAAAAGAGCAAAAGGAAAAATATGCAGCACTTTTTGGGCAATAAATCCAAACAGTGATAACTCTTGGTTCTCACTTACATATCCTTAACAAACTGGTTTGAATATTTGCTTCTATCCCTTTAAATCCAGAAATCAAAACTCTATGACGAAAATAAAACCACACAGCAGTTCTGCGCCCATCCTAAAATCACGTTTCAGGTTAGAGTCCTTCTGGGTTTTAGCACTGAGTCATTCAAACAGATTAATGGACACTTTAGAACTGCGTGAAACTCATAAACTGTACGGCACAACCTGACCCTGGTGGGAGGGGGAAAAGAAAAGACGTGAAATGGTCTGTTGTGAGCTTCAAAGGTACAATGTGTAACTTTTTGGTCGGGGATCTGTCATCTGCTTGTTTCTATGGAGATGTCATCGCTCTGTTCCACAGTGTGACATTAAACTGCTTCGTCTTACATTTGTTCAATCACAGCTAGTTTATAGCTCAAAAATACCTAGAAAAACAAGTATTCTGACTGTGAGTGGGGTGGCCTCTCCACAGGTTTGACCTGTAACTTGGTCTGGTTTGGTCTCCATGAAGATAGAAAGGTTTAATATCATGCAGCGTAACATTCCCGACAAAGCAATAACATCTCCATGGAAAAAAAAAAATTAAGACATGTTAGAATCTTGTTTCCTCATCAAAAACATCCCTGGAGTTGTATTTTGTTTCATTCCACATTTTTTAGTAACTTTACTATTGGTCTGTCTCCATCTCCAAAGGTCAAAATGCTCTATTCTACCTTGTGATGTCATACAATGGTTGTTTTCAAGTTAAGCCGGAATTTACACCAGGAGTGTCAGCAGCACAGAATGTAGGCAGAGCTGCATACATGCATACTTTTAAAAACTTCTATTTACACCAGAGGCAACAGAATTGCTCCTGAGACACCAGCCTCTGCGTATTCTCACGTTTATACTCTAAACTCTGTGTATTCTCACGTTTATACTCTAAACTCTGTGTATTCTCACCAAATGGTCTCAAAATAAACCAAATATTCATCAATATAATACCGAAATCCAACAATACTTTCAAACGATAAAACAGGTCCAAAACAACAAAGCACTTAAAACGTACAATATTTATAGAAAGTATAATATAGCTTTATTATTATTATTATTATTATTATTATTATTATTATTATGTTCGTTTAGTTTTGGTTTTATTCCTTCTGCTCCCCTGTATGCAGTGTTTGGAAGGTGACTTTTAAAATGTATTCCCCTACAGATTACAGATTACATACCCCAAAATGTAGTTTGTAAAGTAATCCATTAAATTACTTAAAGTGAGTAACGTAATCTGAATACTTTGGATTACTTGATTTGCTGTAGAGAAGCAAAGACTAAGATATCTTAACATAAGACGTTTTGTCTGTTAAAAGACAATTGAAAAGCCCAGACTTTACTGAACCAAATTAAAAATATTATTGATAGAAGAAGAGGAGACACGTCCACACAGCATGGTCCTGTTAAATCCTGTTTAAGACATAGTTTACACCTGGTTTAGTCCTGGTTTAGTCCTGGTTTAGATCTGGTTTTAGACCTGGTTTAGACCTGGTTTAGACCTGGTTTATTCCTGGTTTAGACCTAGTTTAAACCTGGTTTAGTCCTGGTTTAGACCTGGTTTAGACCTGGTTTAGATCTGGTTTAGATCTGGTTTAAACCTGGTTTAGTCCTGGTTTAGACCTGGTTTAGACCTGGTTTAGACCTGGTTTAGATCTGGTTTAGACCTGGTTTAGACCTGGTTTAGACCTGGTTTAGATCTGGTTTAGATCTGGTTTAGTTCTGGTTTAGTTTCCGGCAATGAGTGGAATCACCGGAAAGAAAAAAAAAAAAAAAAAAAAAAAAAAAAGGGAATAGCCCAAAATGTGAAAACAGTAAAATACCGCCATGTAATCCATTTATTTCAACAAAGTAACTGTAATCCAATTACCACTCACTGAAACAGTAACTGTAACTGAGTACAGTAACTCATAATTTGTACTCTGATTACATAACTCTGGTACATGTAATCTGTTACTCCCCAACACCGCCTGTATGGTCATTTGCAAACTACCCCCATAATGTAGAAAAAAAAAAAAAAAGATGGATGTATGTATGTTTATGTGTATGAATGTATATGTATATTTTCCACCCCTCACTCCTGCCATAACTGTGAACTGGACTTTGCATCGATGCAACAACAATCCAATCTGCACTTTATACTGTATATACATTTGTTTAAAAATGTAAAAAAAAATACAAATAAATAAATAAAAAAACTTAAGAAAAACAACAACAACTCCTTGCACTTAAAATAAGAAACAAAATCGAATGTTGCTTGGATTAAGAAAGAACACATTTATTCCATTGGTAGATTTTACTTGTTGAATGTGCTCAAATAAAATCACATGTTAATTGAAATGATTTGAACTTACCTAGATATTGCCTTTTGAGTTGCTCTCCCTGCCTCGGTCCTGGTTAGCGTTGCCTTGACGACCGCACATTACGTTGCACTTTTTGGCACCGTCCGACTTGGCTTTCAATTTGGAGGACAGCTTCCTCACGGATCTGCATACATTTCCATTTTCTAACAAGACACACAATCGCATTTCTTTGCCAAATCCGTCTCAAACAATGTATAATTCATGGACACGCTGGAAACCAACTGTCCCGTCTTCGATGATCTTCTTGTTACAGTAATTACAGCGCCATACAAGACCGAAAATAGTCCGCCACATTGAATTATTGATGGGAAAATGCTACTTATAACAGCTGGGATTTCACCGCTTCATTTGCCTAAAGTGTTCTGTCTCTTATTGCGTTTCACCTGTGGGTCAGAGACTTGTTTTAGCTCAAATCGATTGGAGATTGGATTCCCAGTGTTTTCAACCTAATTAAGCATAACTGCAGCAATTACAGTAAGCCCCATGCAGAGAGCAATCGAGCGACGCCACGCAACTTTGTATGAACACGCTAAATGTTTGTGTTAGAAAGTGAGTTGTATGTGAAAGCCAAATGAAAATCTATTTGCATATACTGTAAACAGCAAAAAGCAATATCTAGGCCAGGGGTGGGCAAACTTTTTGGCTCAGGGGCCACAAAGGGTTCTAAAATTTGACTGAAGGGCCGGACAGGAGCAGATGGATGGAGTGGAGAGAAAAAAAAATAATAACATGGGATATGTAGAAAACCTGAGCTTGAATTTCAGTTGAAAGTCACTACAAAGCATCACAACAAAATATCTGTCTTTCTAAAATACTGAAAATTAAATTAATAAATTATATATTTTTTAATTATTATTACTAACAGTTTCAATTTTATCCCTCTCCAGGCAGGCGTTGTAGATTTGCAACAGCTAAATGGGAACGGAAAAAAACGGAAACATTGCAGTGTTATGTCTTGAACACTTCTACCTCACTCATGATCTGAATACGCCGACCGAAAATGACTCCTTTCATTAGCTAGTCCGAAAGAATATTTTCCCATAAAGCATTGCGGCCAACATAATACGCCACACCTCAATGTATATATAGTGCGCCATCTACTGTAAAACGCCGGAAATGCAGGAAAACTAAAACATCAACAAGGTTTATTATTGTAATGTATTCAAGTTCGGTGGGCCGGATTAAAAGGTTTAAAGGGCCGCATACAGCCTCCGGGCCGTAGTTTGCCCAGCCCTGGTAAATTAAAATGACAAATTAAAAATATTATATTTGAGTGGATTCAACTTGACAAGCAAAATAATCTGCTAATGGAATAAGTTCAAGCAACATTAGATTTTGGTTCTTATTTTAAAGGTGCATTGTGTAACTTTTCTGGTGGAGGCTCCGTCAAATGTGTTTCTCCATGGTGATGTTATTACTTTGTCTGCACTGCAAAAAACAAAATCTAGTCAAGTTAAGATGACTTGAATTAAGAACGTTTTATCATGCTCTGAGTAAATTTCTCTTGACAAGTAAAATGATCTGCCAGTGGAACAAAACTTTTTTGTACTTAAAATATGAAAATACATCTTGCTACACTTAAAATAAGAAAAACAACCACTTTTTTGCAAATCTAATGTCGCTTGAATTAAGAAAAACACACTTATTCTATTGGTAGATCATTTGACTTGCCAAATTTAATCTGCTTAAATAAAGTCAAATGCTCTTAATTTAAGTCATTTTAGCATTTAACTTATATTATCTGTTTGTTTGTTTGTTTGTTTGTTTTTCCAGTGTAGAATGTGGCACAGTATGGCATTAAATCTTTCTATCGTCATGGAGACCAAACCAGACCAAGTTACAGGTCAGATCTGTGGAGAGGCGACCCCGCTCACAGTCAGAATGTCTGTTTTTTCAGGTATTTTTCAGCTATAAAACCTTCTATAGTTGTATAAATGTAAGGTAAAGCTGTTTAATGTAACACTGTGGAACATTCCAGGCAGAGCAGTGACATCTCCATAGAAACAAGCAGGAGACAGACCCCTTACCAGAAAGTTATATGGTGCACATTTAGATTAAGAACATTTGACTTTATTAGTGTAGATTCAACTTGACGTAAAATGATCTGCCAATGGAAAAAAAAAAGATTAGATTTAGATTTTCTTTTTATTTAAAGTTGTTCTTTTTCTTTCTGGTGGAGGGTCGCCATCTGCTTGTCTAAATAGTGATGTTATTTCTTTGCTTGGGATGTTCCACACTAGCCTGATTCAACAGATAGTTTCAGTTCGTGGAAACCGTCTGAACTCGCAGCATTAGGATTCATTCGCTCGGCTGTAGGCGGATACTTTTTTAAATTTAACCAATCGCTGCTATTTAGTCATGACATATGTAATGCGCCGCTAACGGGGCTAACTTGTATATTAAGCTTTTCCCAAATCCCGTAGGAAGAAGGACAATAACGTCTTTCCCCTTGATGAAATTCACCAAACATTCTCTTTGTTCCGGTTTTAGATCCTCGATCTCGGTAATTGTTGCCAACACAGATCATACGGCTCTTTGCTGACTGGCTGGTGTCCGAACTCGCACTCGAACCGTCTTCTGTATTCCAATTCCTGACATAGTTACTGGAGAGAAATGGAATTGAGCGGAGGCACTAGGAGGTGCCAGCCTGGCTAGTTCCATAGTATGGAATTAAAGAAATATAGTTTGTATTTATTCATGTACAGGTGATTTTATTTTTCAAAACTACCGCAAAAACATGCATTATTACTGTGAGCAGGTCCGCTTTTCTACAAATCTGACCTGTATCTTGACCTGGTGATGTGGCCTGAAGATAGTTCAATTAAATGCCATACTGTTGAACATTCCAGGAAAAAACAACGTGAAGTCAAGTCAGTGGTGGATCCTCCTCCGGAAAAGTTACACAGCGTAGCAAGATGTATTTTCACATTTTACGCACAAAAAGTCTTGTTCCATGGTAAATCAATTTATTTGTCAAGTGAAAACTCAAGTCATGATAAAACCATTTTAATTCAAGTCATTTTAACTTGGCGAGATTTGAGTTCTTGCAGTATAATCCAGATTTATGAGGCTTCGAGGTGACAAAAACATGTGGTGAATGGAAAATCCAAGATGATCCTCAATAACGCGTCTCATTTGCGGAAGATCAGTCCATGTGTGTATTGTGTGTGCGTACGAGCCTATAGTAAGATCTGGACAAATGCCGATATCTGATTGGTTGGGTATTACGGAAAATGGCATGTACTGGCAAATCCAACACAGGAACAGCTGAATGTTGCTATTTCCTCAGTTCTAATGTAGTTTTCTCTGCACAAAGAGATGAGGAGTTGTCGAATCGCACCGGACTGTAAGTCGCACTTTTTTGGGGAAATTTATTTTTATAAAATCAGAGACCAGAAACTGACATTTTGAAAGTGAAGTTCTAGTAATAACAATAGAAGAGAGAACAACAGACTGTTAACGTCACATATGAACTAGGGATGGGCATTCGATGAAATTTTCTTGATCGATTGTCAGAAGAATTAATGATCAATTATCGATTAATCATTAACGTTTTTTATATTAAAATGATCATCATTATTATTACTATCTGCACTACTAATCTGCATAAATAAATTCAACTTTAAGACATATAAACCGTAACCACTATAGAGCCACATCAGCCCGTTTGACATTATAATGTGTTTAATTCAGTTTTGTTCAACTCTCAGAGAAACGAAACTTAAAACCACATCGCTAATTTGCATAAACTAAGCGAAGATAAAACTACAGCTCTTGTGCGATGATGCGGTTCAACTTGTGTTGGATTAAAAGACATGACTCAGGTGAATACAGGTTAGTGTGACCAGATTTGTGTTTGTCAAAACCAGGACACCGTACGGGGGGAGGGGGTGGGGACTCGTCATCGACATTGAGCGACTCTCACCTGACAAAACTTTTTTCCCTCTGGACACCAAAACATATGTGCTGCTTTGTACACTGTGCACATGGACTCACACTTGTCCCGAACGCAACGGAAAGAGTGGAATTTCTTGTACAAGTCATTTTTAAATCCACATTTGTGCTTCGGTACGTTGCAGACTGACCCACTGTTTGTGTCTCGCTCCTTCTGATGCAGAGACACATGTACACACCTGTTTGGTCACACTACACACAGCAACCTACATTCGGTTTGTCGATTAAAATTAACGTAATCAATGAAATTCTTAATGATCAATTATCGATTAATCGACTAATCATGCCCATCCCTAATATGAACAGTTCTTCAGATAAACTATAACATAAACAACAGAACAGAACAAGTTTACCAAACTCTCCATCTCACTCCAAATCACTAAATCCATTCAATTCTTTATCCTCGGTGTCACTTTTGAACAACTCGGCCTCGACCTCCGGAGGTAAACAGAGCGCCGCTTCCTCTTCTGTGTCGCTGTCGTCAGACTCAGCATCAGTTCCAGTAAGAATTATTCGGGTCTTTCTGAATCCCGACAGGATGGTTTCAGTGTCACTGAAGTTCAGACTTTGTCCATCCATCCAGTGACTTCAGGAAAGTTTCATGGTGCATCCTCCCACTTTCGAGTTTCTCACTCACTCCAAACTTTCTTTCTGCTGCTTGATTTTTGTTTTTAGCTGCAGATTTCATGACTTGCAGTTTGTCATCTGCAAAATCAGATTTTCTTTTTGGGGGCATGTGTGTTCAGTCTTCTCAGTCGTCTTTATAAGTTTGTTTAAATGTTAAATTGTTCAGTGTTACAGAAGTAACGGTGCGATCGACTGACATGATACAGACAGAACAGAGGCTCTTTCTGTAGGAGACATGTGCAGTAGAGTGAAGTGACAGTGGTACAGGAGGAACAGGAGCAGCAGATACTCACACACAATGTTTAAAAATTGTAATATATAAGTCGCACCAGAGTATACGTCGCAGGAAACACCCAAACCATTAAAAAAAGTGCGACTTATATAGTCTGAAAAATAGAGTAAATGAAACAAAACACAACTCCACTTCTGTTTTTGATGATTTAACAACATTATAACATGGCTAAACGCTCACAAGAGTCAATTTTGCGTAATATAGAATTTTTAAACAGAAAAAACTCAATCCTTGAGAAAAGTCACTTGAGAAAAAAAAAAAAAAAAGGAAAGATCTGCACAAGGGCAGCACGTTTAAAAGGTCTTTATTTATATGTTTCATTTCTTCAGGGTTTACATAAAATCAACTTGTCTGAAACTGTATCTTTATAAATATGGAAGCAAGTAAAGGCTCAAATGGTCTCATATGAAAACTGTTATCAGGCAAACAGAAATGTGTGGTTGAGAGACATTGAGTGGTATTTTATGCTAAAGTGCTCCTTGTGGAATATATTAGATTAAGAGCAAACTGTAGAGAAAAGTGCATCATTTGAAGGTACTCGAATAAAACCACAAGCTCAAAAAGTCGTGTTTTTCATAATTCATCCACTTTAAGCATAAAATTTACTCACACAATCTTATTTTGGTTCATTGGAGTCTGTCAGCACCCAAGGGCGAATCGTAGTCCAGGACTCAAGGTGTGTTCATACTTGAGAAAGATCTTGCTCCAGACAGTTTTTAAGGTCTTGGTTTTGTCTCAGACGCTTTTTTACTGGACTTTTCATGAGCTTCAGGCGCTGGGGCTCAAGGTCTGACACTCAATCGGGGTTTCAAGTGGGCACTCGGTTTGAACCAGAGACACTGCACACCTCCTCCATCTCTACAGATTTTGAGCTGCACTAGATCAGGAGTACAAAGCTAGTAAAGTATTTGCTTATCGATGGAGGAAACCGGTGTTCCACAGAGGAAACCCACCCGGGATCATAGACCCTCCCCACTGCAGGACTCTGCAGTGATCTTAAAGCAAACCTATTATGTAAAATGAACTTTTTAGAGAGTTGTTTTGGCAGCCTTGCTTCTGTCCGTCTGACCCAGGGCAGCTGTGGTTACAATAGTAGCTTATGTCAAATGTGAGAAGAGCCCTTTTTTTTTAATCTATGTATTTTATTTGCGGTGATTTTAGTTTTGATGTGTTTTTTTTATACTGGAGTGAAGGACTGGGTGGACTGAACTAATTGAACATTTCCTCCCACCCGATATTACTGGCTGTGGCCGTAGCAGCAGGAGCTTGAAAAGACAGAGGGCACGAGTGGGGAGCGGACCTGGGGTGTGCATGCGCGACACCAGAAATGGAAGAGACGGGGAAAGAGAGGTGAAGGAGCGGGAACGCGGACAGGTGGGGCAGCGGTAACGGGCGAGGCTGGACCGGCTGGACCAGGCACAGGGACGCGCCGACAAGGACGGATACAACGCCTGAAAAGAGCTAAGTAAAGGGATGTGTCTGGGGGAGCTTGTGGGCATGCGTGAGGCCAGACAGTAGATCAGACTATACTAGAGTTAAGAGGCACTCTGTTTCCACAGCGGCTCGACCTCAACACACCGGAGTTCAGAGGAAACCCTGTCGAGTGCGGCGTCGGGAGCCAGAGGACCCGTGGCGGAGCAGAGGCGGAGGCCCGGATGCGGGGGACGTGGCGGCTCTAACCAAACGCATGAAAGAGCTAAGTAAAGGGACGTCACTTAGTCGACCCTGATGTGCGTGTGGCTGGTCAAAGGCGGTCCTAGCCGTAGTCTGAAAGACTTTGTTTTTACTCTCGTTTTAAAGTCAACTACGTGGCATGGCGGTGGCTGGACCAGACAGACTATCACATCAGATCCGCACGGACCCTCAAACAGTGACCACACCATTTTTAATTCCGATTTTAGCCAAACTGGATTTTATTTTATTTTTTAATATCATTTTTTATTATATAGTTTTTAGGATTCTTTTATCCATTTTATACCAATTTTTATTCTCATTTTAAATGTTGTGCTTCACCGAATAAACTGTTAACTGGCTGCATATCTGCTCATTTTTTCCAAACTGTTTGGTAGGATTAAAGAATCTAAAGAAACAGAAAATGCACACCAAAATTTCTGCAGAGGTGCAAATGCAAGGAGCAGCCAGACAAGGGTAAAAAATGCATAGCACACTCAGTTGGCCGATGTCCAAAAGATTTTTTATAAAAAAAAAAAAAAGCCTTCATCAGATATCTTTCTTGTCTTGGACCACAGTACACAAAATGGTCGCCAGCCCAGGTGCCCATATCCCCCTTCAACAAATGGGAGGTCCCAGAGTGAGGATTAAAGAATCTGACACTTCCAACCACCGAGTGTAGAGTGAATACTGCACTGTGAAGCGCTTTGAGTGGTATGAAAGGTGCTATATAAATCCAGTGATTCATTAATTTATCTAAACAGTCTGAAACTGTTTATTTTCAAGACACCATAACCAATGTTTGATTTTGGGTTTTTTTTCTTATTCAGCGATATGCGTAAGGTTCAGCACGAATGAAAAAAAAAAAAAATCTGCTACTCTCGGCGGCTCTTTGTTGTCATGGCGTTCATGGTGAAGTCCCGATGAATTTCCGCTGGCACCACAGTTGTTTTAAATGTATATTGCATTTGAAAATGTCTAAATTATATATATATCTTTGTTATATATGTCATTGATCCACGTGTGTCGGACGATAACTGTAAAGCAAAAGCTCTTTAGCCACACAGGGTAAATTGCGGCCCACTCAGACTCCCTACTGCCATATTACCAGCAGTAAGCTACATTAACTCCTGTATATACTCTGTCTCCTTCCTCTGTATTTCTTTTCATTTCTTGCTCTTTTCAAAGTCTTGCTGCTTTTTCTTCTTTTGCCTTTTTTTCCGCTGTAACACAAATCACCGCCGTGTGCCTGTTGCTAAGGCGATATTGTAACCAGGCCATGCTTTTCAGAGCAAGGAGAGAAACTTCACTAGACAGAGACACAGTGAGCTCCTCTACGATATAAACGTAAGCGCCCATTTCCCTGCATTATTTATTTATTTCTGAGGCTCCAGTGCTTATCCCTCGGATGCGACCACCCGCTGTTAATGTATTTTGTTGTGTTTATCCGCGCACCTCTGCAGAACTGGGGAGTGAAGGGTGGATTTGACTTATGTGCATATTTCTAAACCTAATCATATGGAAATCCTGTGGGAGAAAAGCCAAGCGGGTGATGGGTGATGGGGTAAAACGCAGGATTTAAAATAGAGCTGTCAGAGTGTCCGTCAACACGAGAGGAATTTGTGGGTTTAGCGCAGAACAGGTCAGTAATAAGTCCAGGCATCAGCAGGAGAATGGGAGCTCTGTAATAGTGCTGATACAGTGAGTGTGAGGGGGATGTTCATGTAATGGAGTTAAGCGTGACATCTCTAGTCTAAATACGTCAAGCCCCACACACAATACTTGGACACTTAAAGGGCCCTTAGTACTTGATTTTCTGATCTATGTTCTAGTGTCGTCACTAGGGATGGGCATGATTAATCGATAATTGATCATTAAGAATTTCATCGATTACGTTCATTTTAATCAGCAAACCGAATGTAGGTTGCTGTGTGTAGTGTGACCAAACAGGTCTGTACATGTGTCAGAAGGAGTGAACAAACACAAACATTTGGTCAGCCTGCAACGTGCCCAAGCACAAATGCGTATTTAACGATGACTTGTACAAGAAAATCCATGCTTTCCGTTGCGTTCGGGACAAGTGGGAGTCCATGTGCACAGTGAACGAAGCAGCACATATGTTTCAGTGTCCAGTGGGAAAAAGCTTTGCCAGGTGAGAGTCGCGCAATGTCAATGACGAGTTCCCACCTCCCTCCCCCCGTACGGTGTCCTGGTTCACACTAACCTGTATTCCACTGAGTCATGTCTTTTAATCCAACATAAATTGACCGCATCAGTGCACAAGAGCTGTAGTTTTATCTTTGCTTAGTTTATGCAAATTAGCGATGTGGTTTTAAGTTTTGTTTCTGTGAGAGTTGTGCAAAACTGAATTAAACACATTATAATGTCAAACAGGCTGATGTGGCTCTAGAATCGTTACAGTTTATATGTCGTAAAGTTGAATTTATTTATGCAGATTAGTAGTGCAGATAGTAATAATAATGATGATCATTTTAATATAAAAACGTTAATGATTAATCGATAATTGATCGCTAATTCTTCCGACGATCGATTAAGAAAATTTCATCGAATGCCCATCCCTTGTCGTCACAAACAGACCTGGACTTGTGTTTTGTTTCATTCACACATGTTTAACACACAAACCCTGCACATCTCAAGCAGAAAACACTTTGTTCCATTTTGTGATGCCATGTGGTTCCGGGAAGTGCTCCAGTGTATTTTTAAACTCCAAACACCGTGACTGGAATTGTTTGTCTAATTCCAGGGCTGAAATAATACAATCCAAAAGGTACAATGCATGACAAACTAATAATAAAGGATTACTCTAGCATGTGGGAATGAAACAAAACACAACTCCAGGTTTGTTTTTGATTATCTAAAACCCAATACATCCATCGCAATCTACCAGTCGATCGGCAAGGTAGTGTGGTTAGATTTTAGCGTCGTAGGCCTCGAGACAGTGTTGGTCTCATCTCAGACTCGACCGTGTTTGGACTCAGTCTTGTTTCAGACTTGAGGTCTGACACTCTTTCATTATGGCCGCTGCCATCAGCAATAAATCGTTACCGGTTTGCGGGAGTGCGGTTTGTCTCTCTGCAGCCTATGCGCTCGTCTGGAGCCCCAGCCACACATGTCCCGAGTGCGCACAGCTTGTCTGCAACAGTGTGTCCACTCGTGTGACCAAGATGGGCTGGATTGCAGTCAGCAACACGGTACAGATGATGGAGGCAGGGTTGGTGTGGTCCAACATTTTTTTTATTTTTTATTTTTTTTCCAATTCTCCAAAAGTGCCAGTGCAAAAAGTGTAGTGCAAAACAAAAACAAAAAAAGGTGTAGAGAGGACAGAGAGCAGCAGGTCTCTCCAGCAGAAGAATACAGAATGATACAATCAGGCGCCTTATATACCACTGGATAAAACCATTAAAACTCCAAGGGATGTAAAATAACCTTAGCTGTATAAAACTAAATTAAAATCCTCCACTAAAATACCCACAGCCAAATAAACCATATAAAACCCAAATACAAAAGATAAAACCCTAAAACAAACTCCTATTAAAACACAATGTGAATAACCCAATTAAAACAAAACTGTAATGTTCTGGTGTATCTCTGCAGACCGGCGACCGCCATAACAGGAAGTGCCCGTAACTCTTCATTTATAGATGTTTAAATGTGATTCAACTTATTTACAGGTTTATAACAGCTCACTAAAAATGACAGTTTACCTGCTCAGGTGCAAAATCAAAAACAAAAAACTACATTCAGCATCTGATATCTGCATGTTCTGAGTACTATATTCATAAAAATTGTAAAAATACATTTGTCAAAGTATTTGAAAATATTTCATATCACCAGATACAGTATAGCCAAGTGTACACCTGTTTTTACCTGTTGTTCAGCTGTGTGGACCTAATTCTTTTTTTTTTTTTCAATTTAACTTATTCAACTCATTTCGCTTATTATAATATAATAATAAAAACTCTTCCCCATCAGTGGGTGTTCAGTATTTGTCATCTTGTTTACTTTCTCGTGTGCAGAGCTCCACATAAGTGTTTGTTTCTGTAGCAATTCTGTCAAATTTCTCATCTTGGAAAAAAAGACTGAAATATTTCAAAGGACTCGCCTGAGCAACATCCAGATTTCGGGGCAATTTTGGTTCATAATCGAGTATAAAGTCCTGGATAGTTTGTTCATGTTTTCGCAGGACTCCACACAGACACATCACCTGCATTCTCACCTTCATAAGTTTCACTCTCTGAAAGTCCGTCGCTATCACTGTTTTCCACTTTATAATCAACTTCATCATCACTTTGAAATCTATAAAAGTCACTTTCTCTAAACTTATCCATAAAATACATCCGCTCCTCATTATTTCTAAAACTGTGCGCTGCAATCTTTCCATTGCTCGTGTTTCGTGTTGTGTTTTTTTCCGGAAGCTACAATCATCACTACTTCGATTAACTTCGGAAAAAATCGGCGAAAACATATCCTTGAATCCTATTGGTCAGTCTAGTGTGGGTTGTAGAGGCCTCCACCTATCGCAGTCTCTGTTTCTAATGGTCGTCAAATCACGTCTTTAGTGAAACAGTGAAGGTGTCAAAAGACGTCATTAGGAAATAAAAGGGGGTCGTCAAATGTCGTCTTCATGGGGGAAAGAGTTAAAGGGGTTCCTGTTAAAGAAGGGGTGGGTGAGGGTCAAAAAAAAAAGAGGTGCAGTGTTTAAGTCCAGTACAGTTTGCTTGGCTTTGTAGTAGGTCGATCATTTTGACTTGGTCATTTTATAAGAAGCTCGCGTGCTGAAAAAGTGTGGGCGCCCGCGATCTAAAACAACTTAAAGGGATAGTTCAGGATTTTTGACATAAATCTGTATGTCATCCCCATGAGCAGTGTCGTGCATCAACACTGACTTACCCCCGACAGCGTCCGGTGAACCGAGATACTGGCCGTTTTCAGTGTTGATGAAAGTAGTCCGGCAAGTTGGCTGGGGTCTGTATAATAAAGCGTTTTTCTTCTCAAAACAGTCTTTGTTCAAAAGAGTGATACATTTGCATCACAAAACCATCATCGCCAAAAAAGTCAGACCTCATAATCACTTGGCACTATTTTCTTTCCGTTCGTATCACTGCGCGCTGCTGCCAGGTGACAGTCGCGCCTGGTTCACTTTGTTCACTTTTACTGCTCAGAATGTTGAATGATGTAATGATGCCGAAATTCACCAGATGGAGTTAGAACGAGCAGAGAGAGAAGAGAGACAGAGAAGTGATACAAGTTGAAGCTGGAGCCGTGAGAGACCGAGTGAGCGACAATCACCATCACGTCATTTATAAAATCATCTACAGTGAACATAGAGCCTCCACTGTGACTGAAGCATGGACGACTAATAGAAACATGGAATCATCCACACGTCCACGTAGCTGCTGCCAATAGTGTACACGACATTTACAATAGTAATAACAGTCGACTTATAAAGTTACGTTTTGTAGAAGCTTCACTGGTGATATGACACTGAGTGATTTACTGCACACAGAGTTACAGCTGATTCTTGAGTCTGTTCTCTTGTAAATGTAGCCAAAGGCAAGAAGCCAAAGTTTCCTCAATGCAAAGTCCGTGACAGGAAAATGGTGAAATGTGTGTGGAGATTCAGCCAGATTTTTGTTACAGCCTGGAGAATCAAGAGTTCGCACCATTTTTTAGATATATTCTTATGTATATTATACAAACTTATATACTTATGGCTCTAGTTCTCATGTTAGCTCTCTCACGTCGCGGTGGTCTGTGCATGTAAACACTGCCAACAACTGCACAAAGTGATGGATTTGTGTGCGGCTGTCACCTGGCGGCAGCGCGCAGTGATACGAACGGAAAGAAAATAGTGCCAAGCGATAATGAGGTCTGACTTTTTAGGCGATAATGGTTTTGTGATGCAAATGTATCACTCTTTTGAACATAGATTGTTTTGAGAAGAAAAACACTTTATTATACAATCCCCAGCCAACTTGCCGTACTACTTTCGTCAGCACCAAAAACGGTCAGTATCTTGGCTCACCGGACGCTGTTGGGGGTAAGTCAGTGTGGATGCACGACACTGCTCAGGGGGATGACATACAGATTTATGTCAGAAATCCCGAACTATCCCTTTAATAAAAGAAACACATCTGCTGACTTCTGCTTTAGAAAACTGTCCTGTCAGATGGGAGCGGACGTCAGCATAAACGTCATCAGAACAAAGTGCCCTGAAGCTGCAGGCACCTCCGATGGAAAGTTACAGATCACCCAAGCAAGCCACTGAGTTTTATTTCATTTGTTCCAAAATTAGAAAATGTGTTGGTTTAGAACAGGGGTTGGCAACCCGCGGCTCCGGAGCCGCATGCGGCTCTTTAGCACTCCCCTAGTGGCTCCCTGGAGCTTTTTCAAAAATGAGTGAAAATGGAAAAGGAATAATTTTTTTGGTTGTTGTTTTAATCTGGTTTGTTTAGAAGTAAAACCCTCGTTCATCTCTGGTCATGGATCTGATCCATCAGCTGTGTGCAAATGCAAACACATGAAAAGTGTTTCAGCAGAACAAACAGATGAGCTGAAGCCGGGGTGGTGTCCGGTGCCTTCACCTGAGAAGCGCTTTCCCCGAAAAAAACAAAACAAAAAAACACATGCGCAGACGGACGCTCAGAACAACATAACGAACCAAACGGGATTCACGCTTCTGTCCGGATCCTTTGCACCACCTCAGAACCAGCTGCGGTCGAGCGCTTTTCTCGCACAGAACCAGCGCACAGAGGACGACATGGAACCGCTCAGACCCAGTCCTTTGCGCGCTGGTCTTGCTGGCCCCGTCTGGAACCAGGACATGGAGGATGAAGCCTCCGGACAATCTGACCAACACTGGACCCTCAGAGCTTCTACTCCGGGCTGAAGTTGTGTACAAAGTTCTTCATGCTGCTGTTTTCTGAGTGCTCCTATGCACGATCAGAAGAAATGCGACCGCTGCTCTGAATGCTTCCATCATCTCGTCATAGCAACAGGTAAATGTCGGTCGCACTTTCAGCGCGTCAGCTCCTAAAACTGCGTTTATCTCAGTTTACACGCAAACGGGAAACCGGAGTTTTTAGAAAGATTTGTTTTCAGAGGCGAATTTGCCGTTCGCATGTAAACGGTGTGTATAAACGAAGGGAAATATCTCAGTTTTTAAAAATACCCGTGTACATGTAAACGGGGCCTAAATGACAAAGGAATAAACACTAACCACCTGATTTCAGTGGCTACAGGCGGCGCACCGAGTATGAGAGGGTCACAAAAGGGGTTTGTGTATCATGAATGCTCATTTTGTATTTGTAGCCAACTTAGTCATTTTAATAGTCGACTTATACAGCTAATATACTGACAGCCTATGTTGCCTTCATATTAGGCTTATATAAGGCTTTTCATTTTTTGCGGCTCCAGGCAGGTATGGTTTTTGTTTTTTTGGGCCAATATGGCTCTTTGAACATTTTGAGTTCCCGACCCCTGGTTTAGAACATTGTAATTGGGATATTGATTTATGTCAAACGCTCTTGAATGTAATAATAATGTCTGTTCAGTGGTTCTGGTTAAAAAGATTTCAGGAGGCCCCAGATGATTGAAAATGCAGTGTAGATTTATGTTTGTTGGCCGATGTACTGTATTTATGCCATTATGTCCTGAAAATTAAATTAAATTAAATATCATAATTCTGCTGCTAGCCTCATATAATACAACATACAATACAATATAAGGGTGGGATCTTCATTGACTTAATGTCGAAGTCCAGACTGTCACTGTCATTTTCACAGCACAAAAGCCCAGAGCCTGTTCAGAAAGAGACCACATGTTTTCACAGACCGAAGACGAGCTATTTATTCCGAGTTCTCCAAATGTCTTATTGCCACTATGTGTGATTAGAATATGTTTCTTTTTTGTTTTCCCCCCCAATCTTCTTTTACCATAATCATCTGCTTGTTTCGATGGAGGATTTATTGTTTTGCCTAGAATCTTCCACAGTATGGCATTCATCTTGCTTATCTTCATGCTGATGCCATGAGCTCCAGTTCCAGATGAGAAACGTTACAAGATACAGCTATTGATCTGTGGAGAGGAAAGTCCGCTCACAGTTAGAATGCATGGTTATTTGACAAATCTAAAACATCTCTATGGAAACAAACCAGCAAAGTTACATACCGCATTTTTCGGACTATAAGTTGCGCTTTTTCATGGTTTGGATGTTTCCTGTGACTTATACTCCGGTGCGACTTGCAGATGACAAACTGCAAGTCGTGAAATCTGCAGCTGAAAACGATAATCGAGCAGCAGAAAGAAAGTTTGGAGTGAGAGAAACTTGTGACACCAGGAGGATGCACCATGAAACTTTCCGGAAGTCACTGGATGGATGGACAAAGTCTGGACTTCAGTGACACTGAAACCATCCTGTCGGGATTCAGAAAGACCCGAATAATTCTAACTGGAACTGATGCTGAGTCTGACGACAGCGACACAGAAGAGGAAGCGGCGCTCTGTTTACCTCTGGAGGTCGAGGTCGAGTTGTTCAGAAGTGACACGGAGGATGAAGAATTGAATGGATTTGGTGATTTGGAGTGAGATGGAGAGTTTGGTAAACTTGTTCTGTTCTATTGTTTATGTTATAGTTTATCTGAAGAACTGTTCATATGTGACGTTAACAGTCTGTTGTTCTCTCTTCTATTGTTATTACTAGAACTGATTCTATAAAATAAATTTTCCCCAAAAAGTGTGATATATAGTGTGGTGCGACTTATATATGTTTTTTTCTTCTTCATTATACATTTTTTTGGCTGGTGCAACTTACACTCAGGAGCGACTTATAGTCTGAAAAATACAGTAGTACATAAGGTCTAGAGTTCGTCTTTCAAACAGAAACCATTCCACTTTGCCATGTGCTCTACTGTGTTTTTAAGCTTCATTCACCTTCACTAGAATCATTTGGGTAATTTCAGCCCTGGTGGTTAACTTGAAGGCTTCCAATCCATGACATCGCAAGGTGAAGCAGAACTTTTAAAGCTTTAGAGATAACGACAGACCAATAGTCAATGAGTAATACAGGAGCTTTAAATACCCACACAGATTGACATAAGACATTCTACAGACGTGAGCATTGTGCTGTCTTATCATGTTGTGTGCAGCTCATCATCATTAATGTATTCCTCTGTGTTGGCGCGGTGCCCATGTCTTTACTCACGGCCCACAGCTCTGCCTTTATTCTCTGTATCACAACACGCCTGGCAATCTGAACCCGCACAGCTCTGCAGTAATCTGCCACAGACACTTGTGTCTCAACTTGTCAACAAAACAAAGCCCACAGTTCAGCAAAGGACTTAAATATGACGCGTCAAGAGCACATCAGGCTTATTCTCCTCACCTAGAAGTGAATTAAAGGCGTACAGCATTTACAGGGCATTCACAGGGCAGGTGTTGACCAAAAACACCTGCCCTGTGTGGGTGTGTGGTGAAAATGACTCTGAAACATTTGGTTGATTGGGAACATTGTTTATGGTCCTATATTACACAAAATGGACTCCTGTGAGCTTTAAGCCATGTTCTAATGTGTTTACCCCCTCCAAAACAGATCTGGAGTTGTGTTTTGTTTCATTTACATGTGTTTGAGTAACGCTTTATTATTAGCTGTCTATTAAATGCTCTGTTCCACCTGGTGATGTCATGTAGTGGCAGGTTTAAAGTTAACAGCTACCTTATATCTTTCGTTCAGTAGAGATGGCAATTCCAGGGCTGAAGTTTTCCAAATGATTCTAGTGAAGGTGTGTGGAGTTTTAACACACACAGACATCACAAGGTGGAACAGAGAGAAGAACACTATGCAGGAGTTATCTGTTTAAACATGCGTGAATGAAACAAAACCCATATCCAGTTATGTTTTTGAGGAGAAAATAAGATTATAAAATAATGTAGTGGTGCAATTTGGTACCACAGTGCTGTTTCTACAAAGCAGGTGTCTCCAACGCCTGGGCAGTGGACCAGTACCGGGCCGTGGGTCCTTTGGTATTGGGTCGCAGAAGCGCAAACTCCCTCTCCCATACACGGAGCAGATTGTGCCTCCTCCCGTGTGCTGTGTGGACCGTGTCTTCTCGCGTACACTACGTGGACTGCACCTCCTACCGTAGGACTAAACCAGGATTACAATGAGTTCTAAACCAGGTCTAAAACCAGGACTAAAACAGGGTTTAATGAGGATTTAACCAGGACTTAAGTATTTCGCGTGAACTGGTCCGTGGCACTAAAAAGGTGGGGGACCACTGCTATAGAGGAAATCAACATGGTCAAATTTACAAGGCTAAAGTCGGATAATACACATTTAATGACATACTGTGGAACATTCCAGCAATAACCTCTCCATGGAGACAAGCAGGCAGGAGACCCTCCACCAGAAAAGTCACACCTGCTTGTCAAAGCCTGATCCTGTCAGATCTCAGAAGCTCAGCAGGGTCAGGCCTGGTTAGTTTTTGGATGGAGACACTGGGAAAATCAGGAGCCACAGGAGGCGCCAGTCACAAAAACTGCCATTGTGTCCTTAGGCAAGACACTTCACCCACATTGCCGAGTATGAAAGTGGTGTGTGTGTGAGTGATGATGGTGGTCGGAGGGTCCGATGGCATAGATTGGCAGCTGCGATTCAGTCAATCTGCCTCAGGGCAGCTGTGGCTACAATAGTAGTTTACCACCCCCGGGTCTGGAGTGAATGAATAATGCTCTGTCTTTGTGACAAATGTCTGTGAAAAGCGCTATAGAAATAAAAACTTACTTACTTGCTTAGTATGCTTAAAGGTACATTGTGTAACTTTTCGGTTGTGGGTACATCACCTGTTCGTTTCTATGGAGATGTCCCTGCTTTGTCTGGAATGTTACACAATATGACTTTAAACAGCTCTGCGTTCAGTCGCATGTCAAAAGATCAGATATGTATCGGTTTTAGGAGCACATATCCAAGTGGCCTGGGTCACATTTGAAAAAATCGTATCTGTGTTGTTCAGACTGTCATTAAAAGATCAGATACAGGTCACACACGGGCCAAAAAAGCGGATTTGGGTCACTTCAGTTTGCAGTGTGAACGTAGCCTTAGTTTGGGTGTTTCCTGCGACTTATACTCCGGTGTGACTTATATATTAAAATGTTCACACTGAAGCCATGAGAGGCTCTAGTCTTGTGTGTCAGTATCTGTTCCTCCTGTACCACTGTCACTTCACTCTACTGGGCATGTCTCCTGCAGAAAGAGCCTGTGTCCTGCTGTAAGTAGTGAAATATTCAGCTGAATACAGTAATCGAGCAGCAGAAAGAAAGTTTGGAGTGAGCGAAAAACTTGTGAGGGACTGGTGGAAAGCGGGGATGGAGAACACAGCTTCAACAGTTTCATGCAACTTTCCTGAAGTCACTGGATGGATGGACAAAGTCTGGACTTCAGTGACACTGAAACCATCCTGTCGGGATTCAGAAAAGTCGGAATAATTCCAACTGGAACTGATGCTGAGTCTGACGACAGCTACACAGAAAAGGAAGCGGCGCTCTGTTTACCTCCGGAGGTCGTGGAGTTGTTCAGAAGTGACACCGAGGATGAAGAATTGAATGGATTTAGTGATTTGGAGTGAGATGGAGAGTTTGTTAAACTTGTTCTGTTCTGTTGTTTATGTTATAGTTTATCTGAAGAACTGTTCATATGTGACGTTAACAGTTTGTTGTTCTCTGTGTTGTGGATTCGGCTACAACTACAATGAAAAAAAAAATGTCCGAGCGATAACTTCAGTTTAAAATGGCTTTACTGAAAAAATGTTGCCAGTGTCAAATCATTCATATTTCTGTAACAACTCGCGATGTTCTATCTGACGAGCAAACATGTTTATAACTGTTTATAACTTCTTCAGCTGAGGTTTTCAAAGAACAACATCCTCCTTTGGAATACAGAGAACCAGCGCCATCTATGGGTGAAAATATCTGGTGCTACAAACTGAAGGAAAATAATCCTTTTCTGGTTTTACATAACAAATAAAGCTATTATATAGCCTTTTAAACATTAACTTATTGTAGTCTTGTAATGAATTCAATCTGAATATATTTATTTATCAAACTGTAATTTTAACTCTGTAATAACAAATGAATTAACCATTTGTTTACCTTTTTAACTCTTTCCCCCTTGGACACCTACTTGGAACAACCCATACATATAATATATTAGTATGTATGGGTTGTAGTGGCCCCCACCAATCACAGCCTCTGATTACATGTGGGTCAACTCAAGTGGTAACGGAGGGAAACGGGGGCAGATTTTTGACATTCAAATGTCTCTTATTCAGAAACTAGAGGGACTATTGAAATAAGTAAAGTATCAGAATGTAGGAAAGAGTTACACTCCAACAGGGTCAAGTTAAACCTGTGATATTCTTTCAAGTTGTTGACAAAAAATGTTAAAAACTCATGTCGGTAACAGAGGGAATGAAATATGCAGCACTTTTTGGGCAATAAATCCAAACAGTGATAACTCTTGGTTCTCACTTACATATCCTTAACAAACTGGTTTGAATATTTGCTTCATATAGTTTTCTACCATATGGTACAAGATTAGGTTGAAAAACCTCTTACTTTTTGACTCATGAGATTTTTTATTAAGAAAGGTCATGGTAACGGAGGGAAAATTGTGCAAACAAGTAGAAGGTGCATGATTTTACATCATTTGTTGCTTTTTTCTTCCGAATACTTTAGTAATAGGAAACTATTTCTATAAAATATGTCAGTCCTTCCAAGCAAATTTTTATCATTTTAAATACTTTTTTTTTTTTTTTTTTTTAATCATGTACCTTCATCAACAGTTCAAAGATGGAATAACACAAGATATGATGAAATACATCCATTTATTTACATGATTTGCAGATCTTTGAAATTTGGGAACTAATTTTTGTTCCATGTTTCATACATGGTCTGTTTAAAACATATGGAACTTTAGAACCAAAACTGATACAGAAAAAAGGTCAACAGTTTCATAAACTAGAGTACATATGTATCTGTTCAATACATTTTTATATCAGATGCATTAACTTGAATTTTTGGCCTTGCTGTTTACTTCTGCTTGACCGGACCCATGTGAAAAACCGAGCCATTTGTAATGGTCGTCAAATCACGTCTTTAGTGATACAGCAGAGGTGTCAAAAGACGTCATTAAGGAAACAAGGGAGGGTCGTCAAATGTCGTCTTCATGGGGGAAAGAGTTCAACGAAATATTCAACAAACTACAAAAGCTTAAATGTACTAGTATAGGTCCACAAAAACATTCTTGCTCGACTAAAGACGTGTCCTCACAATCAATTAGCCAATTAAAAAGGGGCGTGGCCACAACATTCAAAATTATTATGATCTGTTCATGTATATGACCCTGCATGAAAGTTAAAACAAAAAAACTATGAAGCAGATCTAAACTCATGATTCTCTCCCAAATAAAATGACAAGTGACAAATAAAAGTGTTGGCCGACTAAGGACACCACTGACCCATCGATGGACTAAAGGATTACAAGCCACATACATGTATTTATCAATGCATATGTCAAAATTCTTAAATCAAAATGTGGAAAAGAGAATGTGTTTGAAAATATATCCTGCAAACGACATCTGTCTGTTTGCTAATATTATTACTATTACTATTACTACAGTTTACAAAGACAAATAGAACATGACGTTTTTTTTTTGTTATGTTTTATTGTTCAAGTGCAGAACAGTGAGGGGGGTGAGAGAGGCTCTACATGCACTGGAGCCTCCTGTACCACCTCCTCTTTTTCTTCTTCTGTTCCATCTCCAGCTCCTGCTCCAGCTATTTGATTACAGGTGGTTTTAGAGCTGAAAATACCTGGAGAAACAGACATTCTGACTGTGAGCGGGGTTGCCTCTCCACAGATCTGACCTAGAACTTGGAACTAGGTTTAATGCCATACTGTGAAATATTTCAGACAAAACAATAACATCTCCATGGAGAAAAGCATTTGACAGACCCTCCATCAGAAAAGTTACACAATGCAGCTTTAAGTACAAATCAGTTTCAGTTTTTTCAAGTTTAGCTTGAAAAAACAACATATTGAAACCACTTAGAAATAAACCGATTACAAGAAAACAGGCCGTTTAAAGCCAATCCCTCTAACAGACCAGTCCAATAACAATTTACCAAGAAGAAGCTGCTTTTGCTGCATTTTTATTTTATTTAATTTTTTTCTCCGTCAGCCAAAATGATCCACAAGACGATTCAGCGATTCTCCTGCATTTTAGAGACACGGTGACAAGTTGTTTAGCAGGAGGTGTGTGGGTTCCTCTTCCAAACACAAAAAAACAGCAGCAGCAGCCTGTCAGACACTTTCAGATGTCAGAAAAATATAAAATTACAGCCCTGCGTGAGCTTTTAAATGTGCATTTTGTTTCCTAACGTTTAAAGCCTAAATATGTCTTAAATGTAAAGTTTGAAAAAAGTAATATTTGATTTGGGGATTTATTTAAACATGAAACACCAGAGTATGTGGTGAGAGTAGCTGCCTCTTGGCATAACAGTGTGGCTTTTACATTTGTCCTGCCTGGTCCTGGTTTAGTCCTGATGTACACGGGTTTGGCCTGGGTCAGATTTGATGTACTCTGTGTCGGGGTTGTCAGTATTGAGAAAAAATTAAGACCCAAGCTCTCGTACAGTGATTCTCAGTAAATATGATATGAATCAAAACTTGACAAACCTGATGCGATGTCGAGTAGTTTAAAGGGATAGTTCAGGATTTTTGACATGAATCTGTATGGCATCCCCGTCATCAGTGTTGTGCATCCATCACTCTTTTGAACACATATTGCTTTGAGAAGAAAAACGCTTTAGTATACAGTCCCCACACAACTTGCCGAACTACTTTCCTCAGCACCAAAACCGGTCACGATCTCGGCTCACCGGGCGCTTTTGGGGGGTAAGTCGGTGTGGATGCACAACACTGATGACCCAGGACACTTGGATATGTGCTCCTGAAACAGATACATATCTGATCTTTTGACATCCACCTACACGTTATCAACAAGACACAAACGTCACTATTCTGCGCTGAAGTAGGCGAAAATTGTTTATGAACTTCATGTCACTAGCAAAGCACATCACCACTCACCACTCTTGGTCTCCACATCCACATGTTCCTTTCATCGGACGTTGCTGCCGCTGTCCCACAAAACACCACGACCAAAAACCTCGTCCTTCTCCTTCTCAATCTCCTCCTTAAAACAAGTAAGTTGTTCATGTTCTGGCTCCAGTACGAGAGGAACTTTAAAATCTCCAGGTGCTCAATGCTGCGTCCATGTTTGGACAACTTCTGTAAACACAGAGACGCTCGCTGCGGTTGATGTCGTCGTGTCTCCAGTGCACATGTGGGACACTTTCGGGCCGTTTAACGTTCATACAGGGGATCACATACAAGGCACATTTAATTGGAAATGTGAACGACCTCGAAAATACAACTTTGAGCATTAAGCCCTGCAGTCTGAACGTAGCCTAAATCTGTTATGTTTGAAGTTAATACTCCATGGAAGTAAAATTCACCCTTCAACTGAACAAACACAGCGTTTGTTCAGTATTTCCTCCACATGTGTTCTGTGAGAGTGCGAGCGCAGCCGTATGAGCGGATTTAACTTTGAAAAACCGAAAAGTCCAAGGCCTGTATTTATTCTGCTCCATGTTTTGATGTGCGTCTGTGTAATTCCCAGTCCCCAGAGAGCGGCTCCAGAAGCATCAGACAGAGACAGACTTCAGCCCGTGTGTGGGAGGCTCCTCTTACAGTCGGGAGAAACACTGGATGTAATGTGTGGATGGTTCTAATGTTTGTTTGACCTCCAGAGCAATGCATTCATTTTCTACTGTCTGATTTGATTTCTTATATCCTCCACTGGCTTTTTCTGTCCGTTGTAAGTATGTAAGTAGGACAAAATAGCAAAGTAAAAACACCAAGATCATATAGAGTGGGTTGCAAACATTACAAACTTTTTAAGACCAAAATGAGGAGGTTCACTGCAGCAATTACAGAGACAGAGAGGAGTGATTTTTAATGTAAAGAGTCGATGGAGCTGGAAGCGTCCCCGTGCTCACTTATTTGAAACGTGGTGTCTATGTATCAGTCTATGGATCCAACACAAGAATTTCCCCTTTGTAGGTTCTTTTGTTTTTTTTCCACAGAGCAACAGATCTCCTTCCGTTGAGTTTGCATGGTCCTTCTGTGTCCAGTTTTCTATTTCCTCATCAAACTATGTCCAAAGTGTGGAGAGGTTCTGTGGTCTCTGGTCCTCACAGACTTCATCATTGACACTGAAGGGTGGTTCAGTTATTGGAGAAAATACTTTGCTTTTGTGTATCTGTATATAAGACCAATACTACAAGAGTATAAACCAATCCAGAGTTATACATTTACTTAAATTTGAATTGAAATGGGCTCACTTGGTTTGAATCTCTCATATCCACTGTCCATCGTGGAGAGCTGACATGCTTTTAACCAGAAGTGAGTAGAGTAGCCAAGAAATATACTCAAGTAAGTTTCAAATAAAGTGGAGTTAATAAGATTGACTGAGATTCAGGAGCAGGACCTCCACCCCAGCCTCCCCCTGCTCCAAACCAGAGAACCACTGCTCACCTCAACCTTCCACAAGCCCAATTTATACACACCTATCCCGACATCACCGTCTGCCTCCGCTCTCTCGACCCCCGAAAACATCATCTACAAAAGACAATCGGCTGGGCTCACCACCTGAGACAAAGCCCTGTCCTTTTTCTCCTCCCAGCCATCACATCCATCCAGCGTTAATAAATATCTTTATCGTATTCCACTGTTGTAGAGTGGTCCTTGCTTGTGAAGAATCAATAAATGATTACTTAGAAAATGAAAATACACATATTTTAATACTATAAGTAATCATTTATTTATTATTCAAGGAAATAAAAGGTACAAAAGTATCTGGGGTATTCGTAACATAAAGCTTTTGTCACTTGTAGACTTAATACAGTGGGAAGATTAACTAAAAAAATAAAAAATAAATGTAATAAATAAATAAGAAGTATCCCGTTATATATTACTATAAAACCAAATAAGAAAAAGTGTAATGTGTACTAGGGGTGTAAGTAAAAATCGATTCAGTGATATATCGTGATACTTGCACACTACTATGCACAATTCTCAAATGGATTCAAAATGCATCTGAAATGATTTTTTAAATAATATTTTTTCACAAATATTAATTAGTTACATTCACTATTCTGATGCTTTAAACATTTTTATAAATATATTTCATACAATTGTGTTCTCATGAAGGTGCAGTTGACTGTATTAACAGAAGTAATTATTGACATTACATATACATTGAAAATATATATCGTCCTATGTTTTAGTATTGGGATATATCAGGATATATGGGGATATATCGAATCATGATATGTATTGTATCATGAGACTCATGTCAATGCACAGCCCTAGTGTGTGCTTCAGCAGGTGAGCCAATTTGTGCTCTAAAAAATGTCATTGTTGACTGCGACTACGTACAAATCCGCGTATCACCGTATCACAGTATCAGAAAGGATCTGCGTCCAGACACGTCGTTTTTGTGTCCGCAGGTCTTCCCTATCCACACAGCTTTGAGCATATTTGTTTAAGTTTTACAGAAACAAAACTTAAAACCACATGGCTCATTTACATAAACTAAGCGCTCAATAAACAGCTCGCTATTATGTTGCTGATGTGGTTCAGCTTCTGTCGGACTAAAGGACGTAACTCAGTGGAATATGAGTGTTCTTTCTGTGACAGAGGGGTGTTCTGCTGATGGTGAGTCTGTTCTGTGCTTCTGTCACGTTGGAGATGGTTCATGCGAAACTTTACAGAGATTATACGTCTGCAGGTCGTACGCACAGTCACAGGTTTATATGAATGAACATCTATTCGAGCCTCTTAGGCTAAGTTCAGACTGCAGGGCTTAATGCTCAATTCGGATTTTTTGTGAAATCCGATGACATGTGACTGAAGTCATATGTCAAAAGATCAGATATGTATCAGTTTCAGGAGCACATATCCAAGTGGCCTGGGTCACATTTGAAAAATCGGATCTGTGTCATTTAGACTGTCATTAAAAGATCAGATACAGGTCACATAGGGACCAAAAAATCGAATTCGGGTCACTTCAGGCTGCAGTCTGAACGTAGCCTTAGCGTTTTGTGCATTGTGTCTCCATGGCAACTGTTGAATATTCCACTATATAAACATACACATAGAACGCCAGCAGCATGATGACACAGCAAACTATGAATACTTCCTTGTTAAGTTTCTATGCTACTTCCTATTTGTAATCCGCTGTCAGCAAACACGGCCGACTATCCTTATTGTTGGCTTAAGCCTGCTTTTTGACGCGCATCTCTCATCACATTATCATATGTGACTCCAAGCCTCTTTACAAACACATCACAAACACAAGTGCCACTAGCTTTGGACTGCTGTTTGCAAACTCATTTCTGCAGGATTACAAGTCACATCATGGAGGATTTGAGCTGAAATAACTGCAAAGTGCTGTCGTATAGTGAGAAGTTAAGAGGCTCCAGACTAGACCTGAGAAAAATACTAATATTTAGACCACAATAAACTGTTGGGGGGGGGGATATGTGAAGAATTAGTCCTGTGCCCAGTGATCCTCTGTAGAGATATGCACCGATATGATACTGGTAAACAAATATCGCTGCTAATACCTACATTTACGCTAGATTGGGTATGTCAGTTAAAGGGACAGTTCGGAATATCTGGGTTTCACATGACGTCACAGGGCTACGTTTGTCAGCACGCAAAATCAGATGGAGAGCAGGAGGTGAACTGACTGGAGGAAAATGCCGATGTGTTGTGTAGTTTACGGCTGTGCCAATCGTTCTAACCGAGAGTACCGAATATAGTCGTCCACAAAGGACAGAAATGGGAAAAGTTGACAGAACAACACCGTAAAAAGTGGATTACAAACCTACGTCTGCGGTCGGGAGGAGCAGAATCCACAAATGCTTGTGTCTGCAGTGACCACTTCGACAAAGGTTTGTTACAAAGATAAATTGTCTTTTGGGGTTTACCTAAACATAAAGGAATCATTAACAACTAACGACTAGCGACGTTTGTTGACATTAAATAGTTGGATAGATCTGTTACTGCTGATACACTGCAGTTTTTCCATAACCGTCTATACACATAAAATAAGAGAAACACTCACCCTGGTGAAGACCAAACGATAATCATCATTTAGGGGTTTTGCACCAAGGTTGTGGACCCATCCACTCACAAAAAAAAATGATATCCCTCCAAACTTTTGTACACCTTCATCTGCCTCGATTGTCGGCAAATCTTTTACTTTGGTCGAAAATTCTCTCATCAGGGTCACGTCCAATATATTTGTCGACTAACTGCTCGTACTTTTGTCTTGTTACTGGCTCTAAATCCTTACAATAAGAACTCTTCTCCATATCTGTGTTCTCCAGAGGCGTGTTTGTCATGTTTGTCTTCACTTCCTGCCCTCCACCTGAAATTCGTGTGTCATCGTGATTACGTGACTGAAACCCTCCTATTTTGGACATAGGGTCTGATTTCCTAGTGATCCAAAGTACTGTAGATATGTGGAGACAATTTTTGTATATAATATGGAATATTAATAATATGTAAATATTCCATCCAGTCCTTGTATTTGCAGAGGTCACTGGTGTTAGACTAGTGCATGCCAATGGTCATAGTTCTCCTGCCACTAAAAACAGTCTTACCCACTCCACAAAACACCCAAAACAAATCTATTATTACATAAGACACACATTTTTGTCATCTTCAAAGCTCAAAATACTGTTCCACCTCATGATGTCATGTAGTGGTAGTTTACAGCTACATTTAATCTTTAGTTCAATAATGATTCCAGTGCAGAAATCGACTAAATCTGTGGTCCTCAGCCTTTTTTTCAGCCATAGATGGGTTTTATGTCTGACAATATTTTTAAATCCTCTTTTAGTCCTGGTTTTAGACCTGGTTTAGACCTGGTTAAATCCTGTTTTAGTCCTGGGTTTAGTTCTGGTTTTAGACCTGGTTTTAGACCTGGTTTTAGACCTAGATTAGACCTGATTTAGACCTGGTTTAGACCTCTTTTAGTCCTGGTTTAGTCCTGGTTTTAGACTTGCTTTAGACCTGCTTTAGACCTGCTTTAGTCCTAGTTTAGTATTGGTTGAGACCTAGTTAAGACCTGGTTTTAGACCAGTGTTAGTCCTGGTTTTAGACCTGGTTTATACCTGTTTTAGTCCTGGTTTAGTCATGGTTTTAGACCTGCTTTAGACCTGATTTAGACCTGGTTAAATCCTGTTCTAGTCCTGGGTTTAGTTCTGATTTAGAGGCACAGGAAACACGGGAGTAGGCGTGGTCCACGCAGCGTATGGGGCCCGTTACTGTTCCACGGCCTGGGAGTTGGGGACCCCTGATGTAAATTATTTTAGTGAACGTGTATAGAGTTTAAAAACACAATGCAGCACTTCTGGTATGGCCACATGACATCACAAGGTGGAACAGAGTGTTTTCTTCTTTCTATGCAGGGTTTGTATGTTAAACATGTGTGAATAAAACAAAACACTAGTCCAGTCTGTTTCTGACGAGGAAACTACATTTGAACAGATCAGAAAACAGTGTCATAGGGGCTTATTACATTTACACTCACATGAAGAGCTCCTCAGTGTTTTTATAGTTCACCTCCTGACCTTCACCAAGTAAAACAAGAAAACATTTCTTTCATTTTTTATTTCAAATGTAAAACTTTCTTATACAGTGCACTCTATAGGACCTGTGTGTGCGCCGTGACAGGCTTCTTGTATTAAACTTGTCAGTCTTGTGTTTCCTGGAGGAGGTCGAGCCAAAGTCACAGTGTAATGAATGCGCCCGTGTAAAAGCACAGTGTGGGGAGCAGACTGAGGAGGCACGTCTAATCAGAAAACTACAGCACAGAGGTCACCACCGCCACCCGTCCAAGCTCCCAAACCCGAAAACATGCTCTAATAGGCTCTAATATACACTACATCCTATAAATCAATACTAAAGCTGCACTGCAGAACTTTTTCTCTACCTGCTTGTGTCTTGAAATGTCCCACAGTATGAGATTCGTTCTGTTCAAAAATGTTCTGGAGTAGAAAGTAGCAGTAGATACCTGCTCTCAAATGACGTGAAGTAAAAGTAGAACCTACACACTTTAAAATCTAGTCCAATGAGGTTCATTTAGTCTTCTGATAATTTATGTTATTAGGTTCTTTTTTCAGACCAAGAGTTTGTTTTCATCCCTGACAGTTTGTTCTGCTCCCCGGCACTCTTCCTCAGAGTTTCGTGATGTTGCAGTGACGTGTCGCTCAGCTGATTTATACAGGTCTTCTACGCTGTCTTCTAACCGGTGGAGTTAAAATAGAACCAGAGCGTAAATGTCCTGCATGTCCTGCAATAAAACACACATTGGTGAAACAGGGAGAGCATTCAGTCCACCGAAAAAGGAACGTGAGAAGGAAACAGTGAAGGTGAATCACGAGCAACAAAACACAAAGCAGAACAGGAACTACTCAAATCAGACGTTTATGACACTGTAAAAGAGAGAAGCACATTCTGGACTGGGACGGAGCAAATAATTCTAACTGGAACTGATGCTGAGTCTGACGACAGCGACACAGAAGAGGAAGCGGCGCTCTGTTTACCTCTGGAGGTCGAGGCCGAGTTGTTCAGAAGTGACACGGAGGATGAAGAATTGAATGGATTTAGTGATTTGGAGTGAGATGGAGAGTTTGTTAAACTTGTTCTGTTCTGTTGTTTATGTTAATAGTTTATCTGAGCAACTGTTCATATGTGACATTAACAGTCTGTTGTTCTCTCTTCTATTGTTATTACTACAACTTGACTTTACACAGGAAATGTCGGTTCCTGGTCTCTGGTTTCATAAAATACATTCCCCACAAAAAAGTGCAACTTATAGTCTGAAAAATATGATAATACGGTGATAAAGAGGCAAATAAAATAATGGGACAAAGTGACATTAGAACCTTAAAACATTGTCATGTACCACAGTACAGATATATAAGCTCTTGTATAAGCACTTAGGCTGCGTTCAGTCTGCAGCCTGAAGTGACCCAAATCCGATTTTTTGGCTTCTATGTGACCTGTATCTGATCTTTTAATGACAGTCTGAACGACACAGATCCGATTTTTTTCAAATGTGACCCAGGACACTTGGATATGTGCTCCTAAAACCGATACATATCTGATCTTTTGACATGCGACTTCAGTCTGAACGGCCAAAGTGCATTCATCCACCTACACGTTATCAACAAGACACAAACGTCACTATTCTGCGCTGAAGTAGGCGAAAATTGTTAATGAACTCCGTGTCACTGAAGTGAAGCACATCTCCACTCACCACTCTTTGCTACGTCTCCACATCCACATGTTCCTTTCTACAGACGTTGCTGCCGCTGTCCCACAAAACACCACGACCTAAGTCAGAATAAGTCCACTGTGTTCATTATTGTTTTGCCCTAAAAATGTTTAAAATGTTGTTTTATACAATTGTTTTTACAGTAGATTGCATTTGCTGCTGTCAGTCTTTTATTTTGAAGGCCACTTTAGAGACAGGAAATCATGACAGGAAATCAGCTATATCTTGTTTTTGTTTGCTCTCACTAGCACATGTGTTCATCCTCTGACATCTGCCTTTTCTTCGAGCCTTTGACCTCACTGTCTGTAAGTTGGTTCTTTATACAGATAAGAAGTATAATATCCTTGCTTTATTTGTAAAGGATGGAAAGAAAGGAAATGTGTTTTTTATTGAAGATTACGTATCATATGGTCATGGACTGTGGTTAAGATGACCTCAGTTATGTTTTGCACTGTGCTGAGTACAGTTTTTTCTGTTTTGCAGTTTTACTCTGTTTTTGGAACCATCTTGTGGAGAAATAAATTGGAGCTATGGACGCTATATCGTGACTCTGCACTTGTTTCCAAAAAGGAGTTACGCTTACTGCTAAATTGTGTTAGAAAGGAGAGCGGGATAATTATGCTTCTAATTATAGTGCCAAAAATCAAAAAGTGCACTGTTAGTATGCTTTAGCTTTGAAAATACATTAGATAAGTAAGGAGTAACTTTGGACCACTCTAAAAGAAATTGTTCTGTTTTCCACGCTTTAACAAAATAAATAAGGTAAAGAGACCTGCTCACAATGAGAAAGTTAGTTTAAAGTCATTTGAGCTATAAAACATCTGTAATTGAATAACATCTCCCTCTCTAACCCTAACCTTAACCCACCAGAAAAAGTTACAGAGTAAGTCTTTAAGCCGAACCATAGTCTAAAGTCCACAGCTCCATGCATGTCGATACGATCTATGCAGGAGTAGGAGGAGTGCGTGTTGTCATCTCTATGGGGGTCTGTACGAATCTATGTAATGTTGACTTATGATTCAGCCCTCTGCTTCATTAGGCCTGTACGCTTCCATTGTTCATGTGACTCCCACTCCCCAAACATGTATTTATAAAGTGGATTATAGACTGAAGAAGAGTGAATAAGAGTGAAGGGGGTGTCAGCGCCCATGGGTAGACCTCGACACAGAGCAGAGCCAGCCATATGAGTCAGAGAGCAGCATAATCAGCCAGAGCCAGTCTGTGCTATTCTATATGTTCACCGGCGTCAGAAAGAAATATGACAAAAGATGTTTTCTGAAAGATACAGAGTGTGATTTTTGAATTACTTTTGAGTTTAAACATGTTCAGGAGCATTGGAATTTGAGAGAAGACCGAAATGTGGACTGGGAAATCAACATGCATTTTACAGAAATCATTTTAATAATTCATCGTTTTCCCGTGGCAATGGAGTGGTTGGATGTGTTTGTGGTGCACACACTAAGCAGTTTGTTTGTTTTTTTTTATTTTTTATTTTGAGCTCAGTTTGTTAAAATCCCCTGATATGATAAAAATTAAGAAGTGCAGCATGAGCAGTTCAAAGGACACAAGTAAGGGACTGTTGGGTTTTGTGAAATAAGCAGTTTGTTTTTCCTGTATCTATGGAGACCGTGCAAGAGGCTAATGACCTTTGAGACGCTCCAGGCTCTTTACACCATACTGTATGTGACGACAAATGTAGCAGAAGACCTTCCAGAGCAAATACTTAAAGGGAATGAACCACTTCATTAGCAATCAAAACACCAGAGTGGAGTAAGTGTAACGCCCCCCAAGGACTCGACTGCCTTGCACAACAGGTCTGCTGGATCACCAGAGAACTATGGACAGCCAAGTTCAGTTTTAAATATTTTATTACAATTATTAAAAAATGGGAAATAGGTCACAGGAGTGGGAGAAGTCCATGGAGTTCATAAAAAAGGTTAAAACTTAGAGGTAGTCCAGAGGTCCGGGCGTTCGTTCGGCTAGCAGTACTCCGTGACAAACGACGGCTGGCACTGCTGGTGTGGAGTCTCAGACTGCCCAGGACCTCCTGAACAGATGACAACCAGGTGAGAGAGAGTAATTAAAACATGAAACAAGCTAAAACAATTGAACCTTAACCCTTTAGTGCATCCTCTAAGTGCCATATAGTGAGTTAGCTGCTTTGTACCAACCTGAACAGATGACAACCAGGTGAGAGAGAGAAGGAAAAGGTTTACAGGGTTTATATACTCCATAGCAGAGGTGCGCAATATGTCGATCCCGATCTACCAGTCGATCGTCAAGGTCGTGTGGGTAGATCACCGTATCTTAGTACTTGTCTCGGACTCGATCGCGTTTGGACTCAGTCTTGTCTCTCACTCGAGGTCTGACACTCAACAAGTACGATCATATTTCATTATGGCCGCTGCTGTTGGTAATAAACTTGTAGCGGGTGCAGGAGCGTGTGGGGCGTCTCAGTGCAGCCTGTGTGCGCTCATTTTGAAACCCGCGGAGACTCTACGGCACATCACAAACACACACGCTCCCTATGCACGGCTCGTCTGCGACAGCGTGTGCCCTCGTGTACCAGCGTGCATCACAGGGCAGGTTCAACTTCCTAAACATCCTACCTGTGCATCTGCCTCACGTCAGCACGCCGCCCCTCGCCTTTTCACGCTCTCGCTCCTTCCTGCGTACAGTGAACACAAGCCCCTCCCACAGTGTGCGCTGATTAGAAGAGCAAGACCAAACGTGAAGCAAAAACAAATCTAAAACACAAAGCAGGTCTACAGCATAGAGCAGATCTACAGAACAGACCTACTGCCACATTTGGCTGAAGTTTGTCTAACAAAAGTGCACAAATGCATCTGTGTTTGTCACGATGTGCGTTTGGTTTGGTAAATGTGCAGAGGCTGGTAAATATCACTGCAAAACCAGAAAAAAATGGAACTCCAGTTTGGAACTTTAAAAAACAGGTTAAAAGTCTTACCTACTTCCTTCACTTTTTTCACAGTTTTGTGTAAAGTGCCAGAGGAAGTTCTCTTAAAGAAGGGGTTCTCAAACTGTGGGGGAGGGTCCAAAAAAGGGGCACAGCGTGTTTCAGTGCAGTTTGCTTGGCTTTGTATTAGGTAGATCTTTATGACTTGGTCATTTTTTAAGTAGCTCACATGCTGAAAAAGTGTAAGCACCCCTGGTCTATAGGCACCGCCCCCCAGCTGCCAATTATAATGTCCATTGGCCCATAAGAAACAAAAGAAAACCCACACTAAGAAAAACCACACCCATTAAAGTGACAGAGGAACGATACCACAGCCCTGTTACAGTAAGTGTAAGGCCTTTGCTGTTTTGATCAAATGAGGAGAGACAATTTTGTCCTGAGGACTATTCCCCTCCTCACAGTGCTGACCCTGTCCTCCAGTCTCCTGTCAAACTGCACTCACAAAGGTCTCAGTGCAGTTTAACTGATGTCAGTGTTGGGGAGGTTACTTTTAAAATGTATTTCCCTACAGATTACAGATTACATACCCCAAAATGTAGTTTGTAATGTAACCCATTAAATTACTTAAAGTGAGTAATGTAATCTGAATACTTTGGATTACTTGATTTGCTGTAGAGAAGCAAAGACGAGGAAATCTTCACATAAGATATTTTTGTCTGCTAAAAGAAAATAAAAAGCCCAAACTTTACTCAGCCAAATTAAACATATTATTGATAGAAGACGAGGAGACACGGTCCACACAGCATGGATTGAGCCCTGTTAAATCCTATTTTAGACCTGTTTTAGTCCTGGTTTAGATCTAGTTTAGCCCTGGTTTAGATTTAATTTAGACTTGGTTTACTCCTGATTTAGACCTGGTTTTAGTCCTGGTTCAATCCTGAATTAGTCCTGGTTTAGACTTGGTTAAAAGAAAAAAAAAAAAAAAAAAGGGATATAGCCCAAAATGTGAAAACAGGAAAATACCGCCATGTAATCCCATTTATTTCAACAAAGTAACTGTAATCCAATTACCACTCACTGAAACAGTAACTGTGTAACTGCAATACATTGGTACTCTGACTCATACATTGGTAACTCTGGTTACATGTAACTCTGGTACATGTAATCTGTTACTCCCCAACACTGACTGACGCCTGTGCTTACACGGCACTTTTTCACCCTAACTTTAATTGGAAACAGAGTCTATAGAACCGGAAGCTTCCCCATGCTCTCTTCTTATTTAGAATGCGCCGGCAAGTGAGTAAGCTATGTCCGTTTATATATAACCTAGAGTCTATGTTGTGAGCATACATGGCCCCACTGCTGAAAAATCCTGTAATAAAAAAAAAAAAACATTTCACATTTGGATTTCCTATTTTTACATCTGTTCCATTCAAAGCCATGTTGCCGCGCTCACTGGGAGCAGGGCTGCAGCGGTGTCTTGGCATTGTTCCCACTCTGACACATGGGGATTTGAATCAATAACACGATGTCTGTGCCATTCCTGGTACAGTGCCCCCCCTCCTCTCTCTCTCCTCTCTGTAAGTCTAAAAATACCCCCCCCATTACAACTCAACAAGACAATCTGCCCAGGAGCATGACAGAAGCCCAGGACTCTCCCCACAGCGCAGACAAACAAGAGGTGCCCCTTTCCGGTCACTGCGCTCCATCACGACAAACATTTAAATGCATGTTGATCCATAAATATTTAATTGCCCTCCCCTCCTCCTCCTCCTCGTCCCCCCGCGAGCAAGACTGCGAATCCTCGATATCTGACTAACAAGCAGGCGCCCGAGCAGAGATGGAGGGAAGAGGAGAGAGGAGAGACAGGAGGAAGATATATTGGGTATTTGGTGTGATGTGTGAAGTGGCAGCAAACTAAAACTGAGTGTCTGACTGCTAGAAGAACAGCTGGTGTAGAATGGGTTTCCTGAGGCTCTGGAAATGTGGACTTTCGCTGTATGGACGTAGTGTAGTCCTGGTCTAGTGCAAGGGTAAATTATTAGTCCTAGTTAAAGATGCACTTTTCTTTATAATCAGTCCATCATTGTCCAGGTTTATATTCCCTCTACAGAACAACTGCAAATTACCTTCGTCAAAAGACTTCAGCAAAAACTGTGTTATACATACATGACCAATTAACTAAGAGTACATATTGTGTACATTCTGTGAACATATACTATAATAAAAGTAGGGGTGTCAAATTATCGTGTTAATTACGATTAGAGATGGGCATTCGATTAAATTTTCTTAATCGATCATTGGAAGAATTAGTGATCGATTATCGATTCATCATTAACGTTTTTTATATTAAAATTTATCATCATTATTACTATCTGCACTACTAATCTGCATAAATAAATTCAACTTTACGACATATAAACATCACAACTCTAGAGCCACATCAGCCCGTTTGACATTATAATGTGTTTAATGCAGCTTTGTGCAAGTCTCACAGAAACAAAACTTAAAACCGCATGATTAATTTGCATAAACTAAGTGGAGAAAAAAAAAACAGCTCTTGTGTCGCTGATGCGACACGACTCAGGTGAATACAGGTTAGTGTGACCATATTTGTGTTTGTCAAAGCCAGGACATCGTACGGGGGGAGGGAGGTGGGGACTCGTCGTCAACATTGAGCGACTCTCACCTGACAAAACTTTTTTCCACTGGACATCGAAACATATGTGCTGCTTTGTTCACTGTGCACATGGACTCACACTTGTCCCGACTGGAACAAAAAGTGTGGAATTTCTTGTACAAATCATCGTTAAATGCACTTTTGCACTTCAGTACGTTGCAGACTGACCAACTGTTTGTGTCTCGCTCCTTCTGAGTGCAGAGACACATGTACACACCCCTGTTTAATCACACTACACACAGCAACCTACATTCGGTTTGTCGATTAAAATGAACGTAATCGATGAAATTCTTAATGATCAATTATCAATTAGTTGACTAATCATGCCCATCCCTAATTACGAATGATTAATTACAGTCATATTTAGCGCGTCATGTTTTGTAATCGCATTAATCTCATTTTTAATCTCTAACTTTACTGTTTCTGTATGCGAGTTGCCTTAAAATCTGTTTTTATGTGCTGTTGGGACACTGGCACTGTGCAGTCCTGCTCCACTCGCTCCTGCAAAGAATTGTAATTTTCATTCCCGTTCTTGCCGCATCTGCGATAAACTGATCTCTGAAAACATCTCGACACAGACACAGAACAGACTCACCTTCACCATCAACACCCTCTGTCACAGAGAGAATATCTATATTCCACTGAGTCATGTCCTTTAGTCCGACAGAAGCTGAACCGCATCAGTGCACAAGAGCGTTTTTTTTTTTTTTTCTTTGCTTAGTTTATGCAAATGAGCCATTCGGTTTTAAGTTTCGTTTCTACTTGTGCAAAGCTGCATTAAACACATGATAATGTCAAATGGGCTGATGTGGCTCTAGAGTGGTGATGTTTATATGTTGTAAAGTTGAGTTTATTCATGCAGATTAGTAATAGTAATAATAATAATGATAAAAATGTTAATGATTAATTTAAAATTGATCATTAATTCTCCCAACGATCCATTAATACAATTTCATCAAATGCCCATCCCTAATGGGGACGTTCACTTTCTTAAGTTCTATCAAACATGGAGAAGTGGAAAGGAATTGTCTAAAATGTGTGCAAGGTTTTGAGCACACCCGCAAATTTAGGCTGTTTAAAATGTTTTTAAATAAAATATCCAGTACAAACATGAATTATTTGTATATTTTACTTTACACTCATATTTAGTTTGTGGGACTGTAAGTTTATCCTCCCACCCGCCCGCCCGCTCTCACATCGTACAGTCTCGTTCTGCCTGCGCCACAATGAGCTTTCAAAATATGTCCTGCATCACACTGTTTTGTGTCGGGTCCCGTGGGTGCAGGGCTCTAACCTGATGTTTTATTTTATTTGTATTTTCTAATTATTTAGAGTTTGACAAAAGAACACAGCGGAATGTAAATGAGTGCATCTGTTTTGTTCTATATCAGTCTTTTGATCTGCCACAATAATGTAATAATGAATTTAAATGAAAATACCCCAAGTTGAGGCTTTTCTCTGCTATTTTTAGGTGAGATAAAAAAAAATTAGATTCATTAATTATAGATCATAATTAGGGGTGTCAAATTATCGCGTTAATTGCGATTAATTAATTACAGTCATATTTAGCGCGTTATGTTTTTTAATCGCGTTAATCTCATTTTTAATCTCTAACTTTACTGTTTCTGTATGTGAGTTTCTTTATTATAAAACCTGTTTTTATGTGTTGTTGGGACAATAACACACACACAAAAACACATTTATACATTTTTTTATTTCGGTAATTCCACTCATTGCCGGAAAGCCACACAAAACGCGCGCAGTAAGAGCGACGTAAACGTCATATTAACGTTGGCGGCGTCAGTCGCACAATGGACGAGGTCGAAGAGCCAGTAGAACAGAACAGCAGTGCACAGGTAAAAACACATTCGTGTCTTGGAAATTATTCTCCCGACGTGAAATATAAAAGAAAATAACAAATATAATATCGCCTGAAAACAACCTGCATAGGCTCATGATGTCTGCACTACTGTCCTATAGTGACCTGCCACATGAGGGGACACGCACACAAACACACACACACAAACACAAACACAAACACAAACACACACCTTCATCATCGTCATTAACCTGAGAACGCGCGGACCACGTTTCCTTCCGTAGTTACTGCGCGGACACCGACGTGCTCCCGTGAGACGCGTGTGGATCGTGTTTTCTCGCGTACGCTGCGTAAACCACGCTTCCTCCTGTGAGCCTCTAATCCAGAACTAACAGCAAGACTAAAACCAGGACTAAACCAGTCCAGGACTAAACCAGGACTAAACCAGGACTAAAACCAGGTCTAAACCAAGACTAAAACCAGGTCTAAACCAGGACTAAACCAGGACTAAAACCAGGCCTAAACCAGGTCTAAACCAGGACTAAACCAGAACTAAAACCAGGTCTGAACCAGGACTAAAACCAGAACTAAAACCAGGTCTAAACCAGGTCTAAACCAGGTCTAAACCAGGTCTAAACCAGGACTAAACCAGGACTAAAACCAGAACTAAAACCAGAATTAAAACCAGAACTAAAACCAGGTCTAAACCAGGTCTGAACCAGGACTAAACCCAGAACTAAAACCAGGTCTAAACCAGGTCTAAACCAGGACTAAACCAGGACTAAAACCAGGAACTAAACTAAACCAGGAACTAAAACCAGGACTAAAAACCAGGTCTAAACCAGGTCTAAACCAGGACTAAACCAGGTCTAAACCAGGTCTAAACCAGGTCTAAACCAGGACTAAAACCAGGTCTAAACCAAGACTAAAACCAGGTCTAAACCAGGACTAAACCAGAACTAAAACCAGGTCTGAACCAGGACTAAAACCAGGACTAAACCAGGTCTGAACCAGGACTAAAACCAGAACTAAAACCAGGTCTAAACCAGGTCTAAACCAGGACTAAACCAGAACTAAAACCAGGTCTAAACCAGGACTAAAACCAGGTCTAAACCAGGTCTAAACCAGGACTAAAACCAGGTCTAAACCAGGTCTAAACCAGGACTAAACCAGGTCTAAACCAGGACTAAACCAGGACTAAAACCAGGACTAAACCAGGTCTAAACCAGGTCTAAACCAGGACTAAACCAGAACTAAAACCAGGTCTGAACCAGGACTAAAACCAGAACTAAAACCAGGTCTAAACCAGGTCTAAACCAGGTCTAAACCAGGTCTAAACCAGGACTAAACCAGGACTAAAACCAGAACTAAAACCAGAACTAAAACCAGGTCTAAACCAGGTCTAAACCAGGACTAAACCCAGAACTAAAACCAGGTCTAAACCAGGTCTAAAAACCAGGACTAAACCTAAACCAGGACTAAACCAGGACTAAAACCAGAACTAAAACCAGGTCTAAACCAGGTCTAAACCAGGTCTAAACCAGGTCTAAACCAGGACTAAACCAGGACTAAAACCAGGACTAAAACCAGAACTAAACCAGAACTAAAACCAGGTCTAAACCAGGACTAACACCAGGACTAACACCAGGACTAAAACCAGGATTAATCCATTCCAGGACTAAACTAGGACTAAAATAGGACTAAAGCAGGTCTAAACCAGGACTAAAACAAGGACTAAAACCAGTGATCTCATATATAAAGCATTTCTCTATCAATAATATTTTTAATATGGTTAAGGAAAGACTGGACTTTTTATTGTCTTTAAGTAGACAAAAGTTATTATGTTCAGATTTCCTCGTCTTTGCTACTTTACAGCAAACAGTTTCTTATTCATGGAGACTTGGGCTCAACAGCCAATTTGAAGAGATTTGTTAAACAATAAATTACTTGATAAAGTCACTTTTTTTTGTTCTATATCAGTGTTTTGATCTGCCACAATAATGTAATAATGAATTTAAATGAAAATATCTCAAATTGAATTCTTTTCTCAGCAATTTTTAGGTGAGATTAAAATGAGATTAATGAGATTAATTAATTACAGATCATAATTAATTAATCTCTCAATTTTTTTTTATCGCATGACAGCACTAATCATAATTAATGAATCTCTCCAGTTTTTGTTTTTTTGTTTTTTTTATCTTTTGAAAGCACTAAATAAAAGGTCTCCAAGTAACAACAATACAATACATTCAGATCTCAATTCATGCAGTACATTGGATCAGTAAGAAATGTTTTTGTTTCTTGCTCCGTGCATTCGAGCAGCAGAAAGCTCCAGTTGAATGATTTCTCTGTAAGATAAGAGCCATTCTCTCACAGTCAGAGGTTGAATTGATTTCCAACGGCACATTACAATTTTTTTTTTTTGGCAGCTGTAAGACCTGCTTGTAATATACGACCTTCATTAATTGTCAGATTTAGTTTGGACATTTCGTCTAACAAAAGAAACCTCTGATTGTGCCGTGTTGTTATTCCTGTTCATTTAGACATTGTCAAAATTGTACTGTTTTGTAGAATCAGCCATGTTAGAATGTTGTTACCTCATCAAAAACAGACCTGGAGTTGTGTTTCATTCACACATGTTTGAGTAACACTTTATTATTAGTCTGTCCACATCCCCAAAGCTCAAGATGTTTCTCTGTTTCATTTTGTGATGTCACAAATCATTAGTTTTCAAGTTAACAGAGGAACTTTTTACCTTTAGTTCAGTGATCATCCAAATGATTCTTGTGAAGGTTTAGACATCACAAGATGGAACAGTAAGTACAAGAGTGTTTAATGTTTAAGAGAAGAACTAAATATGTGTGAATGAAACAAAATTAAACAAAATGCAACTCCAGGTGTGTTTGCGATGAGGAAAGATCAGAAAATCCCATTATATGGGATCTTTTTAAATGACATGTATACACCTCAATTATACATCAACACACTGGGTACAGTGTCTTGCCCAAGGACACAACAACCAGATCCCCTGCTCCTCCTTATGACGTATGAATTATAAATAATATGGTCTGCAGACATAGTGTATCTGGTCGTGTAGTCCCGGAGTTGTGGTAGTTCTATTGATCAGCATCCTTTACACACTCTGATAATGACTTGTATCCAAAGACAAGAACAAGTTTACAAGGACAAGAAGAAGAAGGAGGTGTGTTCCACATGTAGAATGAAATATACAGTTTACAGGCAAATGAAGGAAGTGAAGTGTGGTGGAGTCAGTAAAAAACAGAGCCAACCTTTAAGTGCATGATAAAAACACCGGGGGAGAGATTCAACTGAAAGAACAGCACATGCTTAACAAAACGGACTTTTGTGAGGTTCTTAACATGTTATGAAATTGTTCCCTCATCAAAAAAAAAAAAAACATACCTGGAGTTCTATTTTGGTTTATTCTACTCCTCTAAGCCCCATACAGTTTATTTTGTTTGTTTGTTTGTTTTTCCAGGATTTTTATGTCACAGGTAAACATTTTGGTCTTCTGCTCTGTTTTTAAGTCCATAAATCAAAATCGTTCTGCTTTCAAATGGCACTGCATGTTTGTTAGCATGAAAACGTTGCTGACCCTCAGTGTGGTTTGTTTGTTGAATAGTAATTCCTCAGACTGTGGTCATCCTGACTTGTCAAAGCCTGATCCAGTCAGATCTCAGAAGCTCAGAAGCTGCTTAGTTCTTGGATGGGAGACCACACTGTTCTGTCTTTAGACGAGACACTTCACCCACATTGCCTAGTATGAATGTGGTGTGTGTGTGTGAGTGATGGTGGTGGTCAGAGGGGCTGATGGCACAGATAGACAGTCTGACAAGGGTGAGAAAATGCATAGCACACTTGGTTAGCTGATGTCCAAACATTTTTTATTAACAAAATAATGTTTCGGCAATAAAAGCCTTCATCAGATATTTTTCTTGCTTTGGACCACAGCACACAAAATGGTTGTCAGCCCAGGTGTTCATATCCCCCTTCAATGAATGGGACATCCCAAAGTGAGGTCACCCAGTGAGTTCAGCCCACTCTACATGTACATTAAAAAAAACAAAAACATTCTATAAAATACAGAAATAGTTTAAGTCTATCACCAAAAACATCTTAGATCAAACTCCATATTCAGTCCGTGAGGAGTGAGAGTTTTAAGTTGGTGAATCCAAAAGTGTCTCTTTTTGACAGGAGCATTTCTAGACTCCCACCTCTAGGGGGCAGCTCCACATGTTCAATGCTAAAATATCTTAAGGAAGAGACAGGATGGTTGAAATCAACAAAATGAGCTGCCACAGGACACTTCATGTTTTTACATCTAATTGTTCTCCTGTGTTCTGCAGGACGTGTTTTTAAAGTTCTGTTTGTTTTACCCACACAGGTTTTACCCCAGGGACAGGTGATCATGTAAATAACAGATTTAGTGTCGCTGGATATAATTCCTCTGATCAGTATTTGACAGTCTCCCGTCTGTCAGTCTGCCCCAGGGCAGCTGTGGCTACAAAAGTAGTTTACCACCACTGAGTGTGGAGTGAATGAATAATGAAAAGTGCTGTATAAAACTGATCCATTATTATTATTATTATTATTACAGTAGCAGGCAGATGAGTCACTTGTCTCAGTTCGTAGTATTGGAGCATACCTGACATTATTTTTAAATATGAAATGCCAAAAGAAAAGTACTCAAGGGCATGTTGAAAGGCCTATTATACAAATATTTGTCCTCAAAGTCATGGAAATTGCACTAAATGTGTACTGTTTTATTGGGTGTCAGAGGAGCATTCATTCACTCATTTGACAGTTGACAGTTCTATTCTCACTTCTGTGTACACTGAGCCCTGCCCAAGAGCACAAGTATCCTCCAATCAGAGGTGGGATTTTTTTTTTTTTTAATCAATAAAGAACTTTTGTCAGCTCATCGTTTTTGCAAGAATTTAACAAATTAATATATTGCTAACTTTAGTCACAGCTCGTGGGCGGTTCCTTAAAGTCAAAGTTAACTAGCCTAAGTCATTTTAAGATAATTCATACATGACTTTATTTCTGTAATTGTATTTTTTATTTTTTTGTTACTAAACCTGTTTACAGAGAAGATATGCTAACTGCTATTGTATTAAAAAGTACGCAGGTCCATTTGTATCTAAACACACTAAGTTTCGCTGTTAAACTCTGTATATGGGGTTTAATAGGATTATCTACTCTTTCTAGTCCTTTTTGAACATTTTGGTGTGGACTAGGGATGGGCATGATTAGTCGACTAATCGATAACTGATCATTAAGAATTTCGTTGATTACATTCATTTCTAATCGACAAACCGAAGGCAGGTTTCTGTGCGTAGAGACGAGGCTGCGTCTGACAGCACAAACACTGGAGTTGCGGCCTCAGTCCCATGTTTGGGTTCTGGCACCTCTTTGGAGACACTGTACCTCTCAGTGAGTGTGTTTACATGCACATCTGTATCCCGGTTTCGTCATGTTGCATGTTTACGCAGTATTCCGGTTACTGCAACATAAAGAGCTGCACTAAACCTGTACACGTACAATCTTTGAAAACATCGCGACACACACGCAGAACAGACTCACCATCAGCATCAACATCCCTCTGTCACAGAAAAAACAAAAAAAAACACACATATATTCCACTGAGTCGTGTCCTTTAGTCCGACAGAAGCTGAATTGCATCAGTGCACAAGAGCAATTTTTATTTTTTATTTTTTTCCCCTGCTTAGTTTATGCAAATGAGCCATGCGGTTTTAAGTTTAGTTTCTGTGAGACTTACACAAAGCTGCATTCAACACATTATAATGTCAAACAGGCTGATGTGGCTCTAGAGTGGTGATGTTTATATCAGGGGTGTCCAAACTTTTTTCATCAAGGGCCACTTGTCTAAACCCAGACAAGGCAGAGGCTGATCGAGGGCAGTAGGCTGATGCTCAATACAGTGGCTAATTGAAATATGTGCATGTTTAACACGTTCGAATGAGCCGTCAGTCTTTATTCATGCTAAGATCCTTAAAACCACACACTAAATATTAAATATTAGTGTTATCAAGGTAGATAACAAAAAAATAAATAAAAAAAAAAACTTGCAATAAAAAGTTCATTTTTAATTGATGTAAGGTAATTTGGCCACATTTAGTCCACGGGCCATAGTTTGGACATGCCTGGCTTATATGTTGTTAAGTTGAGTTTATTTATGCAGATTAGTAATAGTAATAATAATGATGATTGTCGATTAATCATTAACATTTTTATATAATAAGTATCATCATTATTATTACTATCTGCACTACTAATCTGCATAAATAAATTCAACTTTACAAAATATAAACATAACGACTCTAGAACCACATCAATCCGTTTGACATTATAATGTGTTTGATTCAGTTTTGTTCAAATCTCACAGAAACGAAACTTAAAACCACATCGCTAATTTGCATAAACTAAGAAGATAAAACTCCAGCTCTTGTGTTGCTGATGTGGTTCAGTTTCTGTCAGATTAAAGACATGACTCAGGTGAATACAGGTTAGTGTGACCAGATTTGTGTTTGTCAAAACCAGGACACCGTACGGGGGGAGGGAGGTGGGGACTCATCATCGACATTGAGCGACTCTCACCTTGTAAAATTTTTTCCCACTGGACACAGAAACATATGTGCTGCTTTATACACTGTGCACATGGACTCACACTTGTCCCGAACGCAACGGAAAGTGTGGAATTTCTTGTACAAATCATCGTTAAATACGCATTTGTGCTTCGGTACGTTGCAGACTGAACGACTGTTTGTGTCTCGCTCCTTCTGAGTGCAGAGACACATGTACAGACCTGTTTGGTCACACTACGATATACGCACAGCAACCTACATTCGGTTTGTCGATTAAAATTAACATAATGAAATTCTTAATGATCAATTATTGATTAATCGACTAATCATACCCATCCCTAGTGTGGACCAAGTAAATTTACAGCTTTTTGCTCAAAAAACATCAAAAACATTGTGTATGCTGCCTCCAGAGGCCACTGCAAATTCAAGCACTACATAACATCACACAGGACTGTCTTGATTAGAGCCAGTGTTTGAAGTATGGATACCTGCTAGACCAAACGCTCTGTTCCTTGTGCCTCCAGACCCCGCCCCTCCGCCCCCTCACCCTCTCCTTTACTCCTCCAGACACTGCCCAGTTTAGCGGCTCTGTCAGAAATGTGATTGTGGGATTTTAGGTGTTTATTCCCACTTTAAAGAAGCACATATGACCTAAAACTGTAGTGCATATTTGTAATGGCAAAGTGTTACTTCATAACCAGAGTCTAGCGAAGTGCCTGGGGAGTGGGAAGTCTGTGTTTCTTCATTTAAACTGGCTGCCCTCAAATCGGCACCAATTACTGCCGCCGCTGAAGTCAAAATAACATGTGCATTTGAAATTCACAACCAAAACACTTCTCGACAACAAAAGTAAAAAGCTTTAACCTCCAAGAATATTGTTTCCACGGTTACTGAGTTGGTGATTAAAGTGCACGGCATACAAAATGAAAATATCAGAAACTTTGTAGAAATTTCACAGAATAAACACATTGGCACTCCACTCCGCATTCGCACTAGAAAAAGTTGTTTATTTTTTCCGTCTATTTGCAATTCAAATACTCGACCTTTTCAAACCTGACCGGACGGCAGAGAATGTACTAGAGCTCGCTGTTAATGCAAAGCAGTGGAATAACAATACGCTTTTCATAATAAGACTCATTAATTTATGTTATTTATGAAGCTGATGATACAAACATTGCTTTTTACATGGGCAATTTACACCCACCGCGCTGGAAATACATTTGAAAAGCAGATTCTTAATGATTTGTGGCATTATACTAGAATCACCATATGCACCAGCTGCTCTGTTGGCTGCCCTTTGGAAAAACACCATTCATATGAAATCCATGAGGCTGCAGCTGAGGGACTGTTGTTGACGAAAGACAGATTGAATGCGAATAGTGGTTAATGTGGAGTATAAGCAGTGAGTGTGTACACATGCACATCAGTATCCCGGTTATTAATCATATCCCGGTTCTGTCAGTATTCGGGATACTGTGTTTACATGCGTGCTGAGAAACCGGGATACTCATGTCCTAGGGCCGGGGTCAGCAACCCAAAATGTTCAAAGAGCCATATTGGCCCAAAAAAACAAAAACCATACCTGCCTGGAGCCGCAAAAAATGAAAAGCCTTATATAAGCCTAATATGAAGGCAACATAGGCTGTCAGTATATTAGCTGTATAAGTCGACTATTAAAATGACTAAATTGGCTACAAATACAAAATGAGCATTCATGTACACAAACCCCTTTTGTGATCCTCTCATACTCGGTGCGGCGTCTGTAGCCACTGAAATCAGGTGGTTAGTGTTTATCTGGGAGCACCTGGATTAGACTCAAATCTGTAGCATTTATTTCATTACAGTTGTAAGTGTTACTCACAAATACCTTGAAAAACATGCATTGGTGAGTGGGCTCGCTTCTCCGGAGATCTGTTAAAGAAGTGGTAAAATCACTGAACTCTGAGCCCTCGTTCATCTCTGGTCATGGATCTGATCCATCAGCTGTGTGCAAATGAAACACATGAAAAGAGTTTGAGCAGAACAAACAGATGAGCTGAAGCGGGGGGTGGTGTCCGGTGCCTCCACCTGAGAAGCGCTTTCCCCTTCCCCTGTGTTTGGATCATGCATTGAACATGCGCTACTCAACCGAGCTAGCCCGCAAAGAGAAGGAGGAGCGGGTCTGCAGCTGATGATGTCATCAACACTAATGGTTTCTTTCCATTATAAAATCATACTTTAAAAAAAAAATCTAAATATTATTTACATATAGCACCTTAATGTTACCTATACTAAGGTACACACTTACTCTAAAAATTAAATACAAAATTGTATTGAATCAATTTGAGACGAATAGACAGTAGAGTCAGAGAAGAGGAAAATGAGCGGGAATTCCTCGTTACGCATGGGCAACTGTGTACTCCGCCATCAAGTGGCTTCGAATCAGGGAATCAGACTGGAATCAATTTTCATACCTTATGTCCAACAATGAGCCGATTCACACGCCTTAAGAGATTTTTCAATTGTGAGATGACTAAAAGAAAAACATTAAAACTCACCCAGTGGCTCCAAAGGAAAAAAACTTTTGAAAAGTAAGATGAAATGCAGAAGCTGCCATCGGAATATGACACCGAAAGCAAGATCCAACACTGGAGATCGATATGCCTGGTAAGTTTGGTAACTTTATTGTTTAATGGTTTAATCCTCCTCGCACCTAGTTACTTGACAGAGTGACATCGCTAAGAGGAGAGTAAGTGACCCCAAGGGCGTAACTTTTGGATCAACATTGATGCTCTGGAAATTAGTCTATATCTTATAATGAAATATATTACATATTTAATTGGGCCAATTTATAGTTTAATTATGTCAGAATGCAAGATACATTAAAGTCTGTTTGTTAGTTAAAAATCCTTTAAACTGATTTAAAAAGTTCAGTCTGTAGGCAACAAAAGCAAGCTCCTTCAGCTACATAGGGCGCAAGGGAAGAGCACAAATACAGTTTTAAATGTTGGCTTACTGGCTAAAAAAGTTGCATGGGTGACAACCATTTATGTATCATGTTTCTAATATTTGTTCTTTCTTAATAGGATATGTCACCATGCTATGCATTTGGGGAAGCAGCTGTCCATTAGACACAAATCTATATTTTCAAGGTCAAAATGATCACTGAGGAAGTGGATGCATTTCATGTTCAGGTTGGTAAAATTGATGACAGCAAACAGTAATATAGGCTATTGTTGATCTTAATTTAATAGACACATTTATTTTAAAATTTCATTGTTGTATAATGTAATATTGATCTAAAACTGGGAGGCAAAAAGGAGATATAATTTGCAAAATTATCTGATTACATAGGTTTAATGTTTTCCCTGGACCTGTTTCTGTTATTAAGCCCTTTTCAATCAATGATCAATGTTGTTTACAATTATAAATGTAAGAATTAATTATTTACATTGGTGGTACATTTTGCTAATTACCACAAACACAATGAAAACAAACAAATATTTAAACATTGCATTTAATATTTACAGATATCTTTAGAAATCATGACAAATTAATTTGTGATAAAAAATTCATAGTTATAAGTTTTGTTAGGAACTCTCTAATTCAAATGAAACACTTCATTACATTTTTTTATTAAACCAATAGTTTGGATGTGATACATGTGTTTTATGCTTGTTTAACAAATTCTACAAAAAATATTTGCACACTAAACATAAGGTCCATTGGCTTTCAGCCTATGGTCAAAGCTAGAGTTTTTTATTTTTTTATTTTTTTAAGAACAGGAACAAGCACAGGGTGGACAGAGACAGGTGTGGGTGTTATGTTCATTCAACTCGAAAGCTGGATAATTTAAAGTATTACACAAAATGGTATGAATCAGCCAAAATATAACTTATGATATGGTTCAAGTTAAGTCAATTTAGCCAAATATGTGCTTGTTGATTTCAATATTTTTGTATGTATTTTTAGATTTTGTCAAGGATCAAAGCTAAGACAAATAGACATGATGGATGACTCTGGCTGCCAGTTCAGCAACACTTACAAGAATGGCCAAAAAAAGAAGAGATGTGTGTTGGACAGCAATGCAAAAGCTGAGGAGACAAACTGGCCAAATGATTGGAGGAAGAAGAGAATTTGTAGCAATAGATGAAAGCTATTTTCGACACAAACGAAAGGTAAACTTAAGACAATGGTTCATGTAATCTAACAATGTAATATAATCCTTTTAAATGTTTGTTTTTTGTTGCAGAACGAAAAGGGCAGAATGGCCTGTGGAGGCTCGTCTGTTATCAGTGACCAATGGCGAGCATATTGCCTCAGTTGGGATACCACCATTACAGAGTTAACCACAGCAGGAGTTGGGTAGCTCCAAACACAGGTGCCCATACGCAACATACTGACGCTCTTACAAAGAGCAGGTCTGGAGGCTGAGGGGGAATAGAACAGATAATTTGTTATCTGAGCACATTGCTGTAATTGAGTGGATGGAATGGCTGACCAGAAAACATGCTGATGGGCCATTAGGAAGGTTGATCTATGATATAGGGAACCAATTCAAGTGATCTGTAGAACCTTTTGGTTATCATTATTGTTAGAATTTTTGTTTGGTCATAATTTTCTTGATGTTTCGGTCTAATGCAGAATAAGCCCTTCTTTCGGTACCAGTGGTTTCCACTACAAGCCTGTACAAGAATCCAGGACATTGAAATAACTGTACTGGCCTATAGGGGCAACCACTGGTACCTAAAGAAGGGCTTCCCCTCCATCAGGCTGGGGGATGTATGGGTACATGACTATAAATGTGCCTTTAAAGCTTTTAGGTTCCATTTAAAAAGGTTCCCAAAAAAAACTATAAAACCCCTATTTGATAGGTGTTTTATAGTTTTAATGTATTAATTTTTTACCTTTTTAAATGTGACGTTAAGTTATAGTTTTTTGTTTTATTTTTAATCAGTTGATGGCTAAATGTATTTATTTTTTAATCACAAAGTTATTTGAAACCTTTAAAAGAAAAGAGTTCACAAACCAGAATGCTTCCATATATTTGAAAGAGTTGCTAATAAGATGTTACAAAGTGTTTAGCTCAGTGAATTACTGACACTGTGTTTGTAAATGTTCAGAAAATTTGAATACACATCTTGATGTTTTATATCCATGTTTGTTTGCTTATTTTTTTATGTAGTGTTGATTGATAACAGATAACAGCTGTTTCCTATTTCAATGACTTAAACTGCGATGCCTGTCTTTTGCGCCACATACGGACTGAACCAGGACTGATGCAGGGCTGAACCAGGACTAAAACAGGCCTAAACCGATCTCAGTCCCGGTCTCAGTCCCGGTCTCCTGATCACCTGACAGGTTACGCGAGCACACCTCCAGGCCCGTCCTGACATTTAGTCCTGGTTCATGTATGGTTTAGACCTGGCTCAGTCCTGTTTTAGTCCTGGTTCAGTCTGTATGCAGTACAAAAGTCCAGCATCGCAGTTTAAGTCACAGAAAGGGGAAACCATTATCCTGTTTTTTTTTTTCATTTTGCTTTTGGAGACAAATAATAAAGAACGTAGTTGCTTTTTTGTTTTATTTTGAAAAAACAAATGAACGAATAATACACGGATTAAAAACATACCTGGAAATGTATTTTGTAGATCAACATCTCAGTGCTCAAAATGCTCTGTTCCACTTTGTGATGTCATGAAGTGGTAGTTTTCATGTTAACAGCTTTTTACCTTTTGTTCATGGAGATTGTCAGTTCCAAGGATGAAATCACCCAAATGAGTCTAATGAAGGTGTATGGACTTTATAAACAGAGTGGAGCACCTGTATTACCACCTGATGCCATCAAAAGGTGGAACAGAGTGTTTTCAGGTTGAGAGAAAAACTGCACGAATTTTGGTTTAAACATGTGAGAATGACACAAAACGCAGCTGCAGTGTGTTTGTGATGAGGAAACTGCATTAGAACAGATCAGAGGAGAGCGTCGCATGGGCCCTTTAACAGGATCTTGTATTTATTCACTTACAGGTGTTTTAGTAGAAAAATATTTGCATTCTTAGAACAGGGCTGATAAATTATATTCAATGTTCCAGGAAAGCGATAACATCTCCATGGAAACAAGCTGGACCAGAGACGTTACATAAGACATGTTTGAGCTGGCGCTGGTATAGACCTGTTTGTCTTGGTGTTGTTTGTCACAGTTCGGGTCAATGGGAGAGTGTGAATTCATGCTGCACATATGACACGAGCAACTGACGTCATCCAAACATAACACATGTTTTCTTACTAAACAAATTCTACCTCTCTACCTGCATTATGTTTTAATCATTCGACAAATCTCAGTGAAGTTTGTTACACTGAGACATGGTTACATTTCAAACATAGACTGTATATAAATAGACGTAGCTAACCGTAGTGTCGTAGAACTTGAGACCGGTCTTGGTCTCGGACTGGAGGTCTGACACTCGTCGAGCGCGATCGCATTTCATTACGGCCGCTGCTGCTGGCAACAAACTTGGAGCGCAGGGGGCTTGTTTCTGCAGCCTGTGCGCTGGTTTGGAGTCACATGGAGGCACATACAGTATCACTCCACACGGCCTCACTGCGCCACTCGTCCACAACAGCGTGTGCCCTCGTCTCAAGTCAGGTTAAACTTTCTAAAACATGATCCTACCTATCCACCTGCCTGACGTCAGCGCGCCACTTCTCATCTTTTCTCACTCTCTCCTCTGCATATACAGCGCACACTGGCTTCCTCCTCAGTGTGCGCTGATTAGAAGAGCAAGACAAAAACGACGAAGCAAAAACAAATCCACATGCTACAGTGTCCACATAAAGTAGCCCTACTGCGATATGCGGGATGAAGTTGACCTAATAAAAACTGCACAAATCCATTTGTATTTGTCACAATGGACATTGGTAAATGTGCAGAGGCTGGTAAACAGGCGACAACCACAAAACCAGTAAAACAAAGTGACTCCAGTTAAGAAAAAAAAAAACAGGTTCACAAATTCTACCCACTTTCTTCACTTTGAAGCAGTTTTCTGTAAAGAGCCAGTGGAAGTTAAAAGAAGGGGTTCTCAAACTGTGGGTGAGGGTCAAAAAAGGGGCGCAGAGTGTTTAAGTGCAGTAAAGTTTGCTTTGCTTATTTTAAGCCTCATGAACATTAATCAGATCAAATGGAGAATATGTTATAAAAACATTGATATAAATGTTCCAAAATAACAGTAAAATACAAATAAAAATATTTATTTTTTTAAGAAATATGGTCTTGATTTGGTCTCGCTGGGCCCTGGTCTTGATCTTGTTCTGGTTTCAGGACCCTGTGGTCTCGGACAGGTCTTGGTCTCGACTACAACACGAGCTAACCCCCTAGTTGCTACATTCCAAATAGAAAGTGAGCATGCAGCATGCGTGTGAAGTATGAAGTTGTTCCTTAGAGTTCTGGTTGCACTGGTTGTTTTTATTTTGCTATTTTCTCTACAAATTAAGATATGAACAGCGACTTCAGTAACTTATGTAACTTCAACAGCTTTGCTCCTGATTGGCTGTTTGATTTTGGACATGGATTTGCAAATATTGTCCCTGGTGGCAAATAAGCCTCTCTAACTGCTAACCTCACTCACTTCATTTGACTGGAGTCCACATTTTTTTACAGTCTGTGAGAAATACACAAAACTCCTGATGGTTTATCGTCACCTTTTTCTGCATTTATTTCATTTTTATTTTTTCTCTGCCTTAAAATGCAGATTTGAATGTTTCTTTATGTAATGTGTTTGGGTTTGTTAACTTTAGATGCTTTGTGCACGAGAAATATATTTTTAACGTTGAACCCTTACATACTAGTCAGACCCGTTTTGACATTCAACAGTAGAAAAAATGCCCCCAGTTTAAACAGGCTGTGGTGCACCCTCTGATAAAAAAAAAAAAAAAAAAAAAAACCTGGCCTTGATTCATCGGTGCTGTCAAATTTCAGGACAATTTCTAAGCTTCCCTTTCTCTCCAAAATACTGGTGAAAATTGTTTTTATCCAACTGAAATCATTTTTAGATGAGCACAATGTTTTAGAAACTTTTCAGTCTGGTTTTAAGAGTCTACACAGCACAGAATCTGCCCTTTTGCGTGTTTTTAATGACATATTTATTTCTACTGATGCTGGTGATTCTGTTGTTCGTGTGTTGTTGGATCTGACAGCTGCGTTCGACACAGTGGACCACGAGATTCTTTTGTCCCGGTTGGAGCACTGGGTGGGGATTCGTGGTCCAGCCCTGCTATGGTTCAGGTCATACCTGACTGATAGACATTTCTGTGTTGGTGTTGGTGATTATGTTTCCTCCTCTACTCCCCTGTCATATGGGGTTCCCCAGGGATCAATTCTAGGGCCTTTGCTTTTTCCCCTTTATATGCTCCCTCTGGGCACCATTCTGAGGAAACATGGCATCTCTTTCCAATGTTATGCAGATGACAGCCAAATCTATCTGCCATTAAAGACACATGATCCACAGGCTGCCAGACCACTTCTAGACTGCATTAGTGACATCAAATCTTGGATGTCACAAAATTTTTTTTTCATCTAAATCAGGAAAAATCAGAGGTTACGGTTTTTGGCCCTAGTTCCCTAAATTCTTCTTCTTCTGTAGACCTGGGTTCATTAAATCATTTAGTGAAGCCAGTTGTTACAAATGTAGGTGTCAAAATGGACCCAGATCTAAAACTTGATCAGCAAATTAGTGCTGTTGTAAAAGCTAGTTTTTTCCAGCTAAGACAACTGGCCAAAATTAAGCCTATTTTGTCAATGGAACATTTTGAAATGGTCATAGATGCGTTTGTGACAACTAGGTTGGATTACTGTAATGCACTTTATGTTGGTGTCAACCAAAATGCACTTTCCCGGTTGCAACAGGTTCAAAACTCAGCGGCTCGACTTTTAATTAACTGAAACCCGGAAACACGAGAGCGTCTCACCTGTTTTAGCTTCACTTCATTGTCTTTTAGAGTTGACTTTAAAATTCTTTTATTCACTTTTAAGTGTTTGCATGGCCTAGCGCCCTCCTGCCTCACTGATTGATCCACCCTTATGTTCCCTCTCGCACTCTCAGGTCTGCAGACCAACTCCAGCTCACAGTCCCAAAAACTAAACGTGAGCTTCGTGGGGACCGTGCGTTTTCTCTTTCTGCCCCTTGACTGTGGAACCAGTTGCCATTAGTAATTAGACAGGCCGAGTCTGTACCTGTTTTTAAATCACTCTTAAAAACGTATCTTTTTTCACTGGCTTTTAATAAGTGACATGTATATTTCTTGTCGAGTATTTAGCTGTTTTTTTTAATGTTTTTAGTGGTTGTATTGTGTATGTATCATATATTTTCTTCTATTGTCTGTCCTGTTTTTGTGTACAGCACTTTGGCATACTGTAAAGTTTTTTAAAGTGCTTTATAAATAAAGTTGGTATGGTATGGTATGCCCTAAGCATCATTCTTTTATCCTGAAATGTGTTGACTTTTACTAAATTTTGCCAAAATACACAAACATTTAAATATTTACTCTTTTATATTTTTGTATAGGTGCTACAAATGTTTGGACACTGAGGCTGGTTCGGGGACCTGTGACCCGTATCTATTGAGATGGATGTTATCAGTGCGGGTCACATGAAAGAAAATGGAAGTTTTAGGGAATCTTGAAAATGTGAAACTGTACAGACCATATTTGTGTGTACTTTTTTAATGGGACAGTGGTGACAGAATTCAAGAGTTCACTGTTTTGAGATTCCCCCGTATCCCAGATCCCCAGAGACAGATGCCTGTTGGTTGATGAAGGAGCAAAGGGGAATCTCAAAACAGTGAAAGGAGTGATCATCCTGTTTATGGAGCACAGAAGGAACACCAGAAAGTCAATCAATTTTATTATTTTTTTTGTCCAGGTCTAAACCAGGTCTAAACCAGGTCTAAACCAGGTCTAAACCAGGTCTAATCTTGGGCTTAAGAGAGAGAACGCCGAGCAGTTTGTCCACAGTCAACAGTCAGTCCTGTTTCAGTCCTGGCTTAGTCCTGTTTTAGTCCTAGTTCAGTCCTGGTTTAATCCTCCTCTTCAGTCCTGGAATTAGTCCTAGGTTAGTCCTGGTTTAGTCTTGGTTCAGTCCTTGGTGTAGGCAGCGCAAAAGTTTGATATAATCTCGGGTTAAGGGGCGGATGGACCCGTGCAGGACTCTGCGCTGTCGGACTCCATTACGGAATAAATTAATCTTCAGTTCGTTACATAAAGAAGGAGGAAAATAACAAAAGGATGACAGCAGCAATAAGTTTTAAGAAGGAAGTAAAAAGGGTTGCACCTGTCCTTTCAGAAAAAAAAGTGTGTGGTAAGGGGTTTTACAGACTTAAAACAGATATAATAATTGTAAAATATAAAGTTGACTACTTCGCGGATTTCACCTATCATGGGTTATTTTTAGAATATAACTCCCGCGATAAACAAGGGAACACTGTACTCTCACTTCACAACTTGTGCACATGGTCTCCCACTTGTCCCGACCGGGATGGAAAATGAAGAATTTCTTGTACAAGTCATTGTTAAATGCACTTTTGCGTTTCGGCATGTTGCAGACTGACCGACTGTTTGTATCTGTTCGCTCCTTCTGAGTCACAGACGCTATGAGAGACACTCAGTTTAATGCCCCCAATGAATGGTAATGAAAACCCAGACATTTGCATCACTTAAAAAAAAAAAGAACAACCCGGACGCCCTGGACAGGACGCAAAATACGGACAGTCTAAATAGATCTGTAGTTTAAAATTTGGTATAGACACTTAATATGAGGGAATTCTTGGTCTGGGTCAAATTGAACCTGAATCATATTAAGACTTAAGAAATGAACAGTTTGTAACATTTAAATGAGTTGTATGAGCTACGTCTATCAGGAAACAGCCCTTGCTCACATGCACCAGCTTTGTTTTGCTCCCGCATCAGCTCAACATACAAGTTACCGTTTATCACAATGTCAGCATTTTGGTGAGGGATTATTATTTTCTGTTTGCATTTGCTTTTTGCCTTATTGTTTTTATCAGTCAGCATTCTCTTTCTCTCTAATCGTTACGCGTTTAAGTCCTGATCTACACTTTTTTTGTTTTTGTTGATTGGGGATTTTTATTTCACATATCTGGTTGGTTTATGATCGAAGAGCACTTGCAGTATTTTTGTTTCCCAAGTGTCCCTTGTTACAGCTCACATTTACATCCTGACATTACACTTTGAACGACATTTCGCCTTTTCTCTCCAATCTTTCCGGTGAACCCTAAATGTCAAATCGCAAACTAGCGAAATCAGAATTCAGAGGATGCAAATGGCCTTCTGGGTAAGCACTATTTTTCTGTATAAAAGCTGGCATTTGGCCCGATACTGTACAGTCCCAGAAGCGTTTTGATTGGCTCCCGAAGCTCCCCCCCCCCTCCACCTCTCTGTCGCGTCACGTGCGGCGACAGCACTCCCCTAAACAGATGGTTGACATTTCCCGGCTATAGAGTCCATTGGCTTAGAGACCACTTTATCTTTCATTATCAAAATGCATGGGGCTGTAATCACTCCAGTGTTTTCTATTCAAATCTCCCAGATGTACGCTCACTCCTTTGAGACTCTATACTGTGCTGAGTGCTCCACAACACTCCAGCAGCTGGTTTCATTGATTACCGTAGCACCAGATAAATGAACTCCGCATGCATCTACATACGATTCACCGTCCTTTATCAATAGAGCCATTCCGGGTTGAGAATTTCCCCGATTTATTTGGCATTCCCTCACCATGGAAGTTAACAGTAATAGATATTCCATTTGTCTACGCCAGGAACACCAAGCTTATTTACATAACTACAACACTCACCAAATAAACGTGCGCCGTGATAAGTAGAATAAATGAATTTTCTTGTGTTTTGCCAATGGAGTCAAGTAGCGTGCTGTATTTTCAATTTTACTTTGCTGCCATCACGTTGCATGAAATGAATCAAAGTGCGAAAGTAGAAAGCATTAAGCCTGTCGTTCTATAGTGAAGACGAATAGGGGATGTTCTTGCTCACGGAAAAAATATTTTATCATTTGAGTCCTTGTTTGCAAATCTACATAATAAAGGTAAACAAAACATTAGCCGTGTATTCATTCGTCAATTGATACTTTGCGCTGACATTGCACTCGAGGTCTTCTATAATGCATTTCTATGGGAGGAATGTTTAGCATGTTTCCATGGTGACACAATGCATACATTAGCAAGCATGGACAGAAAAGTTTGATGATTTTTAAGTTTAAAGTCTGAAAATTCAAGGGAAAAAAATACAAAATGGATTGAAACTGTACATTTTTAGGAGTCTGTGATCAATACGAGTGTTATGAGCCAGTGACTAAATGAAAAACTGTGACTAATATTATTTGAGAGGGACTTGTTTAACAGCACAAATTATCTCGCTTCTTCTAGTTCCAACCAAGTCAGCTCTTTGTGGTCAGAGTTTGAGCTCAAATTAAAGTCTGATGAGGCCCAGACAGAGCAGTGTCTACAGTTAGCATCACAGCCCCAGGGAATGTAGATGAAATCAGCTGCAAAGTATCAAGAGGTGGCATTCGTGTTCTAGTATCTCGACATCAAAAAACATGTATTCTTACTGTGATTGAGCTCGCCTCTCCTCAGATCTGACGTGTAACTTGGTCTGGTGCCGTCAAATAAAAAAAATTAATAAAATTCAATTCAGATTCAAAATTCAAAAAAGTTTACTGTCTATTCTTCATCCGAAACACATGAAGAATCAAAACAGTGTTTCTCAATAAAATAATAAAATAAAATAATAAATGGAAAAGTCCAAGGCAAGAGCGTTCAGACTGCAGGTCTTAATGCTCAATTCCGATTTTTTTTTTGTGTGAAATCCGATGTTTTTGCGAGGTCGTTCACATTTCCAATTAAATGTGACTTGTATGTGACTCCAGTGTGAACATTAAACGGCCCAAAAGTGTCCCACATGTGACACTGGAGACACGACGACGTCAACCACAGCGAGCGTGCTCTGTGTTTACAGAAGTTGTCCAAACATGGACGCAGCATCGAGCACCTGGAGATTTTAAAGTTCCTCTCGTACCAGAGCCAGAACATGAACAACTTACTTGTTTTAAGGAGGAGATTGAGAAGGAGAAGGATGAGGTTTTTGGCCGTGGTGTTTTGTGGGGCAGAGGCAGCGACGTCTGTTGAAAGGAACATGTGGATGTGGAGACGGAGCCAAGAGTGGTGAGTGGTGATGTGCTTCACTTCAGTGACATGGAGTTTATTAACAATTGTCGTATGACGAGAAGAACGTTGGTGTACGTTTGTGTCTTGTTGATAACATGTAGGTGGATGAATGCGCTTTGGCCGTTCAGGCTGAAGTCACATGTCAAAAGATCAGATATGTATCAGTTTCAGGAGCAAATATCCAAGTGTCCTGGGTCACATTTGAAAAAATCGGATCTGTGTCGTTCAGACTGTCATTAAAAGATCAGATACAGGTCACATCCAAAAAATCGGATTTGGGTCACTTCAGGCTGCAGTCTGAACGCAGCCTATAGTCCCCTCCAGTGAAGTCCTTGGTCTTCGTTGGGGCCTCTTTCCGGTGGGACATGCCTGAAGTGCACCTTTAATAAAGATTAGGTACAAACAAAAGAAAATACAGTAAGAAGCAATTCAGTTCTGTAGTTTTTTTTAAGTTGATATATTTTCCAACAAGTCTTTACACCAATATCTTTAAAACAGAACAATTACATGTATCTTCATTTTTTGTCTTTACCAGTAGGCGGAATCATAATGACTTTTGTGGATTTAACAAGAAAAGAACGCTCCATTTTAATTGACTTTGGGCCCAACTGATAGCAGCCATCTTTGAGTGACTGTAAATAAAGCAGAGAAAGCACTAAGCCTGCACTGTCATAACGTTGTGGCCCCTTTGAATCTCATTAAAGGATTATGTTGAACAATGGTTGACCAAATTAGCAAAGCCCCTGCTCTGTGTACGGACACTTGTGCTGCAAAACACTTTCTGAATCTCGATAACGTAATTAGCATTTTCAATTCAGGACATCCTCGGAGGGCCAAGCGTAATCTCAGACCTCCGTTTACAACAAGACACAGAGCAGCGCAAGAATCTGTCCAGTCCAGCAGAGTCTCTTAGGACTTTAAGCATTTATTTGAGGAAATTTCGCATATACTTGTAGTACAAAACAATTACAAGTCAATTACAGATAACTGTTTAAAGGTACACTATGTAACTTTTTGATTAAGAGTCCCTCATCTGCTTTTTTCTATGGATATGTCACAGAATGTTCCACAGTAGTGCAGTAGTAGTAGTTTCAGGGTTCCCACTCTTTTTCACCAAGCCCCCAGCGTCCAAAATGGCCGCCCATTCAAGTCAATGGGCCGAGCTCAATGGTGCATGATCCCAGATTCACCTTTAACCCGCTCTGATTGGTCAAAGCGATCACGTGATACACCAGCCCGCGCTCCGTATGTGCGTTTGCGTGCGTTTGCGTGCATTTGCGTGCGGAGAAAAGACACTACTGAACATGCTCGGTTGGCCCACAGCCACCAGAAGAACCTCACCGGGCTAAAGACAAATCTGGGATCATGCGCCATTGAGCTCATCCCACTGACTTGAATGGTCGGCCATTTTGGAACCTGGGGGCTTGATAGGAACTGCTAAATGTTGTTGTTTTGATGTATTTACTTTTTAATATTGCTTATTTACAGTGTTGGGAAGGTGACTTTTAACATGTGTTCCACTACAGATTACAGATTACATACCCCAAAATGTACTTTGTAATGTAATCCATTAAGTTACTTAAAGTGAGTAATGTAATCTGAATACTTTGGACTACTTGATTTGCTGTAGAGCAACAAAGACGAGCAAATCTTCACATAAGATGTTTTGTCTGATAAAAGAAAATAAAAAGCCCAGACTTTCCTTAACCGTATTAAAAATATTATTGATAGAAGAAGAGGAGACACATTCCACACAGCAGGATTTAGTCCTGTTAAATCCTGTTTTAGTCCTGGTTTAGACCTGGTTTTAGACCTGGTTTAGTCCTAGTTTAGACCTGGTTTTAGTCCTGGATTAGACCTGGTTTAGACCTGGTTTAGACCTGGTTTTAGACCTGGTTTAGTGTTCGGCAATGAGTGGAATTATGGAAAAAAAAAAAAAAAGAAAGAAAAAGGGGGATTTAGCCCAAAATGTAGAAACAGAAAATACCGCTGTGTAATCAATTTATTTCAACAAAGTAACTGTAATGCAATTATCACTCACTGAAAGAGTAACTGTAACTGAATACAGTTACAATACAATTTGTACTCTGATTACATAACTCTGGTACTTGTAGTCTGTTACTCCCCAATATTGCTTATTTATTATTGTTTTTATCTTTCTGGATCACTGGGCCTCGGGGAGCACATTTTGTTCTGTCATGTGTTTCTCTCACATGCTTGAATGACAAATAAAGAACCTTACCTTCAATAACAACTAATATTCCCAGCAATCTCCCATCCAAGTGCTGACCGCAGTAGCTCTGTGTAACAAACAGGCTTTTGGTTTGTTACCCATAACTACACTAAGCACCTTCACCCTTCACTAGGACACTTTAAAACACTGCACTTTCATAGCACACAGCACAAATTATTTATTGTCTTTCCTTTTTACCACTTTTTAATCCTGAGGCACAGTGGCACTTTGATTGGAAGCTGCTTGTTCCTGGAGGGAAAGGAGACAAGTAACCAATGACATTTTAAATTGAATTAGTGCAATATATATGGTGCAATATCTGTTTTTGGAATGTTTGAAGTGTTGATGTGTTTAGTAGTGTATTTTATTGTGTTTTAATGAATGGTGTGGATCTGCTTTTACTTACCTTCCTTTATCTTCTGTCCAGGTTCTAAAATAGTCCCCCGGAAACGAGTTCCCTCTTATAAGGTTTCGGACTGGACGATGTATATTATTTTGTACAGGGGTTTTAGGTTTGGTGTTTTATTGGTTTATGGGTTTTATTATTTAGCTATATATATTTTAGCTATAGTACTTTTATCCAATCAGTAGGACCAGCATAAAAGGTGCCCCAAGACATCAGTCCTGTGTTCTGCTGCTGGAGAGGAAACTGCTGCCTGCCTCCATTTTGCACCCTGCAAAATGACCCACAGGTTGGCAGTGCGATTCCAACTCCTACAGATGAATGGTGTTGTTGTGTCCTTGGGCAAGACACTGGTGTATGACTGTACGTGTGAATGGGTGAGTGTTCCTTGATGTAAAGTGCTTTGAGTGCCTTGGGAAAAAAGAAAGAAAGAAAAATACCGTTTAACCAGGCCCGACTCTGCTTCACTATAGTTTTTTATTTGTTTTGTTTCCTTCAGGCATGTCTTATTAATCCTGCTTTTTTAGTCCATCTCCCTCTCCCAGAACACTTACCCTTGGTTCATTCAAGGTTTCCTAAGTGGCTAAAAAAGTTTGAAAATGATGGTGCCTGCCACTAAAGCAATTTTGTGAGTGAATGTGCAAATATGAGTTTTAGATGGATTCTGAACATTGAGCCACAAGACTGTAAAATTGTGAATGTTTTGTTGTACTTTCCCAGCGCTCCTGGACTCATTCTCATTTCTTATTTTAAAGGATTTGTTTTCCATTGTTGTATTTGACAGGTGCACGGCGCAACTTTCCAGGTAGAGGGTCCGCTACCTGCTCGTCTGCATGGAGATGTTATTGCTTAGTCTAGAACTGTATAATTTTATCTAAAATTTAACATTTTTTTAAGTCTTTTAAATCATTTGAACAGCTCAGACCTGCTTTTATCTCCTCTCCTTTAGCCACCACGCACTTTACCGCTTAACACTAACTTACCCCAAGCGCAGCAGCACAGCGCAGGTTTACACCAACAGTGTCATACGCACATCCAACACCCGTCATGACGCTACGTGCTGCTCAAACACTGTTGGGGAGGTGACTTTTAAAATGTATTCCCCTACAGATTACAGATTACATACTCCAAAATGTAGTTTGTAACAGAATCCATTAAATTAGTTAAAGTGAGTAACGTAATCTGAATACTTTGGATTACTTGGTTTGCTGTAGAGAAGCAAAGACGAGGAAATCATAACGTAAGATGTTTTGGTTTAGACCTCGTTTAGTTTTGGTTTAGTCCTGGTTTAGTCCTGGTTTAGACCTGGTTTAGTCCTGGTTTAGACCTGGTTTTAGACCTGGTTTAGACCTGGTTTAGTGGAATTACCAACCTCAAAAAAAAAAAAAAAAAAAAAAAAAAAAGGAAATGGCCCAAAATGTGAAAACAGGAAAATACCGTGTAATCCATTTATTTCAACAAAGTAACTGTAATCCAATTACCACTGACTGAAACAGTAACTGTAACTGAATACAGTTACTCATAATCTGTACTCTGATTACGTAACTCTGGTACATGTAATCTGTTACTCCCCAACACTGTGCTCAAAATAGGTTGGAGTTCTAATTTTGCAGCATCAACAAAGCGTCTCCAGAATTTCTCACAAGGGAAAGACAGGAAATAAGCAGGCGGTGTCAAAATAAACTTCCGATGTCCTTTTCAAAATACGCTCTGTAAAACCACTACAGTCGTGTAAACACCGTGCGTCAGGAGCTCAGGGAACGACTCGTGATGGACACAGAAAGTTTACAGCCTTGGAGGATAAATGTAAAACACTTCACGATATCAGACAGAAGCATTATAAGAACAACTTGTGAAAGAACATGTGCATGGAGCAGACGACCAAAGTGAAATGTAGAGGAGCTTCATTAACGCAGCTCCACAGATACGACTCGTCATCACTGCAAAACATCGACTCTGTTGTTGTCAAAGTTTGTATTGTGATTTAAAACACAATTCATCCAATCAACAATAAATACATGAACAATGTGAAAAGTTTAGAGTTTAAACGTGAGAATATGCAGAGTTTAGAGTTTAAACGTGAGAATACACAGAGTTTAGAGTTTAAACGTGAGAATACACAGAGTTTAGAGTTTAAACGTGAGAATACACAGAGTTTAGAGTTTAAACGTGAGAATACACAGAGTTTAGAGTTTAAACGTGAGAATACGCAGAGTTTAGAGTTTAAACGTGTAGAGTTTAGAGTTTAAACGTGAGAATACACAGAGTTTAGAGTTTAAACGTGAGAATACACAGAGTTTAGAGTTTAAACGTGAGAATACGAGTTTAAGTTTAAACGTGAGAATACGTTTAGAGTACGCAGAGTTTAGAGTTTACGTGAGAATAGTTAAACGTGAGAATACGCAGAGTTTAGAGTTTAAACGTGAGAATACGCAGAGTTTAGAGTTTAAACGTGAGAATACGCAGAGTTTAGAGTTTAAACGTGAGAATACACAGAGTTTAGCGTCACAGGATGAACTCTGCCGTCATGTCGTGCTGTTGACGCTCCTGGTGTTAATTCCGGGTTACAGTTGGTCCAAAATTCAGCTGCACGCTTTTTAACTGGAACCAAAAACATGAGCACATGACCCTGATTTTAGTGTTGTTGCGTTGGCTTCCTGTTCATTTCAGAGTTGATTTCAAAATTTTATTGTTTGTTTTTAAACTTGTGAATTTACACCCCCTAAGATGAGACTTAAACCAGGAGGACAGGACAGGACCTTCTCTGTGACCAGCCCCAAACTCTGGAACATTCTGCCCCCCCACGTCCCAACAGCTCCCACCGCGGAAAGTTTTAAGTCTCATCTTACGACCTTCTTTTATTTTGCAGGTTTTAATGCTGCGTGAGTTGTGTGCTCCTCTGTGTCTTTTATTTAATTTAATTATTTACTGCTTTTATTTACCACTTTCATGATTTTTTATGATTTTTATGGTTTTGCTTTTATTTGATTTTACTGGTTGAATTTGAGCAATTTACGATTTTGTTGTCTTCATTTTATGATCTCCGTGCAGCACTTTGGAAACTGCTTTGTTTGGAAAATGTGCTGTAGAAATAAAGTGGATTTGGATAATGTCAAGATGAAACATACCTAATCACAAGAGCCAAGCACACAGCACTACGCTACATTACAATCCAGATCTGTGGAGAGTCACCCCTTTTCACAGAATAAATTATATTTTTGAGCCATAGAAACACCTGTAATGAATAAATGCTAGATGGAAATTTTTTAAAATCATACCATGAGGTCCGGTCAAGTGGTAATGGAGGGAAACGGGTAGATTTTTGACATTCAAATGTCTCTTATTGAGAAACTAGAGGGACTATTGAAATAAGTAAAGTATCAGAATGTAGGAAAGAGTTACACTCCAACAGGGTCAAGTTAAACCTGTGATATTCTTTCAAGTTGTTGAAAAAAAAATTTAAACACTCATGTCGGTAATGGAGGGAATGAAATATGCAGCACTTTTTGGGCAATAAATCCAAACAGTGATAACTCTTGGTTCTCACTTCCATATCCTTAACAAACTGGTTTGAATATTTGCTTCATATAGTTTTCTACCATATGGTACAAGATTAGGTTGAAAAACCTCTTACTTTTTGAGTAATGAGATTTTTTATTAAGAAAGGTCATGGTAACGTAAGTACGAGGTGCAGGATTTTACATCATTTGTCACTTTTTTCTTCTGAATACTTTAATATTACTTCAAAATGAAAGAAACTATTTCTATAAAATATGTCAGTCCTTCCAAGCAAATTTTTATCATTTTAAATAAATTTTTTGTACCTTCATCAACAGTTCAAAGATGGAATAACACAAGATATGATGAAATACATCCATTTATTTGCATGATTTGCAGGTCTTTGGAATTTGGGAAATAATTTTTGTTCCATGTTGTATACATGTGTACCAGTGTGCGCCTACTGCCTTCTGCCACCAGGTGGCGCCTGGGCTTATAAAAGGGCACTCCCCGTAGCATCTCGTTCTCTGACCTCGGCGCACTTCCGGGATAGGGCTCCACCTTGTCGCGCACAGTGCCACCGCTCCTAGAGTTCCAATGTGCTTGATTGAAGTTATGGCTCGTGAGTAAAGCTCCTGTGTGTATTTGCTGTTGATCGCTACAAGCGCCGCTGTCCACGGTTGGGTCAGTGTTGCTGTCAGATGCCCCGGCCGCTCGGCATCAAGCCTCGTGGATGTAGAAGTGTGTGTTTTGTGGGTCCAGGGTGGTCTTCGGCATGTCATCTGGTGGAGCGGTGGCCCTGTGAATGAGCTGCTGCTTTGTTTTATTGTTTTATATTGTAAGGACAAAGTCATCCTACAGTTGCTTTTGTGAAGCCTTTACTTGGCAGTTATCTGAACAGTGATACTCTTAAAGTTAAGGTAACAAAAGGGAAACAAATGTATAATGGTAACAATAAATTATTTCATGATTTGCAAGTCACTTGTCTCTGTCTGTCAATTAACGGACCTGTGAGCCTTATTTTAGTTTAGCAAATTTAGTTTTAGTTTCTGGGCTATGCCCAGTGGCGTTGTTGGTTTTGTTAATTATATTACGTTGGGTTGCTCTAACACAGCCCTCTCGCCACACATGGTCTGTTTAAAACGTATGGAACTTTAGAACCAAAAATGGTACAGAAAAAAGGTCAACAGTTTCATAAACTAGAGTACATATGTATCTGTTCAATACATTTTTATATCAGATGCATTAACTTGAATTTTTGGCCTTGTTGTTTACTTCTGCTTGACACAATAACGTCACCATGGAGATGTGCAACAGACCCTCCACCAGAAAAGTTGTGCACCTTTAAAACATTCCCAGACTTTTACTGCCTGAAATTCTGCCAAAAATATTGACTTTTTTGAAGCTTCTGTCTGAGAAAGTACCACACAGCAGCCTGTCTGTAAGCTTTGTATTGAGAATGTAGAAGTGATTGAAAGCTGTTTCTGCTACACACCTTTTTGGTTGTTTTGCGCCTGAAAAAAACAATGATTTATTGATGAAAAGTGCGATCGAGAGGTAAACAAACCCGGCGTTAGTCAGCAGAAAACCTTGTCCTGTGTTCCAGTGTGAAGAAGCCTTAAAAGTGCATTGTGTAACGTTTCCGGTGGAGGGTCTGTCTCCATGGAGATGTTGTTGCTTTTTCTGGAATGTTTCACAGTATGGTATTGACACACCTCTGACCAAAAAGTTACACAGTGCACCTTTAAATAGCGCATTCCACATGACCTAAAAATACCCCCGTCCCCGTCTCATCCCTCTCTCATCCTGGTTCTTTTCACGGCGCTGGCTCGGCTGGGGTGTTCTTAAACGCGTCAGACCAAACCGCGAGTGAACGGAGGAGAAAAATAAAAAAAGTTTTCAAAGCATCTCCAAGCAGCTTACCCCGGCTTACAGAGGCAAAGGGTCAGAGCCAGACACTGAGCCCGGAATGACACCTCACCACTTCAATACACCACATTTAAATCCCAACCGCTCCGGCACAATATGCACAAAAAGACAAAATGAGATGAGGAGGATTTTAAATTGTTGTAATTTACATTTTGATGGGGACAATTGTGTGTGTGCTACAAACGACAAAGCAAGATAAAGCAGATCTATTGTGCAACAATTGACTTCTCGGAGCTTTTAACCTTGTTATAGTTGTTTCCCCTCAACATTTACACACCCACAGTTGTATTTGGAATGATTTGTGCATGTTTGAGAAATCGTTAGCCGCTTATGTGCAACACTCGTTATTGAAGATCCAGCTCTGTTTTCATCGTCCCTGGTCTACGGCCATTTCTGGACTTTCTCTGTATATTTCTGTCATTCTCCAGTTTTATTTTCTTAACTGATATGTGTAGGATTGTGCACAATATGGATCGTAACTTATAATACTTATTAGGAGTGTAACGGTACAAAAATCATGGTTTGGTACGTACCTCGGTTTTGAGGTCATGGTTCGGTTCATTTTTGGTTCAGTTTGGGAACAAAATGCAAAACCATTTGCTTGTTGTTTATTTGTGTGTTTATTAAACAGACAATTAGTTTTAACATTGTACACACAGGAAAATAAAATAAAGGCAACATGCTGCTTGGTAATGCTGATAAGTTAAATAAAATATCCTCAAATAATCAACAAATGTATGAAATATTATAAAACATACATTCCTTGTAAACCGTAAACCAAACTTTTTCAAAAAGTAAAGTGCAGCACCAACAGTTCCAGCATCAACTTTTACTCAGTCTGCATTTTTTTAGCCAGAAAGGAGAAAGTGAGGACTGGAGCATGATGACTGCAGTTTTGTGAGGATGCTCATGGTTTAGAAGGACATAGTCAAGGCGGGGGGCAGTTGTTGTCAAGGTGGTCGCCCTAACTATAAAGCACTGCAGGAAACACTGCCCCAATCACGGACGAGTTCCTCATGAATATTAATGAGCTGAGCCTCCGTGTAGCTGTACATGTAGTGGAGGAATGTAAACACACACAAATTGTACAGATTCACTCGTGCACAGCCGTGCACCGAACCCAACGTCCTGTACCAAAAGAGTTCAGCACAAATACATGAACCAGTCCACCCTTAATACTTTATAGCCTTGTCTCTGCTTTCAGCCGTGGCTAAAGAAGATAATTACTACCACCAAGTGTGGAATGAAAGAATAATGACTGAAGATCTTTGAGAGGCAAATCTAAGGCTTTATTATTTTTAAATCAGATTTCTATTGTATTGCTCAGCAGGACAGATCTTGGATAAAGAGGGGCGCTAAATGATTCTTGTAAAACATGCTGTTTTCGTACAAGAAAATCTACTTCTTATTGAGTCATCAAGTATGATTTCATTTAAGTGTGAACTGAGAGAAAGGAAAACAACAGAATGATCTAAACTCGTGTGCATATCTCTGTCCATTATAGCCGAGCCTGTCAAAGTCAATGATGGTTCATTGTTAAAGTCCAGCCTTCGCTCTAAGCCGAGGTGCAGGTGAGATTGTGGATATGAGAGATAGCAGACTCACAGCTCTTTGACAGGCTTTAGTGTCAGTGGAGAAGAGCACGCTCCACTGCCTCATTGATTTGTTATATTACACCTCCAGGCCACATGGACACCTCAGATGGAGTAATGCACGACCTGCCCTCACTGTGACTCTCGCCTCACAGCAAGATGGTCCTTGGTTTGATTCTTGGACCTCTTGTGGAGCCTTTCTACATAATGAAGTTTATATATTCTGCGTGTGTCTGTGTGGAGTGTTCGATTTTCCACATCATCCTAAAACATGTTGTACAGACCAACCATCCAACTAGGTACTCCGGAACAAGAACTTTCCTTTATGTTCCTATATTACATTATTTTCTGTTCTGTGTTATGTTGTTTCCTCATCACAGTCAGACCTGGAGTTGTTTTGTTTCACCCTCATATTTAAAGATGGACTGTGTAACTTTTTGGTTGGGGGTTTCTGTGGAGATGTCGCTGCTCCATCTGAAATGTTCCACAGATGCCACGTTTACTTGAGATATTTAATTACAAATAAAAACGATTTAATTGGGGGAAAAAAATAATTCTGCTTTAAAAAAGACTTCCAAATCCTAAAGAAAATTATTATTCAGAATTAAACTTAAATCCAAAGTAAGTGGGTGCTTTATTCTGATTTTAAAGCCAAATGAATTCATTCCTCGATCATGTTTCACGTTTATTCTTCTTAAAAATAATCGCAGTCGTTCAGCACATGTTCGTTGTGTTGCCCTTTTGACACCATCCGGACGATCCAGCTCCACCAGTCCTGACTTCAGACTTTCCTCCACGTCTCTTTGGATTTGTGAGCGGGATGTGGGAGTGGGCTGAGGTACAGCAGCCTCACACTCAGTTTCTTCTTCCTCCTTCTCTGACACTCTTCCCTTCTCCTCCTCAGCTGACAGACGTAAAGTGTGATGAGACAATTCTCCAGCTGCTGCACAATTATCATCGGAATCACTGCGGAAAAAGTTTGGATCATGTTTGTGTCCGTGGAGTAACGACAAACCGAGATGACAGAAAAGCCGGTAGCAGCTGAAGTGTGTGTTTTCTTCTCAAAGACGTAAATACGTTTCTGTCTCTGTCCAATCAGAACCTTCCTCACCCTCAGAAGATTTAATATGTTTTTCCATGTAAACCTCAATTCAGAATTATTATTTTCATGTATCTAATTCCAAAATATTTAATTTAATAGAAAAGTAACACAATGCACTTTTAACACACAAATCCTGCATATTTGGGCTGAGTTCTTGGACAATTCTGTGTATCATTTGTTTTTTCAAAATAAAAACAAAAATAAGAAAATGGGGTGGAAAAAAAAAAAAAAAAAAAAAAAAAAACTTAATTATTTGTCTCTAAAATCAAAATGAAAAAAAAAAAAAAAGAATTTGTGTTTAAATGAATAATGGGAAAAACACCCAAAAATTATTACAAAGTTATTACTATTGATATTGTCGCTCTTTGTTATTCTACTATATTGTGATGTGTGAGCTACGATGTCATTTCCCATCTAGGATTATCCTCGTGGATCAATAAAGTTTGTCCAAATCTTCATTTCGTGCTGGTCAGGCTCGGCTGATTCATACTTTGAAATCCACTGCTTCCAAAGATGACGGCGAGCTTTTCAGACCGACCACCTCATTTTGACATTTCATTTTCCATCTAAAACCTCCGTAAACCCTTTATTCGTTTCACTAAGAACCCAAACCATGGATATATTCCCTCCCCAGATGATGGCACATGACCTATTTATCCTGGCTTTACTTCGTGCTTCTGGTGGCTTAACTGACGCGTGTCCCGGAGTGCCAGTCCCAGCAGGCCCTCCGCATTTGTGCCCAGATTCTGTTTTCACCAAAGCTTAGCGCGCTCCCCATTTTGAATACTCCATCCAGAATCATTATTGTAGCTTTGGCAGGTTTGAGCCACGGTTAATCACCCATTTGGCAAGAAGGACAACTAGCGCAAATATGCCTGTTTTATTGACAAATTTGGCATGCCCAGTATTAGCCTTAATCCGTGGCTTTTTAGAGTTTGGGAATCGTCTGTTTAGCTGCTAAATGTGGCCGGTGGGCTGATGTGTTACCCCGTGTTACTGTGGAGTCAGCAATACAATGTGGTAGTGCAGTGATTTTTATGTTGAAATGTCTAAGAGAATTTAAGGGCCCATATTCTGGTATTTTCTGATCCACTGTATCTAGGCAGTGTTGGGAAGGTGACTTTTAAAATGTAATCCCCTACAGATTACAGATTACATACCCCAAAATGTAGTTTGTAACATAATCCATTAAATTACTTAAGGTGAGTAATGTAATCTGAATACTTTGGATTACTTGATTTGCTGTTGAGAAGCAAAGACGAGGAAATCTTCACATAAGATGTTTTGTCTGAAAAGAAAATAAAAAGCCCAGACTTTACTGAACCAGATTAAAAATATTATTGATAGAAGAGGAGACATGTCCACACATCATGATTTAGTCCTGTTAAATCCAGTTTTAGATCTGGTTTAGTCCTGTTTAGTCCTGGTTTTGTCCTGGTTTAGTCCTGGTTTAGTCCTAGTTTAGACCTGGTGTAGTCCTGATGTAGTCCTGGTTTAGTCCTGGTTTAGTCCTAGTTTAGACCTGGTGTAGTCCTGATGTAGTCCTGGTTTAGTCCTGGTTTAGATCTGGTTTAGCCCAAAATGTGAAAACAGTTAAATACCATCATGTAATCCATTTATTTCAACAAAGTAAGTGTAATCCAATTACCACTCACTGAAACAGTAACTGTAACTGAATACAGTTACTCATAATTTGTACTCTGATTACATAACTCCGGTACATGTAATCTGTTACTCCCCAATTTTCCCCGATTTTCGAAATTCTACACTGGGACACACCCGGGTTGGGATGGTTGGTATAAATAAAATTGTGAAACGAGTGTGGAACATTGTGGATTCTCGTGTCAGTCATAATCTGAGGTTCTTCTGACACTGCGTGGGTTTTTTTTTTGCTTTATGCATTATTTGCTTTATTCGCAAACACAGATTTTTGTATTTTGGCAAAACAAATGATAATTTATGCTCGTCTTTACTGTTGATCGGGATCAGATTACCGTATTTTTCAAACTATAAATTGCACTTTTTTCATGGTTTGGGTGTTTCCTGTGACTCATATATTAAAATGTTCACAGTGAAGCGGTGAGAGGTTCTAGTCTTGTGTGTGAGTATCTGCTGCTCCTGTTCCTCCTGTACCACTGTCACTTCACTCTACTGCACATGTCTCCTGCAGAAAGAGCCTCTGTTCTGTCTGTATCATGTCAGTCGATCACAACATTACTTCTGCACCACTGAACAGTTGAACATTTAAACAAACTTATAAAGACGACTGAGAAGACTGATCAGATTTTGCAAATTACAAGCTGCAAGTCATAAAATCTGCAGCTGAAAACGATAATCGAGCAGCAGAAAGAAAGTTTGGAGTGAGAGAGAAACTTGTGACACTGGGAGGATCCACCAAGAAACTTTCCTGAAGTCACTGGATGGATGGACAAAGTCTGGACTTCAGTGACACTGAAACTACTATATGTGTTGTATGCTGTATTTTACTATCATGGAACAATCACAACTCCTCTTAGGTAAATGTCGTATATGTGCTTTGTCCTTGATTAAAGACAAGTCCAGTTCTGGTTCAGCATCTTGATCAATGTTTCTTCTGCTCAATAAATAAAGCCTGTGAAGTGATGACATATTTTTGACAGTTGAGACGCATCTGTGAATTTTTATTTGTACTGAAGAAAGCGTAATCTTACATTATCATTTTGAGATTGTAATTCTTGATGTCGTAACTTTTCAATTTGTACTCTGATGAATAAAATACAACACATTTTATGTACGACTGGACTCATTCGAGAGTTTATGAATATTTATTTTATGCTGAACTACAGACAAATATGCAGGGACTTCTGTCTTATGCACATGAATATTTCTGAAAGCTTTCTTACTCCATACTCTATGAATACATGCATCACGAATTTCAGACTTCCGGACATCACGCAATGCATACTAGGAAAAATCCTCCAAAAAAGTGAGCATCAAACCCCCACTTTTGTTTTCCCAGTGGGATGTGTCTATTGACAAAGTCGATCTTTTCAAGTCTTTTGAACCATATCACTTTTGTTTCTGGTTCTGATATTGTCATATTTTAGTTTGGGGATTCGGTCATCGTAATTGTGTGGTTGTTGGATCCTAACAGCGGAAAATGGCTCGAGAAATGTGTTTGTGAACTTCATAAATGCAAAAGTGAATCAGATGTGTGTGACTCAAACCTCTGTTCAAACTGTTTCTCTTCCCAGCGGAACTGAAAAATAGTGAAAGGTGAAGATGATGGACAGGACTGATCCATAAGAAGGACCAACAACCACACAATTATGATGTCTGAATCCCAAAACTAAAATATGATAATATCAAAACCAGAAACAAAAGGTTCAAAAGACTGGAAAAGATCGACTTAACACTGGGAAATCAAACATGGCGGTTTGTTGCTCACTTTTTCGAAAAATCCTTTTCAGTATGCCTTGCACGATGGCTGGAAGTCCGAAATTCGTGATGATGTATTACAGAACAGGGGGATTGTCTCACACCATTTTTAGGAGTGTCCAAATGTCCAGTTGTTGAAAAAGTAGTGCACTTAAAATTCCCGACAGTGCAGCATGAAATGTAGTGAACGTTCAAGTGGATCATAATAGGAGATCGTCACAAGAATCACAATCACAATTTCGTTTTTATCCCCATATTGTTTGTCTTTTTAGCTTTGGGGAGGATGGGGCGCTCTCTCACCGTGCCTCGTATCTCTCCCAAACATGTATCAGACGGTGAAAACATGCTGTTGCTGATTTGTGACTTTTTTTTTTGCGCTGACCATCTGTTTTGCGCGCGGTCCGGGCCGTGCAGATGGGGCTCGCCACGTTCGCTCCAGGCGATGCGACGCTAGCTGTTAGACACATCATCAGAATGAGTGACACGAGGCTCTGACGCACTTTACCCATGGGAGTAAACAGAGACATAGGAGATTCTCTTAGATGTGAAATTTACGGAGGTAAAACTTTCGGAAAGGTCATTATTGTGGCAGTTTGGTGTTAACGTGAGCAAATGAGGACACTGGTTCAGAGGTCGGAGGTCCTGTATGACACAAAATGGACTCAGTGTTAGAATTCTGCTCTACAAAGGCAAAAGAGCTTAACCCGCCAGAGTGTGAAACTGAGAAAAATTACTCCAAAGTTTCTGTTTTGTCCAGACAAAAGTAGAATAGGCAGGGCTCCCAAAATTTCACTACTACTGTTTTTTCCGGGCTATTAGTCTACGTTCAGACTGCAGGGCTTAACACTCAATTCCGATTTTTTTGTGAAATCCAATGTTTTTGCGAGGTCGTTCACATTTCCAATTAAATGTGACTTGTATGTTACTCCAGTGTGAACATTAAATGGCCCGAAAGTGTCCCGCATGTGCACTGGAGACACGACGACATCTGACTCGCGTGCTCTGTGTTTACAGAAGTTGTCCAAACATGGACGTGAGCATTGAGCACCTGGAGATTTTAAAGTTCCTCTCGTACCAGAGCCAGAACATGAACAACTTACTTGTTTTAAGGAGGAAATTGAGAAGGAGAAGGACGAGGTTTTTGGCCGTGGTGTTTTTTTGGACAGTGGCAGCGACGTCCGTAGAAAGGAACGTGTGGATGTGGAGACGTAGCCAAGAGTGGTGAGTGGTGATGTGCTTCACTTCAGTGACACGGGGTTCATGAACAATTTTTACCTACTTCAGTGCAGAATAGTGACGTTTGTGGCTTGTTGATAACGTGTAGGTCGGGTAAATGCACTTTGACCGTTCAGACTGAAGTCACATGTCAAAAGAATCAGTTTTAGGAGCACATATCCAAGTGTCCTGGGCCACATTTGAAAAAAAAAATGGATCTGTGTGGTTCAGACTGTCATTAAAAGATCAGATACAGGAACATAGTGGCCAAAAAATAAGATTTGGGTCACTTCAGGCTGCAGTCTGAACGCAGCCTTTATGTTTAATGTGTGATCTGTCTGCTTATTGTTTTATGTGTCTTATAAGTCCATGCGGGCTGGGCACCAATTAAATGGTGCATGACACTAAATAAGTAAACTAAACTATTATTGCTGTTACTCAAACGTGTGATTGAAACGAAACACAACTCCAGGTCTGTTTTTGGTGAGATAACATGCTGCTCTACAAAGGCAGCCTTTATCATGTGAATAAATATCGTGACAAATATTGAGCTCAAATTTGACTTTTGACCATTGTTTGTCAGTTCCTGTTCTCTGTCTTTGTAACATGAGCCAAAAATAAGTTTTCGTGCAAAGAAAAAAGGCAGAAACAGTGTATGTTTTGTTTGTGATTTAGTTCATAAATATATTTTATTTTCAAATCCAACCTCTCGCCTCTTTCTTTTTGTCATGGCCTTGGCTCAGGGTCTGAACACATTCAGTAAATAAACCTTTGTATTCAGTTATACTTCAGTTATCTTTAATGATAATGTCAGTTTCTGCCTTTGGCCTTTGCACGACTTCTTATTTTAGGCTCATGATACAAAGACAGAGAAAAGGAACTGACAAATAAGGTCAAAAGTCAAATCTGAGCTCAGTATTTTTTGCATACAAATATTTCTTCATTAGAGCAACTACCGTTTTTTCCGCACTATAAGGCGCTCTGGATTATAAGGCGTCATTAAAGGTCATTAAATGGTCTATTTTCGCACTTTTTCACAAATAAACCACACCGAATTTTAAAGGAAACACAACAGTTGGATGGGTGAGTGATTTTGTTTGTTAATGGCGTTCACAGTGACTCAGTTGTTCATTTGTGTCTAGAAGCGGCACATTGCACTCGCTTTTTCGGTTCGTTCCTCCGTTCCGTTCCTCGTCGGCGTGGAGTGATTGTGATTACAGATTACATACCTCAAAATGTAGTTTCTATGTATGTAATCTGAATACTTTGGATTACTTGATATTGTCATGTTTTTTAAAGCTACATGAATGTAGCAACCACATCCTGAAAATTCATGTTTGTTCTCTTCAAATTGGCCCTGGTTTAGTTCTGGTTTAGACCTGGTTTAGACCTGGTTTTAATCCTGGTTTAGACCTGGTTTAGACCTGGTTTAGACCTAGTTTAGTCCTGGTTTAGACTTGGTTTTAATCCTGGTTTAGACCTGGTTTAGACCTAGTTTAGTCCTGGTTTAGTCCTGGTTTTAATCCTGGTTTAGTCCTGGTTTTGTCCTGCTTTAGCCCAAACATAAAAAACAGGAAACCATGTAATCCATTTATTTAAACAAAGTAACTGTAATCCAATTACCACTCATTGAAACAGTAACTGTAACTGAATACAGTTACTCATAATTTGTACTCTGATTACGTAACTCCGGTACATGTAATCTATTACTCCCCAACACTGGTGATGACAGAATTGTGTAAATATAGACATTTGAAGTATTGATAGTACAGTCGTTCAGATGAGTATTTAGTTTTAGTATATTCTACCTTTACATGGCTCAGAACTTTTAGGACATGAGTAAAACGTGTTCAAATCCTCTGTTATTATCGTTCAAGGTCATTCTCTCCTTGTAGTAAACCGTCTGACTTTCCCACCCTCCGCTCTCTCTCCTCTCATCTCCGCCTCGGCCCCATTAAACAAACAGCGCCATTCTTCGACCTGGGAGTGAACCGTCTCCTCCGCGCGCATCTCCAATCTCCGGCCAATCGCCTCCCGCTTCCCCGCCGCCCCCGCCATCCCATTGGCCTCCCCCTCTGTCCGTCAAAACCCCGATCGAACTGCCGGCGCTTGTGCATGCAGACGCGCGCCCGTGCGACGCCCTTTACATCCTAATGAGCTCCGAACACACACAGCGTTACATGCCATCGCTCTCTGAAGTGAGGGGAGCTACGGGCTAACAAGCAGGTGACATTGAACGGAGGAGGGAGACGACTACATTAGCATTCGCAAATCAATAGACGGCGTTTACGGGGGTCAAACCAGGCTGGGCTGATGGGAAATGAGAGGAGGGGTTAAAGCTAATTACAATGTGTTACTGTAATTTTGCAGGTCATGTTAACTTTATTTAGACATTAGATTTGCCGGCAGGATTTAAAGAGTCAAGAAGATTCCTGATTTGTCTGTTAACTCTATCCCCCTTGGACGCCGACGAGGAACAACCCTTAAATATATTCCTAGGACTCCCCTTAGAGCATAATTGCATAAAAGCAAACAGACTTCCACAAGTGATGATAAATGATTTTTACACTCATGAACTTAATTGAAACACAGATATATTTGTATCTCTGGAAACCTCAGACTCTGAACTCTTCATTTCTGGATGTTTAAATGTGATTCAACTCATTTACAGGTTTATAACACCTCACTGAAAATGAGAGTTTACCTGGTCAGGTGCAAAATCAAAAACAAAAAACTACATTCAGCATCTGATATCTGCATGTTCTGAGTACTATGTTTATAAAAAATGTCAAAATATATTTGTCAAAGTATTTAAACAGATTTCATATCACCAGATACAATAAAGCCAAGTGTGCACCTGTTTTTACCTGCTGTTCACCTGTGTGCACCTAATTCATTTTTTCCATTTAACTTATTCAACTCATTGAACATCCATCCATCCATTTTCTTCCGCTTATCTGGGGCTGGGTCGTGGCAGCAGTCTAAGCAGGGACTCTCAGACTTCCTTCACCCCAGACATGTCCTCCAGCTCCTCCGGGGGGACCCCAAGGCGTTCCCAGGCCAGCCCAGAGACATAGTCCCTCCAGTGTGTCCTGGGTCTTCCTCGGGGCCTCCTCCCGGTGGGACATGCCCAGAACACCTCCCGAGGGAGGCGCCCAGGAGGCATCAGGAACAGATGCCCGAGCCACCTCAACTGGCTCCTCTCAACGTGGAGGAGCAGCGGCTCTACTCCGAGTTTCTCCCGTGTGACTGAGCTCCTCACCCTATCTCTAAGGGAGTGCCCAGCCACCCTGCAGAGGAAACTCATTTCAAGCGCTTGTATCCGTGATCTTGTCCTTTCGGTCATTACCCAGAGCTCATGACCATAGGTGAGAGTAGGAACGAAGACTGACCGGTAAATCTTCACCACAACGGTCCGATACAGCGACCGCATCACTGCAGACGCTGCACCGATCCACCTGTCAATCTCACACTCCTTCCTCCCCTGACTCAAGACCCCGAGATACTTGAACTCCTCCACTTGAGGCAAAGACTCTCCACCCACCCTCATTTAACTTATTCAACTCATTTCGCTTATTACAATATAATAATATAATGATAAAACTCATCCCCATCAGTGGGTGTCCAGTATTTGTCATCTTGTTTACTTTCTTGTGTGCAGAGCTTCACATAAATGTTTGTTTCTGTAGCAATTCTGTCAAATATCGCATCTTGGGAAAAAAAGACTGAAATATTTCAAAGGACTCACCTGAGCAACATCCAGATTTCGGGGCAATTTTGGTTCATAATCGAGTATAAAGTCCTGGATAGTTTGTTCATGTTTTCGCAGGACTCCACACAGACACATCAGCGACATTCTCACCTTCTTAAGTTTCACTCTCCGAAAGTCCTCAAAAAGTATCACTGTTTTCCACTTTATAATCAACTTCATCATCACTTTGAAATCTATAAAAGTCACTTTCTCTAAACTTATCCATAAAATACGTCCGCTCCTCATTATTTCTAAAACTGTGCGCCGCAATCTCTCCATTGCTTGTGTTTCGTGTTGTGTTTTTTCCGGAAGCTACAATCGTCACTACAATCGGTGAAAACATATCTGGAATCCTATTGGTCAGTCTAGTGTGGGTTGTAGTGACTCCACCTATCACAGTCTCTGTTTACATGTGAAAAACCGAGCCGTTTCTAATGGTCGTCAAATCACGTCTTTAATGAAACAGCGGAGGAGTCAAAAGACGTCATTAAGGAAACAAAAGGGGTCGTCAAATGTCGTCTTCATGGGGGAAAAAGTTAATGTTCACGTTCATATCTCGATTTATGGACAAAATAGTGAAAATCAGAACCCGAGGATCATATGGAGCGGGTTAATATGAACGTTTTAAGACCAAGATGAGTCTCGCAGCAGCAGTTACAGAGAGAAGAGCGACAGTTTTTCAATACTAAGTGAATTGGAGCCAGTCGATGGAGCCAGAAGTGCGCCCAGGCTTATTATTATTATTTTATTTGGAGCAGAGACAATGTGGGTTAAATATGGCCACGTTTACAAGTTTGTTTTTTAATTCCAAATGAATTGTTCTGAATGAAATAGTTCAGAATTTAAATATTCTCCTTCAAGTTCACATGGAAATAATAATTCTGAATTGAGGTTTACATGGAAAACATGTTAAATTGTCTTAAATTCTGCTCAGCGTCTGGGGGTGGGGAAGGTCCTGATTGGACAGAGACACCCACGGATTTACGTCTTTGAGAAGAAAACATACACTTCAGCTGCTCCTGGCTTTTCTGTCATCTCGGTTTGTCGTTACACCGCAGACACAAACATTATTCAAACGTTTTCCGCAGTGGTTCTGATGATAATTGTGCAGCAGTTGGAGAATTGTCTCATCACACTTTACGTCTGTCAGCTGAGGAGAAGAAGGGAAGAGTGTCAGAGAAGGAGGAAGAAGACAAAGTGAGGCTGCTGTACCTCAGCCCACTCCCACATCCCGCTCACAAATCCAAAGAGATGTGGAGGAAAGTCAGGACTGGTGGAGCCGGATCATCCGGGTTACATCAGAAGGACAACCCCATGAGCATGTGCTGAACCACCAAAATTTTTTTTAAGAAGAATAAACGCGAAGCATGCTTGAGGAATAAATTAATTTGACTTTAAAATCGGAATAAACCACACACTTATTTCAGAATTAAGTTGAATTCAGAATAATCATTTTCATTAGAAATTCAGTGTTTACATGGACTTTTTTAAGATGAAATCATTTTTATTTAGAATTAACTTATTTTTATTCAGAATTAAACCTCTCATGTGAATGTGGCAAATGTCCATTTACTGCAGAGCCAAAGAATAAGATCAGCTCTGTGGTATGTGACGCTCTCAGCTGCTCCAGATGGCAGATGACACCACCAGGCCAAGTTACAGACAAAGTAGCTCACATATTAGAATTTATATAAATAATATTTAGCTTTTATTTGATTCAATATCAAAATTGAATTGAATGAATGCAAGACATAACACGTAATGTCACACTTTGCAGCAGATAACAACATAACCTTGTGGAGACAATTTAAGACCTTCCACTGAAAGAAAATGGTCTTCTAAAACACAAATGAGACTCGACTGGACCATTTGAATCATTTTGTTTTAGACTTTGACTATGTACAAGTCAAAATAGAAAAATAAGTAATCAAATATAAAATCTCTGCTTTATACAAGAGCTCATAGGAAGTGCAGAGTTGTTGTACAGTTGTAGGGAGTATTATCAGTCACATAAGGGTGAATTGTGCAGTTGTAGGGAGTATTATTTGTTACATAAGGATAAGTTGTGCAGTTGTAGGGAGTATTATCTGTTACATAAGGATGAGTTATACAGTTGTAGGGAGTATTATCTGTTACATAAGGGTGAGTTGTTGTACAGTTGTAGGGAGTATTATCTGTTCCATAAGGGTGAGTTGTTGTACAGTTGTAGGGAGTATTATCTGTTACATAAGGGTGAGTTGTTGTACAGTTGTAGGGAGTATTATCTGTTACATAAGGGTGAGTTGTGCAGTTGTAGGGAGTATTATTTGTTACATAAGGATAAGTTGTGCAGTTGTAGGGAGTATTATCTGTTACATAAGGATGAGTTATACAGTTGTAGGGAGTATTATCTGTTACATAAGGATGAGTTGTTGTACAGTTGTAGGGAGTATTATCTGTTACATAAGGGTGAGTTGTTGTACAGTTGTAAGGAGTATTATCTGTGACATAAGGGTGAGTTGTTGTACAGTTGTAGGGAGTATTATCTGTTACATAAGGATGAGTTGTTGTACAGTTGTAGGGAGTATTACCTGTTCCATAAGGATGAGTTGTTGTACAGTTGTAGGGAGTATTATCTGTTACATAAAGATGAGTTGTACAGTTGTAGGGAGTATCATCTGTTACATAAAGATGAGTTGTACAGTTGTAGGGAGTATTATCTGTGACATAAGGGTGAGTTGTTGTACAGTTGTAGGGGGTATTATCTGTTACATAAAGATGAGTTGTACAGTTGTAGGGAGTATTATCAGTTTATCTCTAGCCGATTTTTTTTCCCCCAAATTCCAAATGCAGTGACTGACCGCGATGCTCCGCAACCAAACGGGACAAAATGGTTCCAAAGACAATCCTGAACGATCGGCGAGAGAAGAGCGCAGGAGGGAGGGGCCGCGTGTTCGGAGGCAGATAGCAGAGGTCAATACGAGATGATGGAGAGATGAGAGATGGATGAGAGAAGGACGGACGGAGAGAAGGACGCGGGGAGGTGGGGGGTCTTGTGCTGAGTTGGGGTTTTTTTTTCCACTAAAACAACAGCGGCGAGAAGAGTCGGGGAGATGGGTTTGTTTAGGGACTGCAGACCTGTCCGTCACTGTCAGAGAGGAGGAAGAGGAGGAAGAGGAGGGAGTGGAGAGGAGGGAGAGAGGGGAGGGAGGAGAGGGAGGAGAGGAAGGGAGAGAAGAGAGAGTGGGGAGGGAGGAGAGGAGAGGAGGGAGAGAGAGGAGAGGAGAGGAGAGAGGGGACGGAAGAGAGGAGACAGAGAGGGGGAGGGAGGAGAGAGGGAGGAGAGGAGAGAGAGGGGGAGGGAGAGAGAGAGGGGAGGGAGGAGATGAGGGAGGAGAGGAGAGAGGGGAGGGAGGAGGGAGAGAGAGAGAGGGAGGGAGGAGAGGAAAGAGAGAGAGGGAGGGAGAGAGAAACGAGGGAGAGGGAGGAGGAGAGAGAGAGGGGAGGGAGGAGGAGAGGAGAGGAGAGGAGAGAGGAAACGAGAGAGAGGGGGAGGGAGGAGAGGAGAGAGAGGAGAAGGAGGAGAGGAGGAGAGAGAGAGAGAGGGAGAGAGGAGAGAGAGAGAGAGAGAGGAGAGAGAGAGAGAGAGAGGAGAGAGAGGGAGAGAGAGGAGGAGAGGAGAGAGAGAGAGGGAGAGGGAGAGAGAGAGAGAGAGAGAGAGAGAGAGAGAGGAGAGAGGAGAGAGGAGGGAGGAGAGAGAGAGAGAGAGAGGAGGAGGAGGAGAGAGGAGAGAGAGAGAGAGAGAGGAGGGAAGAGAGGAAACGAGGGAGAGAGAGAGTAGAGAGAGGGGAGAGGGGGGAGGGAGGAGAGGGGGAGAAGAGGGAGAGGCGGGGCTCAGGGCGGAGCTCACGACTTGTGCAAATATAAAGTTTGTCATCTGTGTCATGGTATTTCAAGAAAATGAAGGTGGGGATAAAATATTTAAGTGTATCTAACATTTCCACAAAAAGGAACGTGTCGATGCTCTGTTCCAGCGTCACATGGGCTCTTGAAGATTATTCTGACTTCATAGTCCTTCAGAAGGCCTTCATGTTGCCAGGTCTGGATCCAGGAGGGTCTGGATCCAGCCCAGAGGCACCAGTCCAGTTTGGGGATGGTCCAATCACAGCCTTGAATTTGTAGTGTGTTTCTCAAATGCTTAACACTTCTCCCCTCAAATATTATAGTATCATTGAGAACTAAATGACTTCTTTTACCTCAGCCACATAAGAGTTGATTTGGTAGAAACCTGCATTTGCATTTTTTATTTTTTTTCACAAGCCATTATATTTGTTTTGAACAAACTATGTGTTTCTCTGATTGATTAATCCACAGGTGTCAAACATACGGCCCGGGGGCCAGATGCAGCCCTCCAAGACCTTTAATCTGGCCCTTGGCTGATTTTCTACTATCCATCCATCCATCCATTTTTGTCCGCTTATCCGGGGCCGGGTCGCGGGGGCAGCAGCCTAAGCAGGGACTCCCAGACTTCCTTCACCCCAGACACGTCCTCCAGCTCCTCCGGGGGGACCCCGAGGTGTTCCCAGGCCAGCCGAGAGACATAGTCCCTCCAGCGTGTCCTGGGTCTTCCCTGGGGCCTCCTCCCGGTGGGACATGCCCGGAACACCTCCCGAGGGAGGCGCCCAGGAGGCATCAGGAACAGATGCCCGAACCACCTCAACTGGCTCCTCTCGACGTGGAGGAGCAGCGGCTTTACTCCGAGCTCCTCCCGTGTGACTGAGCTCCTCACCCTATCTCTAAGGGAGCGCCCAGCCACCCTGCAGAGGAAACTCATTTCAAGCGCTTGTATCAGCGATCTCGTCCTTTTGGTCACTACCCAGAGCTCATGACCATAGGTGAGAGTAGGAACGAAGACTGACTGGTAAATCGAGAGCTTTGCCTTTCGACTCAGCTCCCACTTCACCACGACGGTCCGATACAACGACCGCATCACTGCAGACGCTGCACCGATCCACCTGTCAATCTCACGTGAGATTGATTTTCTACTAAAATATTTTAATTATATTTTCTACTAAAATCTTGTTTATTTTCTGTGGTGTTTATCACAGCAGCGTCTCCAGCGTCTCCAGCGTCTCTGTACGTGGCCCCTCCCACCAGAGCAGCACAAATGAAGACTTGTCTCTTTCCAAACGCTCTTAAAGGACGATCGTTTTGACTGTTGACCGTGACACCCTCATCAGAAAAATGTCCAACAAGAGAAAAGTGGAGCCGAGTGCAGGATTTTACAACAAAAATTGACTTATTCCTATTTACATACAAGTTCATGTTAAAACATTGTGTTGAAATTGCATTTTTTTTTTTTTTTTAAGTTTCAGGTTGTTCATAATATTATAATATTTTGTAAAAGAAAGAGTTCATCAATTAAAAAAAGATTCAGTAATAGATTTGTGTTTGTCTGCACAGATATTTGAACAAATATTTGAACTTATTGTTATTTTTGGGGTTTATATATGCCATGAGTTTTCTGATCCGGCCCATTTGGGATAAAAGTAGGTTGGATACGGCCCCCGGACCAAAATGAGTTTGACACCCCTGGATTAATCCAACAGTCAGTTTCTCTCATCAGGGAGTTTGATGAAAAAGTGTGTGGTCCTGTCTGGACAGAGACGCCTTCACTGGACAAACCTATTGACCTGATGAAGGCCTAGCACAAACACATACACAGTAAATTCTCAACAGTTAAAAAATCAGTGATAAACTATTTTAACTCATCAGAGTTTTTACAGAAAGGTCAGATTTCGGCCAGTGTTTGTGTTAATATTAGTGCTGTCAAGCGATAAAAAAAAATTAGAGATTAATTAATTATGATCTGTAATTAATTAATCTAAGTAATCTCTTTTTAATCTCACCTAAAAATGACTGAGAAAGTCTTCAACTTGAGGTATTTTCATTTAAATTCATTATTACATTATTTTCATACTATCATTAACGTTTTTATATAAGTATCATCATTATTACTGTTACTAATCTGCATAAATAAAGTTTACAACATATAAACATAAACACTCCAGAGCCACATCAGCCCATTTGACATTATCATGTGTTTAATGCAGATTTGCACAAGTCTCACAGAAACAAAACTTAAAACCACATAGCTAATTTGAATAAACTAAGCGAATAAAAATAAAAATAAAAATGCTCTCATGTTGCTGATGTGGTTCAGCTTCTACTAAAGGACATGACTCAGTGGAATATAGATGTTCTCTCTGTGACAGAGGGATGTTGTTGGTGAAGGTGAGTCTGTTCTGTGTCTGTGTCGACGATGTTTTCAGAGATCAGACGTGTGCAGGTTTATCGCAGATGCGGCGAGAACGGGAATGAAAATTAGGCTACAATTGTTTGCGGGAGCGAGCGGAGCAGGACTGCACAGTGCAAGACTGTGTCCTAACAACACATAAAAACAGATTTTATAATAAGGAAACTCATGCACAGAAACAGTAAAATTAGAGATTAAAATTAAGATTAACACAATTAAAAAACATAACGTGCTAAATATGACTGTAATTAATTAATCACAATTAACACGATCATTTGACACCCCTAATTAATACACACAAAAAAAGAGTAAAACTAAATGTTCACCAAGCAGAGTAAAAAAGTAACTCAAGAGCAAACTTACCACTTCAAGAAACACTGAAACAACAATATTTTTCAGTGTTAAACTTGTACTTCATATTTTACTGTGTAGTGCAGTGACAATAGTGAATCTGACCTTTGTATCTTTGCATCTCATCAGCATCCTTCACAGTTTCAGTTTTCCTGTTATAGATGTCAGTTTGATGACTTGTGACTCTAACATTTATTGCCTGTCAGACTGCTTTGTGTTTCTCTTGTTATAAATATGAAACAAACGTCATAATCACCTTAAACCCTGCCTGGGTTTTAAATCGTCCCCAATTAAAGTTATAATTGAAGGGCCGTGCTTTAGTGCATTGACAGAGCGTTTACTCCGCTGTGATAATGGCTTAATTATCTTTATCTTATCTCATTAACTCCATACAAAGCTCTTTTTCCAACTTAACACTTCGCCACACATCACACCAACCAGCAGCCAGATCTAATCATTAACAATGCCTCGTTCATTCATAAAATCAGGCCCTCATTTTGATTTTCTAATATTTGGACGAAGTTGTTTCTGCACAAATCTTGTCCACTTTTTGTTGGTATTTAAAGGCACTCTATGTAACTTTCTGAGTGTTAAACATATTTCCAATGGCACCATCAAGACACCCAAAGTTTCATCAAGGTATTTGATATTTAAATTGTTTCATAGTTTATTTAATGAAAGAAGCACATTTACTGAACTAAAATTTCATTAATTTATCCAGGAAAACCTGCACAAGTTTATGATTCAACGAACCCACACTGGGCTCCTATGATCAACATGATGCACGAGTCGAAGAGTCTGTGAGCCGAACCTCGAAAGAATCGGCCATGAAAAGATCCTCGTGAACATTAGAAAGATCTGCTCACAAAAAGTGATTAATTCTAGAAGACATAGTTGTGGATAAATGAGGCAATACAGAAAACATGGGTCCTATGACGAGTGACATGTTTATATGTGCGCTGGAAGATCCAGTTTCTACTGCCACTCACACTGCAAATGTTTTCTTTTTACATTTTAGTTCAGTAAAAGTGCTTCTCTCATTAAATAAACTATGAAACTATTTAAATAGCAAATACCTTGATGAAACTTCAGGTGTCTTGATGGTACCATTGGACATCTCCTCGTGGTTTATGTTCTCTAGACATAATTCCCGTCTTTTTTTTGGATAATTCCCTTGTTTGAGCTCCTGATGAGTCATTTCCAGAGGAACAGCGAAGAAACTAATTGTTTTATTCCTTTCAGAGCGTCTAGAACAACCAAATACACAACAAAACCTGACCATGTTTCTCCGATGCTGCTGAAGTCAATGACATAGTGTGCCCGGTGTCATGGCGGTGTAGTTACCGTTGCCATGGGGACACGTAACGGTGCAAAGCCTCTATACCATATATTCAATGACATGTTTTATGACTCAAAATTGCTCTTGATGCAGGTCAGTCTCCAGTCCTACCTCATCTATGGTCCTGGTTCCTTCCCTCACTTGTGGTCATGAGCTTTGAGGAGAGGAAAATGGATGGAACCTTGACCAACAGCACCACTTAGGCTACGTTCAGACTGCAGCCTGAAGTGACCCAAATCCAATTTTTTGGCCCCTATGTGACCTGTATCTGATCTTTTAATGTCAGTCTGAATGACACAGACCCAATTTTTTCAAATACGACCCAGGCCACTTGGATATGTGCTCCTAAAACTGATACATATCTGATCTTTTGACATGTGACTTCAGTCTGAACGGCCAAAGTGCATTCATCCACCTACACATTATCAACAAGACACAAACGTCACTATTCTGCACTGTAGTTGGCGAAAATTTTTAATGAACTCCATGTCACTGAAGTGAAGCACATCACCACTCACCACTCTTGACTCCGTCTCCACATCCACATGTTCCTTTCAACGGACGTCGCTGCCGCTGCCCCACAAAACACCACGACCAAAAACCTCATCCTTCTCCTTCTCAATCTCCTCCTTAAAACAAGTAAGTTGTTATGTTCTGGCTCCGGTACGAGAGGAACTTTAAAATCTCCAGGTGCTCAAATTTATGATATTTGCAAAACGAAAAGTACAAAATCATGTATGAATTATGCTCAATAATACACCACTAGAAAGAGTCTTTGAAAATAAATTTTTAGGAGTAACTATAGACCATAAGTTAAACTGGAAAGCACACATAAATAAAATTTGAAATAAATTACCTGCAAAAAAAGGCAATAACAGCATCACATTATCAACTTATAACGAATCAACCAATGATGAACCAATTTATAAACCTTCAAACTCTGAAATTTTTTTGTCAACCTTTATACTCTGAAAAACATGTTCAAAGTAAACAATAATCTCCTGTCAAACTCTTTACTGAACATGTTCAAAATCTGAAAGAGCCAATCTGAGCTCAGAGGCACGACCGTGTTTATCAAAAAGAAAATTAGAACAAACATTATGAAATGTTGTAAATCTGTTAAACAGTGGAGCTCTGGAACAACTGTACAGAAAACCTAAAACTGTGCACCAGTCTCTTTCACTTTATAAAGAAGTTTAAATGTTTAACTCTGGACAGACACATGAAATATGAGACTTAGTTTGTGCTGTAGAACTTTGTTGTTCTGTTTCTGATTTGTTTGTTTCCTCTTGCTGTATTTATGAAGATGAACTGGTGTCAAGATGAAGCTCTGATAAAGGAATAAAGGGTAAAGGCAGAATAAGCTTAAGCTTCAGCCTGCACCTTTTCAGTCTGTGTATGTTCAATATGACTGTCTGTGAATTAATGTCAAAATATACCTGTGACCAAAATAAATAATCAGTCAGACGTCGTCGTGTCTCCAGTGCACATGTGGGACACTTTAGGGCCATTTACTGTTCACACTGGAGATCACATACAAGTCACATTTAATTGGAAATGTGAACGACCTCGCAAAAACATCGGTTTTCACAAAAAAATCCGAATTGAGTGTTAAGCCCTGCAGTCTGAACGTAGCCTTACTTGTTGTCTCCATGGAGCTAAGTTTAGAGTCATTCTGTGGAACATTTCAGGCAAATCAGTAACATCTACACCAGGGGTGCTCAATACATCGATCGCGATCTACCAGTCGATCGCCAAGGTCGTGTGGGTAGATCGCCGTGTCTCGTCTCGCGTTTGGACTCGGTCTTGTCTGTCACTCGAGGTCTGACACTCAACAAGTGTGATCATATTTCATTACGGCCGCTGCTGTTGGTAATAAACTTGTAGCGGGTGCAGGAGCGTGTGGGGCGTCTCAGTGCAGCCTGTGCGCTCATTTGAAACCCGCGGAGACTCTACGGCACATCACAAACACACACGCTCCCTATGCACGGCTCGTCTCTGCGAACAGCGTGTGCCCTCGTGTACCAGCGTGCATCACAGGGCAGGTTCAACTTCCTAAACATCCTACCTGTCCATCTGCCTCACGTCAGCACGCCGCCCCTCGCCTTTTCACGCTCTCGCTCCTTCCTGCGTACAGCCAACACAAGCCCCTCCCACAGTGCGGCTGATTAGAAGAGCAAGACCAAACGTGAAGCAAAAACCAGTCTACATTTGTGTTCCAGTGTTGGCACAAAGCAGGTCTACAGCATAGAGCGGATCTACAGAACAGACCTACTGCCACATTTGGCTGAAGTTTGTCTAACAAAAGTGCACAAATGCATCTGTGTTTGTCACGATGTGCGTTTGGTTTGGTAAACGTGCAGAGGCTGGTAAATATCACTGCAAAACCAGAAAAGAATGCAACTCCAGTTTGGAACTTAAAAAAAACAGGTTTAAATCTTCCTTCACTTTTTTCATAGTTTCAAGTGCCAGAGGAAGTTCTCTTAAAGAAGAGGTTCTCAAACTGTGGGTGAGGGTCCAAAAAAGGGGCACAGCGTGTTTCAGTGCAGTTTGCTTGGCTTTGTATTAGGGAGATCATTTTGACTTGGTCATTTTGTAAGTAGCTCACATGCTGAAAAGTGTGAACACCCCTGATCTACACGGAGACAAGCGAGTGGTGGGTGGGCTCTTCAACAGAACAAGCTCCACAGTGGACCTTGAACTGAACTTGGAGTGGATTTGCAAGCCTGTCCTTGTTCTGCTTCGTTCTTCAGAGGTTCATTTATTCAGAGTGAGTCGGGTAAAGTGACCAGAGTTAAAACATGCTCGCACACATGTGGTTTAAGTTGAGTGTTTGTGCGCTGGACATGGCCTCATTAACAAACATGGGACGCGCAAGTGTGATAGGTGAAGATTTCTTAAGCCATGGGTTTTGTAATGATAAAAACAAGTATAAACAATAGAACTGCTGCAAACGATATTAAGAATTTAAAACTGAATTCTATCTTTTGAATGGGAAAAGTCCAAAACCTAAAAAAAAACCCCGTCACATTCCAGAGTTTGATGCTGTGATCATTTCAGACGTAGGGCAGGGGCCGAAATAACTCAATTGGATTCACAAACAAACGTTGAACTTTATCATTATTTGTTTCAGGCTGGATCCACAAAATTGACATATTAATCTTATGTCTTAAAGTCCTTTCATTTGTCAACAGTCATCAACAATCAAACATTTGAAACAGTGAAAAGTCCTCGAAATAGTGTCCGTAACAGCTTTCTATGGCCTGCTGTCGGAGTTTACATTTACATTGCGATAGAGGTTGGTGCTGATACTTTGCAGCTGATGTCATGAAGCATTCTCTGCAGGTGTGATGCTAACTGGAGGCTCTGCTCTGACTGAGGCTTACCTGCAATTTACACCAGGAGTATCAACGACACGTAGCGTAGACAGAACTGCATACTCTCGTACTTTAAAATACTTCAATTTACACCAGAGGCAACAGACCTGCTCCTGTGACGCCAGCCTCTGAATATTCTCACGTTTAAACTCAATACTCTGTATATTCTCACATTTAAAACTCTAATCTCTGCGCATTCTCACGTTTAAACTCTAAACTCTGCATATTCTCATGTTTAAACTCTAAACTGCGTATTCTCATGTTTAAACTCTAAACTCTGTGTATTCTCACGTTTAAACTCTAAACTTTTCACATTGTTCATGTATTTATTGTTGATTGGATGAATTGTGTTTTAAATCACAATACAAACTTTGACAACAACAGAGTCGATGTTTTGCAGTGTTGACGAGTCGTATCTGTGGAGCTGCGTTAATGAAGCTCCTCTACATTTCACTTTGGTCGTCTGCATCTCACACCTTTTCCTTCAGAAGTTCTTCTTGTAAAGTTGCTGTTTCACATTGTAAAGTGTTTTAGAATTATCCTCCAAGGCTGTAAACTTTCATCGTTCCCCGAACTCCTGATGCAACGCTCTGTTTACACGACTGTAGTGGTTTTAAAGAACTATTTTGAAAGGGAATCAGAAGTTTATTTTGACAGCACATGCTTATTTCCTGTCTTGCCTAGAGACGCTGTGACGCTGAAAAATTAGAACTTTAACCTAATTTGAGCGGCGCATGTTGTAATGACGGCCGATGGATGTGTGTATGACACTGCCGGTGTAAACTGTCCGACCGGTTAAAATGTAAAGCAATACCTGTGTGTGTGTATGCTGTGTGTGTGTGTTTGTGTGTGTGTGTGTGGGTGGGTGGGTGGGTGGGTGTGTGTGTGTGTGTGTGTGTGTGTGTGTGTGTGTGTGTGTGTGGGTGTGGGTGGGTGTGTGTGTGTGTGGGTGGGTGTGGGTGGTGTGGGTGGGTGTGTGTGTGTGTGTGTGGTGTGGGTGGGTGTGTGTGTATGTGGGTGGTGTGTGTGTGTGTGTGTGTGTGTGTGGGTGTGGGTGGGTGTGTGTGTGTGTATGTGGGTGGGTGTGTGTGTGTGTGTGTGTGTGTGTGTATGCTGTGTGTGTGTGCGTGTGTGTGTGTGTGTGTGTGGGTGTGGGTGGGTGTGTGTGTCTATCTACCCGCAATCATTCCGTCATTTATGGACCAATTGTCACCAAATTCGGTACGTGGGCCAAGTCCCGGTGCCCGATGCTGCAAAAAAAAGAGAAAAAAAAAAGTTTGGTGACGATCTGAGGTCATTTGAGGTCACAGGGTCAATTGAAAGGTCACACCATTATAACGGTGGGACCAGGTCGCTCTCTCTGATTGTGCTTGTTTATTTATGCAGTGAAATTAAATTAAACCTAATGAAATTAGACACAGGTGTCTCCAAAAAAATTGACCATTTTAAAAACAATTATGTTAAAACTATAAGTCTAGATCAGGCATGTCCAAACTATGGCCTGTGGGCCAGATGCGGCCTTCAGACATATTTTTCTTGGTCCTCAGGTGAATTGACCCAAATTACCTTGCATCAATTAAAAATGAGCTTTTTATTATAATAATAATAAGAAGAATTTTTATTATTATTTTCTGGTCAATATTACTATTATTATTGTATTTTTATTATTATTATTATTTATTATTTTTATTTATTTTTTTCTTATTGTGTTTTTTCTTAATTTTCTTCTTCTTATTATTATTATTATTATTATATATATTTTTTTCTCTCTTTTTTTTTATTAATAAATTTTTTTCTTTTCTTTCAGCGTCTGTTAAGGGTGGGTGTGGGGAGGGCGAATTGGGGTTTAGGAATGGGGAGGAGGGGGTTTAAATGTGGCATTTGTATATTTGTATATTTTGTGGCATTATTGTGTAAGACCACAATATAGGAAAAAAAAACCTAAAATGAAATAAAATATATATGGGGGGGGGGGGGGGGGGGGGGGGAATAAAGAGCTTTTTACTGCAAGTTTTTATTTTTATTTTTTATTTAACTTGATAAAGCTATTATTTAATATTTAGTTTGTGGTTTTAAGGATCTTAGCGTGAATAAAGACTGACGGCTCATACATATTTTAATTCTTCACTGTATTGAGCCCCAGTCTACAGCCCTCGATCAGTCTTCTGCTTCATCTGCGTTTACATATGTGGCCCTTGATGAAAAAAAAAAGTTCGGACACCCCTGGTCTAACTCAGTGATGAAGTTCAAATTTGTTTGCCAGTTGGTGAAATTTCTCCAGATGAGTGTGTGTGAGCAGATTCCAAAACACAAAATCGTGCAACAAAACCTCAACCTGAAAACAAAACAAAAATAAAACATTTCGTATAAAATCTTGATCTCTTTCTGTACATTCTGTAAAAATTTGAGGTTATTTCAAATGAAGTCAAATTTGTTGGGACCCCTGTATAAAACCAAACAACCCCCCTGACGTCCAGGTGTCAGAACTCTGCTCCGGCTCCTCTTCAGAGTGAGTTACTTACACCGGAGCACAAAAGAACAGATCACTTCCTGCCGCTCTCGTCTATAATGTATAACACTCGGAAATCCTCCACTCTGACAAATAAACTACAAAACCACGTCTTTTTTTTTTTTCTTTTCTTTTTTTCTCTCCGCTGCAGACGAGTCCCTGTCGTGTGTGGACGTGTTGGACACCGGTCGGAGTAACGCGGCCGCACGAGCAGATCCAGTGTTTTCAGGACAAAGCTCTTGTGGTTTAAAGTTACGGCTTCCATGTTGATTATCTCGCTCCTGACAACACCTCCCTCTTTCTCTCTCTCTATCTCTCTCTCTCCTCCCTCTTTCCCTGCTCACTATCTCCTCTCTATCTTCCTTCTCTTCTTTCAATCGCCTTTTCAATCTTCTCCCCTCTTCCCTCTTCTCGTTCTTATAACTTATTTTCTCTCTCTTTCTTTCTCACTTCTGTTGTATCGCCTCTCCTCTTTTCAATCTTCTCGTCTCATATTCCTACTCTCTCCTTTTCTCCTTCTTTTTTTCCCCTCCCCAAACTCTCTCTCTCTCTGTTTATGTCACTCTTTTATCTCCTCCTTCTTTCTCACCCTTTCCTCTTCCTCCCTCACTCCTCTTTTTCTGTTTCTACTCATTCCTCCTTTCTTTCTGCCCTTACACCCTCAGCCTCTCTCTCATACTCTCTCTTTCTTCACCATCCCTCCTCCTCCTGTCTTTCCCTTCCTCTCCCTCCCTCCGTCTCTCTCTCTCTCTCGACAGCAGTGTCTAGGTGACTGTTGCCGTTGACGATGCTCGGTTGAGTTGACCGGGTTGTAGATTTGATTGACGTCCACAGAGTGAAGCGCTGATGGTTTCGTTTAACGGTGTCACAACGTAACTGCCACATCCTGAAGGGGGGAAAAAATATATATATATAAAAATAAAAACAAACACACAAATAAATAAATAAATAAATAAATTTAATAAAAAATAAATACATAAATAAAAATAATAAAAAAGTAAATAAATAAAAATAAAATAAAAAGTAAAATAAAAATAAAAAAAAAAAAACACACACAAATAAATAAATAAAAATAATAATAATAATATATATATATATATATATATATATATATATATATATATATATATATATATATATATATATATATATATATATATATATATATATATATTTTAAATTATAAATAAAATAAATAAATCAGACACTGGCATAGCACTATGATCACAAGGACAGGAAGCCATCCATCATCCTAGACTACAACTGTAACAAAGGAGGTGTGGACAACCTGAATAAGGTGACTGGAACATACAGCTGCAGAAGGATGACTGCCCACTGGCCCCGGTCATCTTCCGCAACATCATTGATGATTCCTCCTACAATGCCTTTGTGATTTGGAGAGAGATCAACCCAACCTGGATGCCTCATGAGCAGAACAAGAGGAGGGTGTTCCTGGAGCAGCTAGGAAAGGCATTTGTAACTCCACTCATTGAAAGAAGGAAGCATGTCCCCTGCACAGAAGCCTCTGCAGCAGTTGTCAAAGCTATACAGAGTGCAGGAGCTCCTGATCAACCTGAGGATCCAGCTGCCACAGCCGCTGCCCCAGCTGGGGCAAGTAAGAGGAAGAGATGTCAGTTCTGCCTGCCAAAGAAGGACTGTAAAACACATACTGTGTGCTGTAGGTGTAAGAAATATATCTGCAAGAGCTGTGCATTTGCGTACTGCTCTACATGTGCTAATTAGTTGAATGAGTTATTGTTTTTTTTTGATTGTATATTTTCTTACATTGTTCACTGGCAAAAAACAAAAAACAAACAAAAAAACCCCCCTGAAGAATCTTATTCATTGGGATGAATAAAAACGCATTCAAAATTCCTTTTTGCACATTTCTTTTGTTTCTAAAGCTATAGAAATGCAGGTGAAAAGGGAAAACTCAAGTATTCACACATTTTGTGGTGAATGTTTCTTCAAGCTAAATAAAATTTGGTGTTTAAAATTCAATTAAACTGCTTATATTGGGGATTTAGTGAAGACGGGTCATTTTGACCCAGAGGACACGGGGTGTATACAGAATATGAGGACAACAGGAGGGTTAATTATGTTGGTCACTTTATTTATGTTGGACACTTTATTTATTTTGGTCACTTTATTTATGTTGGTCACTTTATTTATGTTGGACACTTTATTTACACTTTATTATTGGTCACTTTATGTTGGACACTTTATTTATTTATTTTTGGTCACTTTATTTATGTTGACACTTTATTTATGTTGGACACTTTATTTATGTTGGACACTTTAATTATGTTGGTCACTTTATTTATGTTGGACACTTTATTTGTTTGGTCACTTTATTTATTTTGTTCACTTTATTTTGGACACTTTATTTATGTTGGACACTTTATTTATGTTGGACACTTTAATTATGTTGGTCACTTTATTTATGTTGGACACTTTATTTATGTTGGTCACTTTATTTATTTTGGTCACTTTATTTATGTTGGACACTTTATTTATTTTGGACACTTTATTTATGTTGGACACTTTAATTATGTTGGTCACTTTATTTATGTCGGTCACTTTATTTATGTTGGACACTTTATTTATGTTTTACACTTTATTTATGTTGGTCACTTTATTTATGTTGATCACTTTATTTATGTTGGACACTTTATTTATGTTGGACACTTTATTTATGTTGGACACTTTAATTATGTTGGTCACTTTAATTATGTTGGACACTTTATTTATGTTGGACACTTTATTTATGTTGGGCACTTTAATTATGTTGGTCACTTTATTTATGTTGGACACTTTATTTATTTTGGTCACTTTATTTATGTTGGTCACTTTATTTATGTTGGACACTTTCATTATTTTGGTCACTTTATTTATGTTGATCACTTTATTTATGTTGGACACTTTATTTATGTTGGGCACTTTAATTATGTTGGTCACTTTATTTATGTTGGACACTTTATTTATGTTGGTCACTTTATTTATTTTGGTCACTTTATTTATGTTGGACACTTTATTTATTTTGGACACTTTATTTATGTTGGACACTTTAATTATGTTGGTCACTTTATTTATGTTGGACACTTTATTTATTTTGGTCACTTTATTTATGTTGGTCACTTTATTTATGTTGGACACTTTCATTATTTTGGACACTTTATTACGTTGGTCACTTTATTTATGTTGGACACTTTATTTATGTTAGACACTTTATTTATGTTGGACACTTTATTTATGTTGGACACTTTATTTATGTTGCTACTGTTGCGATGAAAAGACTGGAAAGTGTTTGTCTTTTGGACACATACGCACTCAACTTTATGTTGCAGTAACCGGGATACTGTGTTTACATGCACCACGAAGAAACCGGGATATTCAAAAAACCCTATCATAACTGGGATACTGATGTCCATGTAAACACACTCAGTGGTTCTGTTGTGGTTTTATAGTTATTGCCCCAAATTTCTGCACAATATGTTAAATACAGTAAAGCCAGTGAAGAATAAAGCCTGTGTAGTGCCCTGTGATCATAGACCATCGTCATTATAAAGAGGGTTACTCAAACATGTCTGAATAAAACAAAACATAACTCTGAGTATGTTTTTTTTTAATTTTTATATTATATCAAATTATATTATTATATCAAAAATAGTCTAATATGGTGCTTTGAAATATTTTTTGTCATATGCACAGCTAAATAGATCAAATTTGTGCCTAGATTTGCATATGATCTGAAAATAACGGCATCATTTGTTTCATTAGCTGTACATTCAATTCAGTTGGATATATAAAATAGAATTATTCAAAAAAAAAAAAAAAAAAAAGTTCATAGTATTTTTATTTATTAGTGTGCTCCTTTCTCTCCTCATTGAATCCAGTTTTCGCGACATAATGAATTCAGTCGAGTGACGCAACCTCTCATTTGTGTTTGGAGGTCTCTTTTCATTTCATATTCTCTTTCCGTCTTCACTGATCTTACCCCCAGTATAATGAAGCGCACATATGAATGAAACACACTCAGCGCGCAGTACAAACTCCTCCAGGCTCTGGTTTCTATGTATACACACCCGCTCCAAAAGATGTCTTGACTTCTCTTGAGTGTTGCTTGATTCCGGTGTCATACGTGCAGTGTGATACACTGGCCTGGTTTGACTCAGCCTTAAATAGCCCGTGGTAACGCTTTTCTGATCTCTCTTCTAATGTTTCCTCGTCACAAACAGACCTGGAGTTGTGTTTTGTTTCATTCACAAATGTTTAACACACAAACCTGCACATTTAGGCTGAGTTTTTCCCTCAAACTGAAAACACTCAGTTCCACCTTGTCATGTCACAGGAAGTGCTTCACTGTAAACCAAAGATGTTCATTTTGTCTTCTTATATGCTTTAACTTCTTGTGTTCTTTTTAAAGACAAAACAGTAAAGTGTGTTTATCTTGTTGACATGTTTCGGCTGCTGCTGCATCTTCAGAACTGTCACCGGTGTTTGGTGGTGACGTGTCTTATATCAGCTGTTGTTACTTCCTGTAGGCGTGGTCAGACTGATGGACCTGCAGGTCTCTCAGACTGACCACGCCTCCTGTCGCCCGATGTTCTCTGGAGGAGGGTGTCCTGGTGTGTGAAAGAAGGAATGTGCCGTCAATAACCAAACCCATCCAGAGCCATGAAAAAACACAAACATAAGCACTGGAGTCAAATCATACACAAAACTCTGCCAACAGCTCATACATCCCAAAGATAAAATCCCACAAGAACAAAAATGCAACGTCATCTACGAAATCCAACGCAAATCATGCAATAAATCATACATAGGAGAAACAGGCCGGGCATTTCACATTTGAAAAAAGGAACACCAAAAGGAATGTGAAAAAGAAACCTCAGGGAGACTCACCAGAACACAAAAAGATAAAGCAGAACAGGAAAACCTAAAATCCGCCATGTCAGAAAAAAAAGGAACAACCACATTATGGATTGGGACGGGGCTCAGGTCATTGAATCAGAAAACAACAAGTTCAAACTCTGGATCAAGGAGGACAGTGAAATCAGGAAACGAGGCACGGACAGCATTAACTGTGATGACGGCACATTCCTCCTTTCACACACCTGGACACCCTCTTCCAGAGAACACCGGGCGACGGGAGGCGTGGTCAGTCTGAGCGACCTGCAGGTCCATCAGACTGACCACACCTACAGGAAGTAACAACAGCTGATATACAACACGTCACCACCAACACTGGTGACAGTTCTGAAGATGCAGCAGCAGAAACATGTCAACAAGATAAACACACTTTACTGCATTGTCTTTAAAAAGAACCCAAGAAGTTAAAGTTAGTGCTTCACTGTGTTTTTAAACTCCATACAACTTCACTAGAATCTCCTCTTACTCTTCTCTCTCCTTCTCTTCTCCATCTCTCTCCGCTTTCTAGAATAATAATAATAATAATCATAAAATAATAAATAAATAGATAAAAAATGGGGGTGTCTGAGAACCTCAAATAGCGTTTTCAGAGAACTGTTCCAATGCTGGTTCCCACACCTCAAACCAACTGATGTGTTCACGGTGAAAATCAGAGGGAACCCAGTAAAACGTGTTGTTTCTAAGCGAACCCTGACAACAGAGTCGACATGAGCAGGTTCATCTCGGTCACATGCGGTAAAATAAAGGTGTGTGTGGAACATGGTGGAGAAATCAAGTGACAGAAGATTGTGCAGGGGTCAGAGGAGGAGACCAAATATTTGCTGTATCCATGTTCACCAGGTAAGGTTCCATCTTTGGACTGGGCATCATTGCAGCCTTCTCCACAGCAGATGTTTGTCCACAGCAGATGTTTGTCCACAGCAGATGTTTGTCCACAGCAGATGTTTGTCCACAGCAGATGTTTGTCCACAGCAGATGTTTGTCCACAGTAGATGTTGTAGCAGAGATTGGTGCAGATAAATAATGATTTGTGTGAGTACAAACCCTCACCGGCGTCGATGATGTGATCCATGATTGTTTTTTTTTTCCTCGCCGTGTCACCCGCTTTCATATGGCCTTGTCTTTATTTAGTGGCAAATCCCCACCCTTCGATGATGAACGCAGGTCGTTCACGGTGAGAACTTTTGTTGCTTACCGGCACCAGCACAGTTCTGCCCGACCTGAAAACAGCTACAGTGGAACAAAACTAACACTTTTTTCCACTACTAAACTGTGGTGTTTTAATAGCATTTTTGCCCCCCAACTTTATTGCAAACTAGGTACATTTGCAGCTTTCTGGTCAAAAACAATTACATCTTAGTGCCGTGCTGCCTTCAGTGGCATCTGCTGTTTCAAGTACTACGTGACATCACGCAGGACTCCAGACCCTGCCCCTCCTCCTCCAGACTCTGCCCAGTTTAGTGACTCTACAGTATTTGAAATGTGGTTGTGGGTTTTAGGTGCTTAAAAAAAAAAAAAAAAAAAAAACTTTAAATCAACGTTAAAGCCAACTTTAAATCAGTCGTGTTTAAAGGGCCCATATTACACTATTGTCTGATCTATGTTCTGACGTTGCTTCCTCATCACAAACAGACCTGAAATCCACTCCGTGTGCAGTTCAGACACCACAGCCTGATCCTGCAGCCTGTGATTTACATTTATATACATACAAAATGGTGACTTGACTATTAGTTGCTTCTTGTGCTTTACGTTCGAGCCTCCTCCTATGGCCTCCGTGTGTGACACATGTGATTTCCACACATGTGCAGTGCCTCTTCAGAGTGGCGTGTGCATCTTGACTCGTCTCTCACTGGTAATATATATGCAGGGGTAAAGCATCGGCCTTGTTTGACACTGGGTTGAAGCCGTGAGGGACCTGCTGCTTATCTGTGCTCCAGATCACTCCAGCTTACGCCACAGCCTTCACCTTGTAGTAGTTTACACTCTTGAATATTTAAGGGTTGTGTTTGTGTCACGGTACATTCTCCTGACTTAAGCAGCAATTCCCTTGGCTTAGAGCTACAAGGTATTTAAGGGGTTTATGTAACTAGGGAATAACTGTATTTAAATGAACGGTGCACTGTGTAGCTTTTTAGTTGTGGAGTCCATCATCTGCTGGTTTCTATAAATATGTCACAGCTCTACCTTACAATTGTTTAATTACAGGTGGTTTTATAACTCAAAAATACCCAAAAGCTCAGGTTTTATTAGTTATTTGGTATTATTATTAAAGCAGGTCTAAACCAGGACTAAACCAGTGTCATTAACATAAATATATACACGCTGCAATCGCCGAGCTGATCGCCAGGACAAAATCAAGACTGGACCAGGACTACACCAGGTCTAAACCAGGACTTAACCAGGTCTAAACCAGGACTTAACCAGGACTAAACTAAACAAGACTTATATTTTACTTGTTTTATTATTTTAAGACTAGTATGATTATTTTAGTAGTTTATTTGATAATTTTATTGTTGTTGTTATTATGATGTATTTGTGCAGCACTTAGGAAACTGTTTGTGAAATGTGCTATAGAAATAAAGTGGATTGGATTGGATAAACCAGAACTACACCGGGTCTAAACCAAGACTGAACCTGGAGCGCAGCTGCAGAGTCGATCACTCCTCTGATGGTTTTATGTAACAAAAACACTAAAGTCTCTCAGCCTGGTCCATCGTTCTGGGAAAAGGTGGCAAATGGGACTTGTTTCCAGGGCAACAGACATCCTGGACGCACGTTAAGTATTTTTCTCCCGTTCGTCGTTCATTTGATTCACCTGACCCGAATCACCACCTGCCCGCATACCCGCCCGGAAAATTCCAGAACGTTAAAACCGCTCATTTCAGCAACTGTTTGCAGCCCACCTGACCCAGTGCAGCATTCTAAGGCACTCTGACTGTGAGCAGGGTCACCTCTTCCACAGATCAGACCTGTAACTTGGTCTGGTTTGGTCTCCATAATGCTGTGAGACATTCCAAACAAAACCATAACATATCTGTTATGCTATTTTCTGATCTAGTATGTTCTAATGTTGTTTCTTTGTCCCAAACAGACCTGGAGTTGTGTTTTGTTTCATTCACACATGTTTAACACACAATCTCTGCACACAAACACTCTGTTTCACCTTGTGATGTCTTGTGGTAATACAGAAAGTGCTCCACTGTGTTTTTGAACTCTCTAAACAAGGGGTCTCCAACCTTTTTTCCTCCAGCAAGTCGCCTTTACAAAAGCGGTTATAAGAAAGAGGGCGAGCTTTGGGGTTCAGTTATACCAGGAGTGTTCACACTTTTTCAGCATGTGAGCTACTTACAAAATGACCAAGTCAAAATGATCTACCTAATACAAAGCCAAGCAAACTGCACTGAAACACGCTGTGCCCCTTTTTTGGACCCTCCCCCTCAGTTTGAGAACCTCTTCTTTAAGAGAACTTCCTCTGGCACTTTACACAAAACTGTGAAAAAAGTGAAGGAAGATTTTTAAACCTATTTTTTAAAGTTCCAAACTGGAGTTGCATTCTTTTCTGGTTTTGCAGTGATATTTACCAGCCTCTGCACGTTTACCAAACCAAACGCACATCGTGACAAACACAGATGCATTTGTGCACTTTTGTTAGACAAACTTCAGCCAAATGTGGCAGTAGGTCTGTTCTGTAGATCCGCTCTATGCTGTAGACCTACTTTGTGCCAACACTGGAACACAAATTTAGACTCGTTTTTGCTTCACGTTTGGTCTTGCTCTTCTAATCAGCCGCACTGTGGGAGGGGCTTGTGTTCGCTGTACGCAGGAAGGAGCGAGAGCGTGAAAAGGCGAGGGGCGGCGTGCTGACGTGAGGCAGATGAACAGGTAGGATGTTTAGGAAGTTGAACCTGCCCTGTGATGCACGCTGGTACACGAGGGCACACGCTGTTGCAGACGAGCCGTGCATAGGGAGCGTGTGTGTTTGTGATGTGTAGAGTCTCCGCGGGTTTCAAATGAGCGCACAGGCTGCACTGAGACGCCCCACACGCTCCTGCACCCGCTACAAGTTTATTACCAACAGCAGCGGCCGTAATGAAATATGATCACACTTGTTGAGTGTCAGACCTCGAGTGAGAGACAAGACCGAGTCCAAACACGAGTCCGAGATGAGACACGGCGATCTACCCACACGACCTTGGCGATCGACTGGTAGAACCGGATCGACGTATTGGGCACCCCTGAGTTAGACGCTCATAAAACATAAACCATTGTTCATTTATTCGTGCCTAAAGATGGGCATCAAAATGGTACATGAACAATGGTAATAGGCATGTAATTAACCACATTTTTGTTATTCAGCGCAGTAGTATAATTTAGAAATCCCTTGGAAGCTGCTTAGAAGGGCGTAGAGAGCTACTGATAGTTCTTGACCTACAGGTTGGAGACCCCTGCTCTACTATCTTCACTAGAATCAGTCGGATGATTTCAGTCCTGGAATTGCCAATCTCTGCCATAAACTGTATATATAAACGGACAGAGTTAACACACTATCCACTGCGTTCCAAATAAGAAGTTCATGGGACTCTTCCGGCTCCTTCTGACCCTGGCTCCAACTGATTTACTTTGGATTATTGTCGTCCCTCCCTCTGTAACTGCTGCTGTGAGCCTGAGCCTGTGCGCCATTTGAGTGGAGCTGAACGCTGTGGGTGACGTCACACTCGCTTAGTTAGGGTGACCAGAATTTCAAAACCAAAAACTGGGACACTCTCGGTTTGGAGTGGTTGGTAATAATAAAATTGTGAAACGAGTGCGTAAGAAAAATTGTTATGCACTCGGTGAGTCAGTGTAGTCACATTTTCTTTGTGTTTTGATCATTTTTGAGCAACTTTTCTGTATTTTACTGAAACAAATGACAATGTATGCCCCTTTTTACTGTTGGCAGGGATCAAAGTGGTCCAAAATAGGGACACCTGGGACATTTTTTGTATAAAACTGGGACAGATCAGTGGTTTTGGATAAATCTGCTGGGACAGGGGATGCAGGGTTCAAAACTGGGACTGTCCCAGGTAAATAGGAACGTCTGGTCACCCTACACTTAGTCCACCTCTTTATACAGTCTGTCTCTTTTCTCTTCTGAACAAAGATAAAACGTAGAACAAAGCATTTTGAGCTTTGGAGATGCAGACAGACTAATAATAGTTAAGTGTTATTCAGACGTGTGAATGAAACAAAACACTACTCTAGATATGTTTTCAATGAGGTAACAGCATTCTAATTAGGGTTGTCTTGATCCGATATCAGCGCCAATCACGTGACTGCAGACTCGATCCAGACTCGGACGTAATGTTATAAAATGGTCACATTTTTCTATAGCACATTTCCACCTTCAAGGCACTCAAAGCTCTTTACATCTGTGGGAGCTGGAATCACACCAGCCAACCTGTGGGTCAGTGGATCTGACCACTCAACCTGTGATGTTTATGTCACGAGCTGGAATCGAACCGCCAACCTTCAGATCAGTGGGTGAATGCTCTACCAACTGAGCTACTGCCGCCCCATAATGTTCTGATCAGGTATCAGATAAATAATATACATCTATAACACACAGCACACAGCAGTTTTTCTGAGGTTGCGGGATTTGCTCAGGGACGTTCAGTCAGCGCGACTGTCTGTCCCAGCGCCTGTTGTACTAGAGGTGCACTCGCACTGGGACTTTTGGACCGTGCCGTACTCGGGCGCTGTTACCTGTGGTTTTGTGGCCCGTGTTCACACCTGTGAGGCTGAGGGCGTCATCGCTGTTGCGCAGCAGAGCTGACGTTATTGGCAGAGAGGGTGGGTCCAGCGGCATGAAGCGTCTAATAAGCGGCAGTGTTGGGGAGTAACAGATTACATGTACTGGAGTTACGTAATCAGAGTACAAATTATGAGTAACTGTATTCAGTTACAGTTACTGTTTAAGTGAGTGGTAATTAGATTACAGTTACTTGTTAAAATAAATGGATTACACAATGGTATTTTCCTGTTTTCACATTTTGGGCTATATCCCTTTTTTTTCTTTTCTCCTCCAGTAATTCCACTCATTGCCGGACACTAAACCAAGTCCAAACCGGGTCCAAACCAGTAGTTTTTGCTTCTCTACAGTAAATCAAGTAATCCAAAGATTACGTTATTCACTTTAGGTAATTTAATGGATTACGTTACAAACTACATTTTGGGATATGTAATCTGTAATCTGTAGGGGAATACATTTTAAAAGTCAGCTTCCCAACACTGTTGAGCGGTGGGACTGATGTTGCGGTGCGCTCCGCTGTGGGTTTGTGGGTTTGTGGATGTGGTAGTGGTGCGGGGGAGTGGGAGCAGCCAGGGGACAGAGGCTGTGGGGCTTCTGTCATTTCATTTTTATTTGATAACATTTCATATTATTTGGATTTCATAGATGAGCCTGAATGTTTCAAATGTAATGCACAGGCTTCCATATAATAACACATGTTTTTTGTGCAGAGTCGAGTCTCAGGTCTGATCTGATTCTGGGCTCGTTCCTGTTTTGTTCAGTTCATTAAGTTTACTAAGTTACACATTCCAAGACCAGCCTGTGAAAAATCTAGATTTTCAAGAATGATGGTGCACGGTTAGAAAAGTTAATAAAAAATTTAAATTTTGGACATTTGATTTTTCACAAGTTCAGCCCAAATACTACACATGAAATCAACACAATCTGATCCCACACACATCCTGGATCTTATTCTTTGCTCTTTGTTCATTTTATAATATTTTATAGAAGTATCAGATCGGGACTCGGTATCGGCAGATACTCAAAATCAAATGACTCGGATTCAGGGGAAAAAATGTGATCAGGACATCCTTAATTCGAACATGTCTTAAAGCTCACAAGAGTCAATTTTTTGTCATATAAGACCTTCAGATACTTGACATGTGCTGTAACATCCCACACTATAAACCTTACCCAGTCTCCACTGGGTTCTCTTCTCATGCGTGACATGTTCCACCCTGCAGCTTTATCTCTCTGTCTTTTCATTAGTGCATTCTCTCTCATCTCCAGCTCTGCGTGATCACATATAGGATCACATAGGAGCACCCCACCTCCATACTGTTAGATTATTACACGCTATAAAAACCAAGCCCGCTCTGTACACGGCTCCCCCTGGTGCCCTGGTGCTGTAAAGGTCCCACAGGGCTTTGAGCATGAAGGGTGGAACATGCTTGTATCATAGTGTGCTTTTCACAACTGAGATATGGTCCTTATAGAAGTCAACGAGTCGTGTATAAAACTGTTGTAGAGAATGTATTTCTTGAGACGGGCATAAAAGTTGGATGAGGAACTACACAGGCAAAGCTGACATCTTTGTTATTTATTTAAAGGTCCTATACTCAGTGTTGGGGAGTAACAAATTACATGTACCGGCGTTACGTAATCAGAGTACAAATTGAGTAACTGTATTCAGTTACAGTTACTGTTTCAGTGAGTGGTAATTGGATTACAGTTACTTTGTTGAAATAAATGGCTTACATGGATTGCAGTATTTTCCTGTTTTCACATATCCCCCCCCCCTTTTTTTTTTTTTTTTTTTTCCCCAGTAATGCCACTCATTGCTGTAAAACAAACCAGGTCTAAACCAGGACTAAAACCAGGTCTAAACTAGATCTAAACTAGATCTAAACCAGGAGTAAAACCAGGTCTAAACTAGATCTAAACCAGGACTAAAGCAGGACTAAAACCAGGTCTAAACTAGATCTAAACTAGATCTAAACCAGGAGTAAAACCAGGTCTAAACTAGATCTAAACCAGGACTAAAGCAGGACTAAAACGAGGTATAAACCAGGACTAAACCAGGTCTAAAACAGGATTAAAACAGGATTTAACAGGACTAAATCCTGCTGTGTGGACGTGTCTCCTCGTCTTCTATCAATAATATTTTTAATACGGTTCAGTAAAGTCTGGACTTTTCATTTTCTTTTATCAGACAAAACATCTCATGTGAAGATATCCTGGTCTTTGCTTCTCTACAGCAAATCAAGTATTCCAAAGTATTCAGATTACAATACTCACCTTAAATAACTTAATGGATTATGTTACAAATTACATTTTGGTGTGTGTAATCTGTAATCTGTAGGGGAATACATTTTAAAAGTCACCTCCCCAACACTACATATTACACAAAATCAACCCTTGTGAACATTAAGCCATGTTATAAAATTGTTACTGCCGCAAAAATACATTCCAGGAGTTGAGTTTTTTTCATTCACGTGTTTTTTCAATTGAACAGCTCCTTTTACCTTTAGTTCAGTAAAGATTGTGAAATTATTTTAGTGAGGGTGTAAGTGTAAACACACAGTGGACAGTCACCCATGCTCTTACACAGACATTTTCCAGAAATATACCAAAAAAAAAAAACATGATAGAAAATAATACACTACAACTTCACAAATCTGATAGGATGTGCAGTAGTTTCATTAGCGCACTGATTGTGTTGTGATAGAGTTCTGAAGGGGGAATGAATAACAGTGAGTATGTGGTACAGAGGAAGAAGAGTGAACACATTGTACAGATGAGGTCTAGAGGCAGTAGAGGGAGGTTGTAGTCAAGACCGCACGAGTCGAGACCAAGACCTTTCTGAGACCAGGACAAGACCAAGACTTTTAAAGGTCGAGACCAAGACAAGACCAAGACCATGGCCCATCAAGACTAAATCAAGACCATCTTTGTCATTTTCAACATTTGACCTGATTTATGTCAATTCAGGTTTAAAAAAAGCCAAGCAAACTGTACTGCACTTAAACACTCAGTTTTTGACCCTCTCCCACAGTTTGAGAAGCCCTCCTTTAATCTGACTTCCACTGGCTCTTTACAGAAAACTGCTGTATTAAAAAAAAACTGAACCTGCCTTGAGAAGAGGGCACACGCTGTTGCAGACAAGTGGTGCGCTGGGACCATGTGTAATGATCCTGTATGTGCTGCGTGGTGTCCACGGGCTCCAAACCTGCGCACAGGCTACAGAGAGAAGCCCCGCATGCTCCCGCATGCTCCCGCATGCTCCCGCACACCGGTACAAGTTTGGTGCCAACAGTAGCGGCCGTAATGAAATGTGATCGCACTCAACAAGCGTCAGACCTCCAGTCCGAGACAGAACCAAGTCCGAGCGCCTTCAAGACTGTGTCCAAACGCAGTCGAGTCCAAGACGAGACCAAGACCATAATAAAACCGTCTCGAAGCTGGTCTTGAGTACTACGACACTACCAAAGGAAGCACAAAGAGGTTTATGTCTGTGTAAGAATATGAGAATAAGATTTGAAACACCAAAGAAAAGCTATTTAACCCTGCATGTTAGCTTTAATTGCTTCTCTCCATACACTGTACAACTCTACTCATTTGAATGTTGAAAATTTGACGCCTGGGTGGCCTCAGGGGACATCAGATGAGGTGACGTCAAAGCAGAGAATGTGTTTTCAAAGAAGAGCACTTTGCATTTTGAGTGCGATGTGATATCTGCAGCCGTTTACAGTAAATGACAGATTTACATATAAATTAATGTGGTGGACTGGGCTCAAAGTCGCCTCCCCGGTACACACTATTACACTGGATAAACAACAGAGGAGAGCAGGTTTTCTGAGCAGGAGAAGCATGGGTGACCTCTGGATCCTATGGGTGCTTTCCACGGTAATATGTGCTAATACAGGAAATATGTTTCGTGTAAATCTAAAGGGAGGACAAATAATGTACTGAGAAAAATGGAAAACTTGCTGCAGGGAAATTAGAAAGGAAAGGTAAATATGAATAGTTCACTTTTAGATGTGCACTATGTAACTTTTCTAGTAAATGGTCGGACACTTGCTTCTCCATGGAGATGTGTTTGCTTTGCCTGGAATGTTCCACAGTTTTGCATTAAAGGTCCAGTATTACAATAAATTGGTTCTTGTGATCTTTAAGACGTGTTAGAATGTCGTCACCTCCTCAAAAACAGACCTGGAGATACATTTTGTTTCATTCACACATTTGAGTACTGCTTTTTTATTAGTCTGTCTACGTCTAAAAAGCTCAAAATGCTCTGTTCCACCTTGTGATGTCATGTACCATATTTTTCAGACTATAAGTCGTTCCAGAGTATAAGTTGCACCAGCCAAAAAAATGAGTAATGAAGAAGAAAAAAAAAACACATATAAATCACACCAGACTATAAGTCGCACTTTTTGGGGAGATGTATTTTATATAAGACCAGGAACTGACATTTATTGTGTAAAGTCAAGTTGTAGTAAAGAGAGAACAACAGACTGTTAACGTCACATATGAACAGTTCTTCAGATAAACTATAACATAAACAACAGAACAGAACAAGTTTAACAAACTCTCCATCTCACTCCAAATCACTAAATCCATTCAATTCTTCATCCTCGCTGTCACTTGATTTCCTCGATGCTCAGTTAGAATTATTCGGGTCTTTCTGAATCCCGACAGGATGGTTTCAGTGTCACTGAAGTCCAGACTTTGTCCATCCATCCAGTGACTTCAGGAAAGTTTCATGCTGCATCCTCCCGATGTCACAAGTTTCTCTCTCACTCCAAACTTTCTTTTTGCTGCTTGATTATCGTTTTCAGCTGTAGATTTCACGGCTTGCAGTTTATAATCTGCAAAATATGATTTTCTTTTTGGGAGCATTTGTGTTCAGTCTTCTCAGTCGTCTTTATAAGTTTTACATTGTTCAGTGGTGCAGAAGTAATGGTGCAATCGACTGACATGATACAGACAGAACAGAGGCTCTTTCTGCAGGAGACATGTGCAGTAGAGTGAAGTGACAGTGGTACAGGAGGAACAGGAGCAGCAGATACTCACACACAAGACTAGAACCTCTCACCGCTTCACTGTGAACATTTTAAGCCACACCGAAGTATAAGTCACAGGAAACATCCAAACCATGAAAAAAGGGCGACTTATAGTCTGAAAAATAGGGTAATGGTCATTTTCAAGTTAACAGCTACTTTTAACTTTTGTTTAGTAGAGACTGGCAAATCCAGGGTTAAAATCATCCAAAAGATTCTAGTGAAGGTGTATGGAGTTTAAAAACACAGTGGAGCACTTTCTGTACTTGGCATAAATTGGAACAGAGCAGAGTTTAACTGTTTTTCTGTTTAACAGATGAAAGCCCAAATATGCAGGGTTTGTGTGTTAAACATGTGGAATGTGGAAACTTTCATCTCCATGGAGACAAGAAGATGACGTCTCGTTTCAGATCAGATTGGAGGGCGACTCTTCTCACAGATAAAGAAACAGAATGATGGAAATGTCTGATTGATCAAATGGACCAAGAAAGGGTTTAGAAGTTTTTTTGTCCATAGAATTCAGCTTTTTGTTCTGTTTTTCTCTGATCAAACCTCTTTGAACGGGCAATTCAGTTTTGTTTCCTCGCTTCAAAATGTTCTACTAATGATTGAAAGCATTGGATTACTTATAACAAAGTTCAAATGGATGGGCTGACAGTAGATATCTGAGTCCTGTTTACAAACTCCTCACACACTTACCTCTCTCCTTTGGCGGTGATATTCTCTTGTTATGAGAGGGAGCATTAGCCCAAATCCTCCTGATCTGACTCTTTTGAACAGCTCACTTCAAAGCTTGTCTGGAGAGGCGTTTGTGTCGTTTCCCACTTTCATCGGGGCATTAAATATTCGGGAACAAAAGTGTGCTCCTTTTCTTCTGACGGTTTGACAGATAAACCTGATTTCACTTTGAGATACTTCCAGTCTTCACACATGACGACGCAGCAGGATCTGTCAGGATCTGTTTGAGTTTTTAGTCCCATTTTGCCGGATTAAATTAGTTTAGACATTTACAATTATTTGGTTTTGTTTGATTGCTACTTGTACTCAGCTACAGTAGAGTGACTGAAGGCTGGTTTATAGTCCAGCGTCAGGCCCAGTTCAGCTGAGAGCTCATCACAAACAAAGTGTCTTAACAAATCCAGGTTTATCCTGAAATCCTGAGCTAACTCTAGCTCCATCTTCAGCTCAAGCCTCAACTCATTCCAAGATGGAAATAAGACTGAGTCTGACCAAAGCTAATTCAGGCCTGAAGTTTAAGATGCACTTTGTGCTCGCAGTGACTCTGAGAGCCAGAACAATGGAGTAACAACATCATTGAAAATGGGTCAAAAATGTGATGTTGGTTTTATGATCTGACAAAATGAGGGAGCCACAACGTGCACCACAGAGACTGATTTGGGCCACAGAACTTTCCTGGACAGTTAGTCTGGTCCTGACCAGTTTTGTTTCCAGGTGCTTGTTACTGTGGCCACTGAGCTCCAGCTCTGGTCAGTCACTTTGGAGAAATGAACTGAGGCTTGATAAGCCTGGATTGGTGGGTTGGCCAAATAAACCAGGCTTTGGCTTCATGGAATACTCCCTGCAGTTGTGTTGTGTTTCATTCACACATGTGAAACACAAACATCGAGCATATTTAGGCCGAGATCTTCTCTAGTCAACTACAGGTGAAAGGGAGATGTTAACTTGAAAACTAAAACTTCATGACATCACAAGGTGGAACAGAGAATTTGGAGTTTAGTAGACAGACAGAAATAATGCAGGAGGAAACAAAACACAACTCCAGATCTGTTTTTGAGGAGGTTTGCTTAAAGCATAAAGAATCCACTTTGTGTAATATAGGACCTTTTCTTTTTTTTCCTTTTCTTATGTAATTTCAATTTGATTTATTAAAGACTGGCCTGGCAGGAGACCACATCACATGCTAATCATAAACTGCATCAATCACAACATCAGAAAAATATAAAATTCCCCATAAAAGCAACATTCTCACTACACAATGTAACAATAAAAAGGAATCAGATTAAGAATAAGGAAATAATTGTGTTTCTAGTTATTTCTTTTCATTTATTTTAAAGAAAAGCATCACGATCTGCCTCAAATATCAGCTTAAACTTTAAGGAGAGTTTATCAGCCATCAGTCACTGTGGATTCCGTTAGATCAGAAACAGCATCAGCAATGACACACAAACATTATCAGTCCACCTTTAATCTCAGATAGGGCTTTTAAAGGCTCCCAAAGAGGCTTCTGTTCATACTGGGCAGTGGTGAGCTGCTTTTTTCTTTCTTTTCTTTTTGCAGCCACGTCTGCCCTGGGGTAGACACACACTGTGCATACAGCTCCTCTCCTTTGCCCAAGAGCACAACAACAGTGCTCGCGTAAACCTGTGACCCAACCGCCAACATTTTTCAAATTTTTTGGTGACAAATGAGAAATTCAATTTTTCAACTGGACAAATGTTTATTTAGGTCAAAAATATTCCGCAGTTCATCCAAGCTGCTTCTTCAGTTCAGGTCAGACGCTGTTGGACTCTTCTTTTTATCTGCCTGAAGAGAGGAGCTAACTACACTGAAACTACTCTGAAACTAACAAACCTACTTGTTCACATTAAGCCAAAGATGTTCATTTTGTCTTCTTATATGCTTTAACTTCTTGGGTTCTTTTTAAAGACATTTTTTTTTTCTTCCGGGTTATTTTTTCCTGTTCTAATAGAGGTTTGAGTAATGCTTTCAGGGCTCATTTCTTTTCTTCTGTCGGGTTCTTTCTGATAATTTTGTAGGTGTCGGTGTCTGCGAGTAGTGTTTGCATTTTCTGTTCGTATGTTTTTGTGTCTAATATGATTGTTGTCCTGCCTTTATCTGCGGGTAGAATAGTGATTGTATTGTCTTTTTTCATGTGATTAATGGCTTTTCTCTCCTCCTTGGTTATATTGCTTCTTGGTAACTTGGCTGTTTTTAGGATCCCTGTCACTGTATTGCATAAATCTGCATTCTGTCCCTGGTTTGGTATTTTTTGGCATGCTAACTCCATGGCTAAAATGTATTCTTCTACGGGAATTTTGTTTGGGATGGTGGCAAAGTTAAGTCCTCGTGCAAGTATGTCTGTTTTTTGTTTCTGTGATTTTTCGCTGTGTTAAATTACATACCCATTTATCTAGTGAGGTTTCAATTTTACGGTGTTTTGTGTCCATTAGCAATTTCATCTTATTAACGTGGCGTTCCTTTGTTATTTTAAATTCCAATTCGTATGTTTGTTCTAAATGTTTGCTAACCTGTCGCTGTGCTTCTTCTTCCATGGGGAAAAGCCGTCCGTATTTTTCCTTTTCATCCCTTAGTTCCCGTTCGATGTTTCTCTGCTTGTTGACAATGATCTGAATTCTTTCATTTCATTGTCTGTAAAAAGAACCCAAGAAGTTACTACTTGTTCACAGATTCTGCTGTTAGCTAGGCCTATTCATCTGGATGTAGTGAGGGGACATATTAGCTCTCCGTTTGTTTTACCTTGTGCCTTTCGTATTTGCATGTCCTGCGTGGTACCTTGGTGGGGTGCGGACCCGTCGGTGTTTGGCTGACTCCGATGTTCCCCGTGCCGTGGTTGGAGGATTGACGTCTGGCTCCTCCAGTCCCCTTCCTGATCCACCAAACCTCATCCAATAAAATGCTGTGCACCTGCGGGATCTCAGTTTCAGTTTGCCACACTCTGTGATAGACATGTCTCCTCTTGTCCGCTGTTTTCTAAGTGCGAATTGAGTATTTCAGACACTAGACTAGAGATGCTTTTGTAATTGCCAGTTGGCTCAGCCCTTGGGCATTTGTATTTTCTTTTATTAAGCTTTATCCATTTTTAATATTGTTTAGGTGTATTGAGAATTCTGATTTATTATTTTTATGTAAAGCCTTCATTTTTTGTGTTATTATACTTACTTTTGGGTCTGGTCAAGTGGTAACGGAGGGAAACGGGCAGATTTTTGACATTCAAATGTCTCTTATTCAGAAACTAGAGGGACTATTGAAATAAGTAAAGTATCAGAATGTAGGAAAGAGTTAACACTCCAACAGGGTCAAGTTAAACCTGTGATATTCTTTCAAGTTGTTGACAAAAAATTAAAAAACTCAAGTTGGTAACAGAGGGAATGAAATATGCAGCACTTTTTGAGCAATAAATCCAAACAGTGATAACTCTTGGTTCTCACTTCCATATCCTTAACAAACTGGTTTGAATATTTGCTTCATATAGTTTTCTACCATATGGTACAAGATTAGGTTGAAAAACCTCTTACTTTTTGACTCATGAGATTTTTTATGAAGAAAGGTCATGGTAACGGAGGGAAAAGTAACGGAGGGAAAATTGTGCAAACAAGTAGAAGGTGCAGGATTTTACATCATTTGTCGCTTTTTTCTTCCGAATACTTTAATATTACTTCAAAATGAAAGGAAACTATTTCTATAAAATATGTCAGTCCTTCCAAGCAAATTTTTCTCATTTTAAATACATAAAAAAATATATATATATCATGTACCTTCATCAACAGTTCAAAGATGGAATAACACAAGATATGATGAAATACATCCATTTATTTACATGATTTGCAGATCTTTGAAGCTTGGGAAATCATTTTTGTTCCATGTTTCATACATGGTCTGTTTAAAACATATGGAACTTTAGAACCAAAAATGGTACAGAAAAAAGGTCAACAGTTTCATAAACTAGAGTACATATGGATCTGTTCAATACATTTTTATATCAGATGCATTAACTTGAATTTTTGGCCTTGCTGTTTACTTCTGCTTGACCTGGCCCATTTACTTTATTAATGCCACTTACTTTACACCACAGCTGGTTTGTGTTACTTTCCTTTGTCCCGAGCACTGGTTTGTAACAATAATCATTCAAGTCCATAATTTTGTGCTTTCACACCTCTGGCCCTGACCTGGCTCCCCGTGTTGTTCTTTTTGCTTTAGGTTTAATAGAAAATAAAGAATAACGGAATAATATAAATCCCAGTCTATTTCAAACCTACAAACACTTTAAGACAGAAAATGTTTCACCCAAAGGACAAAACACCGAGCCACAAACAAAGCAATGTGGTGTACTCCATTCAGTGTAGTGAAGACCGCAGTGTAGAAACAAAACAGACACTTCACAAGAGCATGAACCAACACAGACGAGAGAGCAACACAGGACCTCAGTCTGCTGTACATCTCCATCGAAAAGGCATGGGCCACTCCTTTGAGGACAATGAGGTACAGATCTGAGCCAGAGAAAAGAATTGGTTTGAGAGTGGATTTAAAGAGGCTGATTTTTGTTACGATTTGTTTTGATTGGCAAAAAAGTGCATCCGTTCTCGATATCCGACTAAGTGAGCTTTTCGTATTGCTTTTTTTGTAATTTAAACAATAAATCTGAGTTACTTTCATAAGAATCAGATCAGAAAATATGGTAACATGGGTGTTTTAAATATCCAGACACTGCGCCCATTGTGTTTGTCCCCGTTAGCATGTGATGTCATTGAGAACATGAGAGGAGGCCCGCATGGATTATATAATGAAGCCACATCAGTCTGTTCTATAAATAACCCCGCGCAGCTAATGTAAGTGATGCCATTATAAATCACCAGGAGTCAGAGGAGCCCCTTTGTTTGTGTGCCCCCCCTTCAGAGCGCCGCCCTTGTCCAAAAATATGACTCTCAAATCAGGACGGGGGATTCACACTCAGTGGCGGTGGCGGTGTGGAGGTGCCCGTGCAGAGGAGAGGAGAAATAATTATACTGGGTAAGAGCAACAGTTAGAACGGACTTTTGTTTACATGTCCTATATTACGCAAAATGGATTCATCTGAGCTTTGTCTCCATGGAGATCTTATTGCTTTACCTCCAGTATTTCATAAAACCTTTCAATCTCCAGAGAAACAACCGAGAGACACAGCCAGGCCATTTTACAAGTGGGATCTGTGGAGAGGCAACCCCACACACATGCATGTTCTTAAAGGTATTTTTGAGCATTTTAGGCTACGTTCAGACTGCAGCCTGAAGTGACCCAAATCTGATTTTTGGCCCCTATGCTCCTGTATCTGATCTTTTAATGACAGTCTGAACCACACAGATCCAATTTCTTCAAATGCAACTCAGGCCACTTCGAAATGTGCTCCTGAAACCGATACATATCTGATCTTTTGACATGCGACTTCGGTGTGAACGGTCAAAGTGCATTCATCCACCTACACGTTATCAACAAACCACAAACGTTACTATTCTGCGCTGAAGTAGGCGAAAACTGTTAATGAACTCTGTGTCACTGAAGTGAAGCACATCACCACTCACCACTCTTGGCTCCGTCTCCACATCCACATGTTCCTTTAAACGGCCGTCGCTGCCACTGTCCCGCAAAACACCACGGCCAAAAACCTCGTCCTTCTCCTTCTCAATCTTCTCCTTAAAACAAGTAAGTTGTTCATGTTCTGGCTCCGGTACAGCAGCAACATTAAAATCGCCAGGTGCTTGATGCTGCATCCATGTTTAGGCTCCTTCCATAAACACTGAGCTCGCTCGCTGCGTGTGACGTCGTCGTGTCTCCAGTGCACATGGAGTGTGCACTTGTGGCGTGTTTAATGTTCACACTGGAGATCACATACAAGTCTTATTTAACTAGAAATGTGAACGACCTCGCAAAAACATCAGATTTCACAAAAAATCCAAATTAAGCGTTAAGCCCTGCAGTGTGAACTTAGCCATAATTGAATAAATGCATCTTATGTAACTTTAATACAATATTGTGGAATATTCTTGGCAAAGCAATAATAACATCTCCATGTAGAAAAGCATTTGACGGAACCTCCACCAGGAAAGTTACACAAAGCGCCTTTGGGTAGAAATATGGTGCATGTTAATTGGAAGATTTATAATAAAGACATAATAAGGTTGGGGCAGTGAATTGAATTTTAATCAAACATTGGTCCAGTTGTACTTTTTTACACTTTTAGCTAACTTGGGTCTTTTGATTTGAGATTTGAAAAGAGTAATTCCTCTGTCAGGGCAAGCGTGTGGTTTGGAGCAGAGTTCAGATTTTAGTGGAATAAATTAGACTTTGTTTTGTCTGAAATGGCACCTGTTAAAAGTGTGCTTTGTTAAGGTTCATATAATTAACACTGACAGCAGTTACATGAGTTTTCAATTACATTTTTAAGAGAATACAATTGAAAATCATGAAAATCAAATAATACAAGGATTTCATTTAGTAACTTTTTTTTTTGCAATTTTGCCCAATTTTATACTTCTAATAATCTAATAATCTTTTGGTGGACATCTGAAGCAAATATAAAAACACAGAGGAAACTTTCTGGATTACCTGATCACATAGTGTGGTGTTTTGTGGTGTTAGTAATAATAAAATACTGAAAAAAGTTACATTTAAAAAGGTTTGCTGAGTAACTTTTCAGGTTTGGTTCCCGCTACCATGGAGATGCTTTGGCTAGAATGTTCCACAATATTGTATTAAACTTATATAAGGTGCATTTTTTTCAGTTATGAGTGTTTTTTATTGCTCAAAAATAAATTTAAAAACATATATTTAAAACATATACCCCACACACTCCGAAGTGTGTGGGGTCGCCTCCACCTGACCTGTAACTTGGTCTGGTTTAGTCTCCATGAAGAAAGAAAGGTTCATTGCCATACTGTGAAACATTCCAGACAGAGCAATAACACAAATGTCCAGGGAAAAAAAAAAAAAGCATTTGACGGACCTTACACCAGAAAAGTTACGCAATGCGCCTTAATGCGCTGAAAACACATACACAAGATTCTAATTAGTGTATGCTACTCCTATAATCACTACAATAGCAGCCTCTCATTCCGTGGTCATTTGCAACTCGTTAAAAACACATCACATTAGCGCGGCAATCATTTTTAATGCTCTGAAAGTTCCTCCTGTGGGCTGGAAAAGTACTAAACACTAGTATTATTAAAGGGGATGTTGGTGTTTTCTTGGACGCCTGTGTTTACGCCGCGCTGTCTGCGAGAAGTGGGTCATATTTTCTGACTGGAGGTATAATAATCGCAAACGAACTACACCCCTTTAATGGCAGCCTGGTCAATCGAGAATGTAATCACAGGCATTAGGAGGCGTTGCTATGGAGACAGATAGAAAATATCAATTATCGACACTCATCTGCATCTGGATATAGGAATGCTAATGTCCATGTCATACGCAAGTGTTATATGAGCAGGGGCAGGACTCATGTTACAGTAAAGAAAAGACAATAGCCATGTTTACAAGACCGCAATAGATTTAAGATACGATAAATCCAAGACAGAAGTAGTAATTTATCTCTTGCACTGATTCAATTACAGGTGTTTTTATTGCTTTGAATTACCTTGAAAAGTGTGCATTTGTGCTGTGAGCAGGCTCATCTCTCCACAGATATGACCTGTAACTTGGCCTGGTGGTGTCTATATATATATACACTACTCACAATAAGTTAGGGATATTGTTCTTTACATGAGTGCTTTTCCTATTTGGTCTGAATTTTAATGAATAAGTAAAAGTTCCCTTTGATATTACTAAGAATGAATGAGAAGAAACACCATTTTCATTAGTTTAATATTTGTTACCCCAAAATTTAGACAATAACAAGGATAGCCCCAAGTAACAAAAATTAACAATGTCTGTGGCGGGTGTTTCCATCTCTTGCCGCAATGACAACTTGACAGCGGCTTCTCATGCTCCTCACAAGCCTCATGATGTTGTTCTGAGGCAATGTGTTCCACTCTTCCACCAGTGCTACATGCAGTTCCACCAGGTCACGTGGGGGTGGGCTACGATCATCCAGTCTCTGCTTCAGCTGGTCCCAGACGTGCTCTCTGGGGTTCAGGTCAGGGGACAGTGCTGGCCGTACCATATGAGGCACTCCGACTTCCTGAAGTCGAGCTGTGACAATTCTGGCAAGATGTGGTGAAGCATTATTATCCATGAACAGAAAGTTGGGGGTGTGCTGGTGGAATTGGGGATGATGATGGGTTCAATGAAGTCTCTGAGGTAAGAACATGCAGTGACTGAGCCATCTACAGTAACCAAATCTGTTTTGCGCTGACTGGTGATGCCTGCCCAGACTGTTGCACCTCCTCCACCAAAGCGAACCCTGAGGACCATGTTGACCTCGGCGTATCGCTCACCTCGCCTTCTCCAGCAACGCTGACGATCATCATTTCTGTGCAAGGTGACCCGACACTCATCAGTGAACAGGACAGTGGACACTGCTGCATTGTCCAGGTCACATGGTCTTGTGCTCACTGCAGACATTCACGGCAGTGTCTTGGTGTCAGTGGAGTCACCTGCATCGGTCATCTGGCATTCAAACCAAAGCGGTGGAGTCAGTTTCAAATGGTTTGTCTGGAAACTCTAGTACCCCTCACATCTCGAAAACGAGCCTGCAGCTGTGTGGCAGTTGCATAACGATGTCTGAGTGCATAGGTCCTTAGTTACTGGTCATCGTTGTGGTCTGTCACTCATGACGCTTCACTCCTGGGTCCGTCATGAACTCTGCCAGTAGTTCTGTGTCTTGATGCAAGTCTGTTGATGACACTTTGAGACACACCAAGTTCACGAGCAACATCTGACTGTCTGCCACTGACCCTGAAGGTGCGGTATGGCTAGGTGGCGCTACTCGTCTGTTAAGTGACGTTGTGTGTTCATGGCCGTTTGAATTGTGAACTTGGAATGACTTAACAATACCAGCTTTTTATACCCACAGAATGTTGAAATTGATGCCACATTAAAAAGGGTTTTGGCTCCAATATGTAAGGCACAATGTACACAGTGAGACCATTACATGGAAAACACAAAATCAGGTTTGTCTGTCACCCCAACACAATTGCCTCCCTATCCCAAAAGTTTCTGAAGTGAAACAAACACCGTATACATGATATTCACTGGCTCTCTCTCAATATCCCTAACTTATTGTGAGTAGTATATATATATTTGTCAGAATTCCTATTGCCAACAGAGCCCAAAGGAAGTCGCCATTTCCAAACATCTACTGAACACCAATTTAGATCAAGGTTGTGATTCACGGCAAAAACAGTTTCACAATAAAGAAAAAAAAAAAAGAGAATGATCTACACATACACACATTTTTTTTCCACCACAAGAAATGATTTATCAAAGGCAGCGTACAATAAAGTTTTACAGATTAAATGACACGTCAGACTTCATGTTTTATTTTTTTAATTTACGGTTTGAGGTTTGATTTGAGCAGAGTTTAATCCTGATGTGGACTTGGTTTTAGTCCTGGTTTAGTCGTGAATATAGTCAAAGTCTAGTCTCTATTTGACGTACGCACAAGTTGTTAAGTTTTGTGTCTGAAGTATGGTTCTGTGGCTATGAGAAACACTGTTGTCAGGTAGCCATGTTTACAAGACCACAATAGATTTAAGATATGATAATTTCAAGACACAAGTAGTAATTTATCTCTTGCATTGATTCAATTACAGGTGTTTTTATTGCTTAGAATTACCTTGAAAAGTGTGCATTTGTGCTGTGAGTAGGCTCGCGTCTCATATATGTATATATATATAAATTTGTCAGAATTCCTACCATCAACAGAGCCCAAAGGAAGTCGTCCTTTCCAAACGTCTACCGAACACCAATTTAGACCAAGATTGTGATTCACGGCAAAAACAGTTTCACAATAAAGAAAAAAAAAAAAAGATCTACACATACACACGTTTTATTCCACCACAAGAAATGATTTATCAAGGGCAGTGTACAATAAAGTTTTACAGATTAAATGACATGTCAGACTTAATGTTTTATTTTTTTATTTATGGTTTGAGGTAGGGCTGGGTATCATTAAGAAGTTGCCAATACGATACATACCTCGATACACAGGCCACGATATGATACATATCTCGATACAGTGCACTTTTGATTCGATATGATATATTTCAAATCAATTCGATACAGTTCAATAAAAAATAAAGGCTAAATCATGGCTGTGATACTAAAAGTCTTTGTTAAATCACTTCTTGTGCAAAGTTCATATGAAACACAAACATTTTAATCCTCAAAACAGAGTCAAAATGTCAAATGTGTTGCATAAATCAGTTTTCTTTCACTCCACAAGCAAAAAAACTGTAGCGGTGTAACAAAATAATTTAGTAAAACACGTAAAAATACTCTTGGTGATATATCGATACTGTATCATCACATTAAACAATATGATATATCGATATTCTGATATTTTTGCACACCCCTAGTTTGAGGTTTGATTTAAGCAAAGTTTAGTCCTGATATAGACTTGGTTTTAGTCCTGGTTTATTCGTGAGTTTAGTCAAAGTCTAGTCCCCATTTGACGTATGTACGCAAGTCATTGAGCGCGTATACGTACACATCTGTATCCCGGTTATGGTAGTATTCATGATACTGTGTTTACATGCGTGTTGAGAAACCGGGACACTCATATCCCCATGTACATGATCAAATGGAATATCCCAGTTTCTTGACATAATCTTACAAATGCGTAAGTGCAAAAATTAACCTAGTTTAAGTTACTAAACAAGGAAAATTTCAAGCTTGAAGCTCGGAAGGTTCTAACCAGCGGTACGAAGCTAAGGCGTACCTCACAATCCACTGCACAGATCAAACCCAACGTGTAGATTTTTTATTAAAATATTCTGCGTAAATAAACTCAGCTTTACAACATATAAACCATAACCACATCAGCCCGTTTGATAATACAATTCAGCTTTGAAACATTTACATACGTTTTACTAAAGCAAAACTTAAGACCGCATGACTAATCAGCATAAACTGTTAGTGCCGATAAAAAACAGCTCGCTCCTTGTGCCGCTGATGCGATCAGCTTCTGTCGGGCTGAAGGACACGACTCAGTGGATTATGTGTGTTTTTTCTGTGACAGAGGAGGTGCTGATGATGGTGAGTCTGTCCTGTGCGTAAATCGTATAGGGCAGGGGTGCCCTGTATGTCGATCCCGATCTACCAGTCAATCACCAAGGTCTTAGTACTCGTCTCGGACTCGATAGCGTTTGGACTCGGTTTTGTCTCTCACTCAAGGTCTGACACTCAACAAGTGCGATCATATTTCATTACGGCCGCTGCTGTTGGTAATAAACTTGTAGTGGGGTGCAGGAGCGTGTGGGGCGTCTCAGTTCAGCCTGTGCGCTCATTTGAAACCCGCGGAGACTCTACGGCACATCACAAACACACACGCACGGCTCGTCTGCAACAGCGTGTGCCCTCGTGTACCAGCGTGCATCACAGGGCAGGTTCAACTTCCTAAACATCCTACCTGTTCATCTGCCTCACGTCAGCACGCCGCCCCTCGCCTTTTCACGCTCTCGCTCCTTCCTGCGTACAGCCAACACAAGCCCCTCCCACAGTGCGGCTGATTAGAAGAGCAAGACCAAACGTGAAGCAAAAACCAGTCTAAATTTGTGTTCCAGTGTTGGCACAAAGCAGGTCTACAGCATAGAGCAGATCTACAGAACAGACCTACTGCCACATTTGGCTGAAGTTTGTCTAACAAAAGTGACAAATGCATCTGTGTTTGTCACGATGTGCGTTTGGTTTGGTAAACGTGCAGAGGCTGGTAAATATCACTGCAAAACCAGAAAAGAATGTAACTCCAGTTTGGAACTTTAAAAAACAGGTTTAAAAATCTTACCTACTTCCTTCCCTTTTTTCATAGTTTTGTGTAAAGTGCCAGAGGAAGTTCTCTTAAAGAAGAGGTTCTCAAACTGTGGGTGACGGTCCAAAAAAAGGGCAGAGTGTTTCAGTGCAGTTTGCTTGGCTTTGTATTAGGGAGATCATTTTGACTTGGTCATTTTGTAAGTAGCTCACATGCTGAAAAATTGTGAGCACCCCTGGTATAGGACATGTTTCATGTTTAACTTTTCAGTGATCATAAGAGTGCAGGTCTTACGAGTGCAGATTTGTGTGCAGGTTTAGCGCAGCTCTTTATTTTACAGTCATTTCACTCATGTACGGTCCCTTTATTTATGTCGCTACTGTTGCGGTGAAAAGACTGAAAAGTGTTTGTCTTTTGGACGCATGCGCACTCAAATTTATGTTGCAGTAACCAGGATACTGTGTTTACAAGCCACAGTATCCCAGTTACTATCAGAAAATACCAGCTACAGGTTATGAGAAACCGGGATACTGCTATAACCAGGATACTAAAAAGGTTTACATGCACCTTGACAAACCCAGGATACTCAAAAAACCCGATCATAACCGGGATACTCATGTGCATGTACACATGCACTCATTAAGTTTTGCGTCTGAAGTATGGTTCTGTGGCCGTGAGAAGCACTGTTGTCAGGTAGACTCTGTTTCCATGGCAACATCACCTGCACGGCGACGCAGCGAAAAGCCCAAAAAGAGGCTCATGTTTACAAAGAGGCCAGTGCAGAACCCAGAAAGCAGTTAATCCCCAAACCAAGGCTTGACCTATATACACGCACACACAAACACACACGCACACACAAACACACACACTGCCAAACCATCACACTATTACAGTATCACTGAGCAGTAACAAGCAAAGAAATCTGGGCTTAATGTGTCAAATTTTAACCTCTCACGAGCAAGAGAAGAGCTACTTTCTGCTTATCATTTGCATTGAAAAAAAAATTAAAAATGCTGCGGGTGTTCTACATGTGTCACTATGGTAGAATATTTATCTGTTGCCATGGTGACACAATGCACACAGTAGCACATAAGAAAACGCTGTCAAAACATTTTAAGATCATCTGAAAACTCAAGAAAAAAATACCAAATGGATTTAAAGAGCACAGCCACTAAATGTTTATCCAATGCAAATCCGTGGCAACTTTGTCTCACGAGGTCTTCTGGTGCGACACCTTGTCCCATAACTGATGTATACAGTATGTACAGTATGTTCTGTTGGTTTGTTTGGTTCTGGCTTGAGTCTAAAGATAGACTGATATCACAATAAAAAGACTGAGATATGTCATTCTGGATTTGCTAGTGGGAAATACTTGGAGAAAGATCACAGGTGTCGATTTATGATTTTTAGTTTAGTTTAGTTTAGAAGACTTTATTTATTCTCCAAGGGGCAATTGTGTTTACAGTCACAAACTACAGCATAGAAAACACTCACATACATTTCACACAGGTCAGGGGCTCGGACAGTTATGGGCATCAGAGCTGAGCGTTTGTGCAACTGAGACATAAAGTGCAAATGTGGCACAAAGTGTAAAGGCCAGATACAGAACAGAACAACAGCATTAGAGCAGTAAAGGGAAAAAAGACACTTGGCTCAGCCTATTTCACCTCTGTGTTTAGGAGTCCAATGGCAGAGGGACTAAAGGAATTAGCAAATCTATTTGTTTTCCTGCTGGGGGCAAAGTAGCACCTCCCAGAGGACGAGAACCTCTTTTAGAATGTGATCTGTGCTGCCAATGATACATTTGGCCTTTTGGAGCACCTTCTTCTCCATAAAGAGCTGAGGTTGCACATCGATTATCGTTGAGCACATTTTTACAATGTTCAGGTTGTTTTTGTCTTTGAAAAACCACAAAACCAACAGGTAAAAGAAAAGGTTAAAATGCTCTTAATAAAAGACACACACACAGGATTGTTTTTGAGAGATAAAAAATATGTAAAAAATGTTTCTTTCAAAATCCTGCCTATTATTTCTACTTCATAATAATACTTTCCTCCAATGTTTACAGTGTAGGAAAAGTATTAACACTTACATACTGTTCAGTTCTTAAGCTTTCACAGTATGGTCCAGGTCAAACTTGACCCAGACCAAGAATTCCCTTACAGTAAGTGTCTATGCCAGGCATGTCCAAACTATGGCCCGTGGACCAAATGCGGCCCTCAGACAAATTTTTCTTGGCCCTCAGGCTTCCAGGTGAATTGGCCCAAATTAGCTTGCATCAATTAAAAATTAACTTTTTACTGCAAGCATTTTGAAAATCTCCTTTGATGAAGCTCATATTTAATATTTAGTGTGTGGTTTTAAGAATCTGATGGCTCATTCTAACGTGTTAAACATGCACATATTTCAGTTATTCACTGTACTGAGCACCAGTCTGCGGCCCTCGATTGGCTCTCTGCTTCATCTGTGTTTAGAGATGTGGCACTTGATAAAAAAAAGTTTGGACACCCCTGGTCTATACCAAATAAATTGACTGTCCCACATGAATAAATATATGTAATATATAAATATAATGTTTCAGAGAGCAGGAAGAGCATATTTTTAAAGTTTTACAACACTCGTTTTTTGAGAAAAACATCTGCTATCACACAGTATCATGTCCTGTTTTACAAAACAAATAAAAACATAAAAGCCATTATGATGATTTATTGCATTTGAAACTGACATGAATGTTCTGGAACGGCTGGAAATTATTATATAACCATTTTTATCCACTGCAGCCCTTATGCTTATGTCAAACTAGTCAATGCATTTAAAGCAGTGGTATATAAAAGTATAACATTTTTAAAATATTTTCATGTTTGTATATTTTGGCAAAATTTAGGAAAAGTCATCAAATTTCAGGACCAAAGAATGATGTTTAGAGTATTTTTACTACTGTTGAATGTAAAAATGGGTCAAAATTAACCCGAATAGTATGTAAGGGTAAAAAAAAAAACAACAACAACAACCCTTCCCACAGTCTTCACTTTCACCTGGAGCACACTGGGTCACTTTACACCAGTTTGTCTGCACATCTAAACATGTTTTTGCTGTCAAACACACTTTTGTGGTGAACAGGAACTTAACATGAGGATTAAACCCAGTGTAAATACTCCATCCGAGGCATCTTTATGTGTTTAACCTACAGCTCAGAGACACAAAACATCTACACCAAACACACACACACACAAAGCAGCAGTTTGTCATGTGAAGTCTGTAAGCTCTTTGTCCACACAGATAATGCACATACAAGAGACACAGACACAAGAACAAGAGGACAAATATTCTGTATGGACACTCTGGCTCTTTCTAAATCAGGGAATTACTGAGTTTAAACAAAACTGGCTCTTGTGAGCTTTAAGTTGTGTTACAACATTGTTATCTCATCAAAAATGTACGCGGAGTTGTGTATTGTTTTTGTAGTTAAGAGCGACACCTTTTACCTTTTGTTCAGTAGAGATCGGCAATTCCAGTCACTTCACTCTACTGCACATGTCTCCTGCAGAAAGAGCCTCTGTTCTGTCTGTATCATGTCAGTCGATCGCACCATTACTTCTGCACCACTGAACAATTTAACATTTAAACAAACTTATAAAGACGACTGAAAATACTGAACACAAATGCCCCCAAAAAGAAAATCATATTTGTCAGATTACAAACTGCAAGTGGTGAAATCTGCAGCTGAAAACCATAATCGAGCAGCAGAAAGAAAGTTTGGAGTGAGAGAGAAACTTGTGACACTGGGAGGATGCACCATGAAACTTTCCTGAAGTCACTGGATGGATGGACAAAGTCTGGACTTCAGTGACACTGAAACCATCCTGTCGGGATTCAGAAAGACCCGAATAATTAGGATGACCAAATGTCCGTTTTTCCCCGGACATGTTTGTTTTTTGCGTCCTATCCTGGGTGTCCGTTTTTTTTTGTTTTTTTTTTAAGTAGTGCAAATGTCCAGGTTTTCATTATCGTTCATTGGGGCCATTAAATTGAGTGTCTCAGAAGGAGCGAGCAAACACAAACAGTCGGTCAGTCTGCAACATGCCGAAGTGTAAATGTGCATTTAACAATGACCTGTACAAGAAATTCTCGTCGAGACAAGCAGGAGGCCATGTGCACAGGTTGTGTGGTGAGAGTAGCTCAATATCGAGGCCCCACCTCTCACTCCCAGTAAGGTGTCCAGGTTTTCACAAATGGAAATATGGTCACCCTAGGAATAATTCTAACTGGACATCAAGGAAATCAAGAGACATGACAAGAGGATGAAGAATTGAATGGATTTAGTGATTTGGAGTGAGATGGAGAGTTTGATAAACTTGTTCTGTTCTGTTGTTTATGTTATAGTTTATCTGAAGAACTGCTCTTATGTGACGTTAACAGTCTGTTGTTCTCTCTTCTATTGTTTTTACTACAACTTCACTTCACACAGGAAATGTTGGTACCTGGTAATAAATTTCTCCCAAAAAGTGCGACTTATATATGTTTTTTTCTTCTTCATTATGCATTTTTTGACTGGTGCGACTTATGCTCCAGAGCAGGGGTGTCAAACTCATTTTGGTCCGGGGGCCGTATCCAACCTACTGTGATCCCAAAGTGTCCGGATCAGAAAACTCATGTCATATAAACCCCAAAAATAACAATAAGTTCAAATATTTGTGCAGAGAAACACAAATCTATTACAGAAATATTTTTTAATTGATGAACTCTTTCTTTTACAAAATATTATATTATGAACAACCTGAAACTTTAAGAAAAATGTAATTTCAACACAATGTTTTAACATTAAGTTGTATGTAAATAGGAATAAGTCAATTTTTCTTTGAAAATCCTGCACTCTGCTCCACTTTTCTCATATTGGACATTTTTCTGATGAGGGTGTCAGGGTCAACAGTCAAAACGATCGTCCTTTGAGAGCGTTTGGAAAGAGACAAGTCTTCATGATTATGAAAACTTGATAAACACCGCAGAAAATTACCAATATTTTAATAGAAAATATTATTACAATATTTTAATAGAAAATATGATTACAATATTTTAGTAGAAAATCAGCCGAGGGCCAGATTAAAGGTCCGGGAGGGCCGAATCTGGCCCCCGGGCCGTATGTTTGACACCACTGCTCCAGAGCGACTCATGGTCCAAAAAATACAGTACCTGCAACAACATTCATTTTAACTGTGTGAGTGGGATTGACTCTCCACAGATGTGACCTGTAACTCTGCCTGATGGCGCTTGTCTTCAGGAAGCCGGGAACGGTTTATCCTTCTGAACTTTCCTGGCAAAGTAATATCATCTCCATGGATACAAACGAGTGGCTGACATCCAAAAGAAAAGTTACACAGCGCGTCCATGCTCACTTCTGTGTCCATTTATGTATAAAAACCACTGACACGTTCTGCACCTTCTGCACACGCTGCTCAGCTTTGACTCAAATATGAAAAAAAAGAAAGAAATAAACCATCACACGTCAAAACTGTCCGTGTATTGGTCCTATCTTCACCTTGTTTGTTGTTTTTTTCTCCACACTGATCAATACTTTCACCCAATGGTATTATTGCCTGACATTTAGATATGGGGAAAAAGCAGATGGAGATGAAAACTGCCGATAGCTGGAAAAATATTGAATGTAGGACAGACTTCAATGACATATTTATCAAAAATCAGAATAATTATTCGAGATTGGAAAAATATGACGTTGTAACCTTTGCCTTTCACCGCGGACACGTCGATCTGTTGAGGGTTTGTGGGCTTTGGCTCTCAGGCAATTAGCTCAGACCTATAATCCTGAAACGTGTGTGACCATGTGTTTAGACTCTATTTTCCGACCGTAGTGCGTCTGTGAGTGCGTCCGCGGCGTCACTGATTAGTGATTATTAAAGGCCGCGCACGCCGTAGTGTGGAGTCGGGGCTTTCGGCGGCTTGTGAACGTGGCGTGTGTGTTGTCTGGAGCGGGCGGTGACGGCGGCTGCTCCTGACGCGCTCCAGGCCCAGTGCTGGGAAAGTTACAGATTACATATCCCAAAATGCAGTTTGTAACGTAACCCATTAAGTTATTTAACGTGAGTAACGTAATCTGAATACTTTGGATTATTTGATTTGCTGTAGAGAAACAAAGACTAAGATATCGTAACATAAGATGTTTTATCTGCTTAAAGAAAATAAAAAGCCGAGACTTTACTGAAACAAAATAAAAATAATATTGATAGAAGAAGAGGAGACACGTCCACACAGCATGATTTAGTCCTGTTAAATCCTGGTTTAGTCCTGTTAAATCCTGGTTTAGTCCTGTTTTAGTCCTGGTTTTACACTTGGTTTAGATCTAGTTTAGACGTGGTTTTAGTCCTGGTTTAGACCTGTTTTAGACCTGTTTTAGTCCTGTTTTAGTCCTGTTTTTGTCCTGGTTTAGATCTAGTTTAGACCTGGTTTTAGTCCTGGTTTAGTCCTGGTTTAGACCTGTTTTAGTCCTGGTTTTAGACCTGGTTTAGTCCTGGTTTAGACCTGGTTAAGAGCTAGTTTAAACCTGGTTTAGTTTCTGGCAATGAGTGGAATTACCAAAAAATTAAAAATAAAAATAAAAGACATAGCCCAAAATGTGAAAACAGGAAAATACCTCTGTGGAATCCATTTATTTCAACAAAGTAACTGTAATCCAATTACTACTCATTGAAACAGTAACTGTAACTGAATGCAGTTACTCATAATTTGTACTCTGATTACGTAACTCTGTTACCCCTCAACACTGTCCAGGCCCCATGTAAAGTATGTCCATTCTAGAATCCAGATTATGCTGTGGTTTACTGCTCTCAAATTCTCTTGATATTCTCTTAAATTCTCTCGTAAATCTTAAATTCTCATAAGGCCTTAGCAAATTCTCTCCCAAACTCTGATTCCATGGTGTAGTTGCTCTAGTGTGTGTATTTATTGGCTGGGGGGGTTTGTGTAATCTAGCAGCACCTTGCACTTTAAAACATCTAAATTCTCAGCATTAAGACCACGCACCGAGCACTTTACATCTAAAAAAAGAAAATATTATAGCACCTTTTTACATATACATATATAAATGCACAGCAGTAGCACTTTGGTTCCTGAGACCTGGGATTCAACTGTTTGTTTTGATTAATGTTTAGTTTTTTTGGCATTACTAATATTGTTTTTGTGTGGTTTAGTTTAGTTGAGTCCCAGATTTTAGCTCAAAATTGTGGTGCTGAATGTGTACATTTTTAAAAGTGTAAAATGAACTCTTTTTAATATTGAAAACTAAATCAAGAATTGTATTTTTTCCCACTACTTGCTGCCTTTGTCCTACGTTTTAGCCAGACTTACCTGTGTTATAATTAAATAAATATACGAAAGTGGGGATTCCCTTTATAGCCCCAGGACCAGATGTGACGACCAAAGAGAAACATGAAGGATTTACACAGACAGGCAGAGGAATCCTTGTGGTACAAAACTTCCACCAGCATTTACAACAGTGTCTGAGTTTATCCAACATGTTCCACTACACGTTTTGCTGCAGCAACATTTACACTGTTCTTTTCACTGGCATTTGTGTCTCAGTCAAAGGTGTCAGGTGAGTTGAACAGGAGGACTGGTCAGGGAGGGTCAGCAGATCTGTGTCGGGGCAGTTTGAGGAGAGAAATTTTAATCAATGTTTAATCAAAACTATTATTAAACATTTATTTTAATAAGAAAAGGTTTAAGATTACACATCTCGAAAGAAGAGAAAATCATGACATTTTTCAATAAATATTTAGTTTGGCCCACAACTTAGGCTACGTTCAGACTGCAGGGCTTAACGCTTAATTTTTTTGAGTGATTTTTTTGTGAAATCCGATGTTTTTGCGAGGTCGTTCACATTTCCAATTAAATGTGACTTGTATGTGATCTCCAGTGTGAACATTAAACGTCCCAAAAGTGTCCCACATGTGCACTGGAGACACAAAGACGTCAACCGCAGTGAGCGTGCTCTGTGTTTACAGAAGTTGTCCAAACATGGACGCAGCATTGAGCACCTGGAGATTTTAAAGTTCCTCTCGTACTGGAGCCAGAACATGAACAACTTACTTGTTTTAAGGAGGAGATTGAGAAGGAGAAGGACGAGGTTTTTGGTTGTGGCGTTTTGTGGGACAGCGGCAGCGACGTCCGTTGAAAGGAACATGTGGATGTGGAGACGGAGCCAAGAGTGGTGAGTGGTGATGTGCTTCAACTTCAGTGACACGAAGTTCATTAACAATTTTCGCCTACTTCAGCGCAGAATAGCGACGTTTGTGGCTTGTTGATAACGTGTAGGTGGATGAATGCACTTTGGCCGTTCAGACTGAAGTCACATGTCAAAAGATCAGAAATGTATTGGTTTTAGGAGCACATATCCAAGTGTCCTGGGTCACATTTGAAAAAATTGGATCTGTGTGGTTCAGACTGTCATTAAAAGATCAAATACAGGTCACATAGGGGCCAAAAAATCGGATTTGGGTCACTACAGGCTGCAGTCTGTACGCAGCCTTAGTCCCAGTTTTGAATTTTCTCCTCTGTGAATTTGAGTTTGACACCCCTGAGTTAGGACATTTTCCTACTGACTAATATCCTCTGTGGCCCAAATATTCCCTACTACAGCCCAAGCATCTTATTGTGACCTTAGGTAAAATGACATTTTCACTTTCCATGACTTTTCGGAGATTTCCATGATCGTGGGAACCCTGAGCAGAGCCTTTTGAGCTTTGATGATGTAGACGGACTGACAATACTCCAGCATGTGTGAATGAAACAAAACACAAGTCCAGGTCTGTTTTTGAGGAGGGAACAGCATTAAAACACGACTAAACCCTCACAAGAGTCCATTTTGCATAATATAGGACCTTTCTGAAGCACCATATCTGCTCAAACACGACTACACCGCCCAAGACTCCTTCACCTTTTGTTTTCACGATGTAACAACAGAACCTCGTGTGTTGCTTTAACCTGCCTGTTGAGTTGAGTGGGCTGCCTTTGCGCACCGCCTTGTCTTTGGCTCCAAATAAGAGAGAAAAGCAGAGTGTGTGTGGAGAGCCTCTGTTTGTCATCTTATGGCAGGTTTCCCGTGAACACTGAGAACTCTATTAAAATGCATGTACCTTTAGCACGCCCACACCACTAACACTAACAGCAGACTGACAGCGCAGCAGGTGTCTATGAGCCTCCAGTGAGATAAACACACAGGAACAGATGAAAACGTGTGAAAATATTTGGGTGTTTGCAAGCTTATGGGATGAAGGAGGCAGTTCAGGTGAGCTAATCCGTCACTGAAAGTGCCGGGCTGTTATCGGGGACTATAAATTGCAAAGAGTTGAAAGGCTTTCCCTGTCTAAACTTTCTGACTGAAATGAAGCTGAAGTGTGTAATTCAACCAGGAAGACCGCGACACTTACCTTGATGTTGCTGTCGGCCAATCGCGGCCTGCTGCCTTTGCCTCTCGACCAATGGGGGCGTTAGGAGGTGATGTCATAACTCCGCTTCCAGGTCCAATGGGATTCCAGCTGAATTCATTCTGAAGATATTATGGAATGTTTTAATCTTCTTCCGGACTTTGAATAAAGTCGTTTCAAAATGTCTGACTGCACAAAAATAATATGCATACTCTTGTTTTCATCTAGACATACTGTTGAGTAAAAAAAGTTCATTGTTGTACTTTTATTTTTATTTATTTATTACCACCATGACTAGGGGTGTAACGATATCCAAGTCTCATGGTACGATATTGTCATGGTATGAACCTCACAATACGATTAAAAAAAACAAAAACAATTATTTGCGATAATGTGGGAAAGCTCATGATATGGTGGGAAGGCTCAGGACAAGCCCCGGGACTTCAAAATGGCTGCCCATTCAAGTCAATGGTTCGAGCTCAATGGCGCATTATTTTAGATTCACCTTTAGCCCGGCGAGGTTCTTCCGGTGGCTGTGGGACGACCGAGCATGTGCAGTAGTGTCTTTTCTCCCGCAGGCACACGCCAATGTACCCGAGCACACACACAGCGCGCAGGGGGCGGGGTCAGCCTTATCATCAGAAGAGCCTCTAGTCAGAAAATCCATGTTCAGGAAGTGTTACAAATTGTTACAAATGAAATTGTACTTCAAGTTTTAAATATTTTAAAAAGTAAATATTAAAAGTAATAAATATATTAAACCCTTAAAATACAGCAAAAATGTTTGAGGAAATAATGATTTGGGTGGAAATGGCGTCTTAAGTGGAACAGGGTTAATAATTGTCTGATTTTCAGGCAACAACTTGCAAAATGTTCAGTAATTCGAGCTCTGCAACCTTCATTTCAATTTTATTTTAAATCTTTTTCTTTTAATATAGCATTGGTGGGTTTGTAAACCAACACATTAAGTAATGCTGGCCTTAGCTAATGCTTAGTTAGCTTATGCTTTTTCCTGTCAATATCTCTAAAAATGTTGATGTTGCAGCCATTTTTAATTGGTAAACATCCAAAAGTTTACTAATTCTTCCCTGATATCCAGGGATTATTCCCTGTTGCTTTCATCAAATATGCATTCAGTTGTTCAAGAGAAATGTTGCTGACAAACCAATAGAAGAGGCCATGATTTTCTGACTCGTGGACCTTCTCACTACAGGGCCTTCTGACTAGTGGGCCTTCTGACTAGTGGGCTTTCTGACTAGTGGGCTTTCTGACTAGTTCTGACTAGTGGGCTTTCTGACTAGGGGGCCTTCTGATGATAAGGGTGTAACCCGCGCGGGCTCGTGCATCACCTGATCGCTTTGACCAATCAGAGCAAGAGGAGCTAGAGCAGAGCCGGAGCGAACGATTATAAAGTGTTTTTTTAAGACAACTGAAGGATTTTGAGCTGAGAAAAAGTTTATGATCTAAAAATAGGTAAAAATTGCCAACAAATCTGACCTTTTTGAAAATTGTAGGTCCCGAACACGAGCAATTTGTGATTACATTGTGCTCTATGAGAAAATTCCTCTCTCAGCCCAGGGGATTTTTCCCGCTGAAGTTCCAGTGAGTGTCACTATGTCAACTGGAGGCATAAATGGTGCAATTGTCCGGGTTTTCGGTACCGTTCATTGGGGGCATTAAACTGAGCGTCTTTCATCCTTTCTGTGGATCAATCCTGCCCATGGCCTTCACCTTTCACTATTTTTCAATACCGCTGGGAAGAGAAACAGTTTGAACAGAGGTTTGCAGTCACACACATCTGATTCACTTTTGCATTTATGGAGTGCACATTTCTCGAGCTGTTTTCCGCTGTTAGGATCCAACAATCACACAATTATGATGTCCGAATCCCAAAACTAAAATATGACAATATCAGAACCGGAAACAAAAGTGATATGGTTCAAAAGACTTGAAAACATCGACTTTTACAGTAAACGCATCCCACTGCGAAATCAAACATGGAGGTTTGATGTTCACTTTTTCGGAGAATCCTTCCCAGTATGGACTGCGCAATGACCGGAAGTCCGAAATTCTTGATGTGTCTATTGTGTCAGAAAATGTAAATACCGGTATTGCTATGATATAGTTTTGCGATACAGCATATACTTATCAAAAATCTTTATCTCATATCATGCGGCCCTTATAAAATGTATCAGACTACACATTTCATTCAAGTTTATTCTCTGTGAGGCTGCATGATAGTGTGGTGGTCATATATAATACGTTATATTATATGGAGCTCCTGTCCAATGCTGATTTTATAACTTTGGTCCCTGCTCCAATTGATTTTGAGAGCCCTGTTTTACACTATTTAGCCCGTCGTTATAATATGGCAGCTCTACCTGACCAGCATTAAGCTCATATTTAACATTATGATAATAAGTTCAAACATTATTAGTGGCATTTAGAAACACATTTTTAGCAGGACAGGGAGGACTCTTCTTCATGACAGATGCTGAGTTTTGGATCAACAACTATTTCCCTCAGGACAGTGTCTGTGCACCGAAACGAACTACACAGCAACAGTCAGGATGTAACGATGGCCTCTGCAAATTAAATAAAACAATAATTTCCTCCACAAACAACTAAATCCTAAACTAAGTCTTATTCTGCATATAAACTGCTGACCCTGAACCCTGAACAGATTAATAAAACATAAATCACAAACCTTGATATTTCACAGATTGTGACATTTGAAAAGTGTGACTCACCAGCTCATACGCTGTGCTTCTGTCGTGCTCCTGTGTGACGTTGACCACAAAGGTGAAAACGACAGAGAAAGTGAGTGAATACACCAGACATGGACATGACAGCAAAGCACCACCTAAACCCAAAAGGACATTTACATTTAAAGATGTACTAGGTAACTTTTTTTTTTCTGGAAGAGGTTTGTCAAATACTTGTCATTCACTATGAAGCTGAAATGTCCATCCATCCATCCATTTTCTTCCGCTTATACGGAGTCGGGTTGCGGGGGCAGCAGGCTGAGCAGGGACTCCCAGACTCCCTCTCCACACATACTTCCTCCAGCTCCTCCGGGGGGAACCCCGAGGCGTTCCCAGGCCAGCCGAGAGACATAGTCCCTCCAGCATGTCCTGGGTCTTCCCCGGGGCCTCCTCCCGGTGGGACGTACCCAGAACACTTCCCGAGGGAGACACCCAGGAGGCATCCGGAACAGATGCCCGAGCCACCTCAACTGGCTCCTCTCAACGTGGAGGAGCAGCGGCTCTACTCCGAGCTCCTCCCGTGTGACTGAGCTCCTCACCCTATCTCTAAGGGAGCGCCCAGCCACCCTGCGGAAGAAACTCATTTCGAGCGCTTGTATCAGCGATCTTGTCCTTTCGGTCATTACCCAGAGCTCATGACCGGAGGAACGTAGACTGACCAGTAAATCGAGAGCTTGGCCTTTTCGGCTCAGCTCCCTCTTCACCACAATGGTCCAATACAGCGACCGCATCACTGCAGATGCTGCACCGATCCACCTGTCAATCTCACACTCCATCCTCTCCTGACTCAAGACCCCGAGATACTTGAACTCCTCCACTTGAGGCAAAGATTCTCCAGCCACCCAGAGAGGGCAAGACACATTTTTCTGGTCGAGAGCTATGGCCTCGGATTTGGAGGAACTGATCCTCATCCCAGCCGCTTCACACTCGGCTGTTTTTGCTGAAATGTTTTGTTTTTAAATACATTTACTGGTTTCACAATATAATGTAGAACACACACAAAAAGAGAAAACAACAAAAGCCAATCCCTCCACCAGCGCTGCTGTCACCACTACACAATACAGATGAATTTCACTGCAAATTAAAACACACAAAGCCCATAAAACAAATCAACACACAGACAAAAATTGAAATATACACAATAGAAAGTAAATAAAGCCATCAAGGTCTAGCAGATGTTAATGATTTATCAAAGATTTCCACATCTTAAACAAATTTTGTTTAGGACCAAACAGTGTATATCTGATTTTGTTCAAGTCTGAGACTGGAAAAAAAACATCCCCAATCCAGCGTGCTACAGAGTGTGGCCCAGGGTTTTTCCACTTTAAAAGAATAAGGCGGCGAGCCAGTAGAGTGCTAAAAACAATCACCTTGTGTCCTCTACTGGAAGCCGCAGCCTCCAGGTATGACCCTGAACAGAGCAACAAGAGGACTCCTCACACTGTGGATAATGCCTCAGATACGATTTTCCACTGTGAAGTTGCGTTTTGTTTTATTCACACATGTTTGAGTAGCCCTGCATTCTACAGCCCAATGTACGGTTGTGCGTCAAATCGTCTGCTTCCCGATGTCGCCGCCTTGAACCTCCTCAGCAGAGCGCCTGCCTTGACCGTGCACGCAGAAATTATGTAAGTACGCATCAAAACAACTCAGACAGTAAAGGCTGTGATCTGTTCTCTCTACATCCGCTCTACATATATTCCTGGTCCTCCACTTTCCCACTTCATTTTGTAAACACAAACACCGTTTTTAAATCCTTGCCTCCCAGTGTGCACGGACCTGGACGCAGATTGTTAAATAAAAAACAACGGCGACGGCAGCAGTGTGCTTTGAGAACTATAATTCGGCAGAACTATAAATTGGCCTTTAATCTGTCTACATTTCCAAAGCTCTGTTCCACCTTGTGATGTCATGAAGCTGTAGTTTTTAAGTTAACAGCTCCATTCAACCTTTTGTTCAGTGAGATTCTAAAGGGCCGTTCACACCAAAAAATGCTCTTGACGCCTCTATTTGGACGCCTTTGCATTTGAGTTTAGATGCCCCCGACGCGTGACTTTGACCCCGTGGATGAATGGGAGAAAAATACTTGACGTTGCCCTGGAAACAAGAGCCCGGTCCTGCTCTTTTCCCGAAACAATGTCAGACCAGACTGAGAGAGACTTTAGTGTTTTTATAAAACAAAAACATCAGCGGAGGAGATCAGGTCGACGACTCCGCTAATGACATTGGATCAGTCCTGGTCTAGCCCCGGTCTAGTCCTGGTCTAATATCCATCTGGTCCTGGTCTAGTCCCGGTCTATTCGCGCTACGCTGACGCTGAAGACGAGCCGCAAAAACGCAGGACGCTCTAGTCGCACGTCCACATAGACTTTACATAGAAACTGGACGCTTTGACGCTTTGGTGTGAACAGCCATTAAGTCTGATCTGAATAATTCTAGTGAAGGTGTGTGGAGTTTAAAAACACGGTGGAACAGAGTGTTTTTCTGTTTGAGAGAAGAACTCAGCCTAAATGTGCAGGGTTAAACGTGTGAATGAAACAAAACACAACTCCACGTCTGTTTTTGATTATAACATAAATCAGAAAATTGTGTAATACAGGCCCTTTAAATGCCATATTGTGGAACATTTCTGGCAAATCATCTCCCTGGAGGCATTTTATTTTGTTGTGTCATAATTTTTGTTGATTGCGTGTATGGAGTTCAGTCATTCAGAAAAAAAAAAAATATATATATATATATATATATATATATATTATATATATATATATATATATCATTATCTCTCCTCCACCATCTTCACTGCAGCAGCAGAACCATCAGCCCCCTCAGCCTCTCCATCTTCTCCTCACCACCCCCTGAGCTCTGTCTGCAACAGCATTTATCTCTTCAATAAAATACAACATGCTAAATGATGTTTTGCATGCGACAACATGAACTGGGCTTTCATTATGACGATTAATGAAGATCTGACCTGGTACGTGGGATCACCTGCACGTTTCTGCTCGAGAGAGAGAGAGGGAGAGAGAGAAGGAAAGAGAAAGAGAGAGAGGGGTACATCAGAAAGAGAGAAGAAGAGAGAAAAGGTGAAAGTGAGAGAGAAGTAGAGAGAAACAGAGCAGAAGAGGAAAGAAAATGAGAAAGTTGGATGTCCACATAGAAAGACAAACAAGCAGAATTACAGCCAGAGAAGAGAGAGAGAGAGAGAGGAAGGGAGGCAAAGAGAGGAAGAGAGAACAGATAGAGGAGGGTTCATAGATCGTTTAAACCTTCCAGACCGACAGCATTGTATACGATACCTGGGAATATATTTTATATAACCACACATAACTTTTCAATGATAAAAGACAGAAACTTACTTTTTTCCATTGAAAAACTGAGAGTTGCAGCTTTCCCAGTTTATTTCCATCATTGTCCTCTGTCTCACACACACACAGTCGTATAGTCATATATTGCATTGTATTGTATTGTATTTTATTAATTAATTAATTTATTATTATTATTATTATTATTATTATTTATTTTTTTATTTTTTTTTGAGAGGCAATAAGGATATTTTGAGTTTACTTACAGACACACACTGTTTAGCACTTTTGTAAGGTCCTAATGTAAGCTTTTTTTTTTTTTTAATGCCCAAAAAGTTGTTTGTACATGTTTGCTGTGTGTTTTTGTATGAAAGAGTGTGCATTTTGTTATTATTATTATTGTTATTTATTTATTTATTTATTTATTTATTTATTATTATTATTATTATTTTTTGTATTTCTGGTCTTGTAGCTTTTATTCCAGCCATATGACACAACCACAGCAGCAGATACAACAGGATGTACTGAAAAAAAAAAAACAAAAAAAAACAAAACATGTATAACACTTCATTAGGGGGTAAAAGAGGGAGTTTTAATAGAAACAATTAACAATACAATCCAGGCAAAAACTAAACTTCTAAAATTGCCCTTAGGTGTGGAAGGGTTAATGCCATACTCTGGAACATTATAGGCAAATAAATAAATAAAAAAAAACATAGACACAAGCAGGTGTAGAGTCAGGACTTTTGAATCAGTTGCCCGTAATTTCTCGTTGCTCTGAAGGAAGCGTCTGGGGAGAGGGAAGTCTGGCTATCTTGTCTGAGTAAGCAGCACAAGCCTTATTTAGCACCAGGAAACACATTCATTATTGAAATTCTTCTGGTGTTATTCAAATATCGTTCTCCCACTAACAGATGATGTAACTTGAGGTGATGTAACTTGTCTAAATAAATATTCAAATTGAGAAGCTGCTGGCAGGAACGGAGAGAACTGCAGACGAATCCCGACAGGAACGAGTCACTCATGGGACGAGGACGTACTGACGAGAGAAACCAGGACCCAAACTAGTCTACACCAGGACCAAACCAGGACCCAAACTAGTCTACACCAGGACCAAACCAGGACCCAAACTAGTCTACATCAGGACCAAACCAGGACCCAAACTAGTCTACACCAGGACCAAACCAGGACCCAAACTAGTCTACACCAGGACCAAACCAGGACCCAAACTAGTCTACACCAGGACCAAACCAGGACCCAAACTAGTCTACATCAGGACCAAACCAGGTCTACATCAGGACTAAACCAGGTCTATACCAGGACTAAACCAGGACCGAAACTAGTCTACACCAGGACTAAACCAGGTCTACATCAGGACTAAACCAGGACCCAAACTAGTCTACATCAGGACCAAACCAGGTCTACATCAGGACTAAACCAGGTCTATACCAGGACTAAACCAGGACTGAAACTAGTCTACAGCAGGACTAAACCAGGACCCAAACAAGTCTACGCCAGGACTAAACCAGGACTGAAACAAGTCTACACAAGAATTAAACCAGGACCCAAACAAGTCCACACCAGGACTAAACCAAGATTAAGCCAGAAATGAAACAAGTCTATACCAGGACTAAACAAGGTCTACACCAGGACTTAAACCAGGACCCAAACAAGTTTATATCAGGACTAAACCAGGACAACACAAGGACTGAACCAGGATCAAAAGAAGTCCACACCAGGACTAAACCAGGACCGAAACAAGTCTACATCAGGACTAAACCAGGTCTATACCAGGACTAAACCAGGTTTATACCAGGACTAAACCAGGATCAAAACAAGTCTACACCTGGACTAAACCAGGACTAAATCAGAACTGAAGCAAGTCTACACCAGGACTAAACCAGGTCTACAGTAGGACTAAACCAAGTCTACAGTAGGACTAAACCAGGTCTACAGTAGGACTAAAGCAGGTCTACAGTAGGACTAAACCAGGTCTACATCAGAACTAAACCAGGTCTACATCAGAACTAAACCAGGTCTACAGTAGGACTAAAGCAGGTCTACAGTAGGACTAAACCAGGTCTACAGTAGGACTAAAGCATCATTCTCAACCATCATTTATTTTGTATTCATTCATTTTTCTTTAAAGGTCTGATATTACGCAAAATTGGCTCTTGTGAGCTTTAAGTCACCTCCTCAGAAACAGACCTGGAGTTGTGTTTGTTTCATTCACAAATGTTGAGTAAAAATGAGTAATCCTGCATTTTTAGTCTGTCTCCATCTCCGAAACTAATCAAAATGTACGCTGCAGTGTCGGCACAGCAGGCCCACTGCCACATGTGTGCTCAAGTTTGCCTAATAAAAAGCCAAATAAATCTGTGTTTGTCACAGTGTGTTCGGTTTGGTGAATGTGCTGAGGCTAAATCCCACTGTAAAACCACAAAGAGAATGGAACTCCAGTTAGGAAATTTAAAAAAACTGGTTTAAATCTAACCACTTTTTTTTTTTACTTTGATGCAGTTTAGTGTAAAGTGCCAGTGAAAGTTGTCTGCAGAACAGTCTGTTTGTCTTATTCTAGGCCTAAATTAACATTAATCAGATAAAATGGAGAGAGATTTATAAAAACATTGATATATGTGCAAAAAATAAATGTCAAAAATGACAAAGATGGTGTTGATTTGGTCTGTGGTCTTAGTCTTGTCTCGGTCTTGTCTTGACTACAGCACTAGAGCACTAGTGTATATACTGGTACGATTCATATAATGAAACATACATAAAGGCGCCAGCCCACTAAAATTAAGTCATATTTTATGTTTTTTTTTTTTTTTTTTTTTTTTTTACTCAGAATGATCCAGAATCATGTTAACATTATTAACATTGACACCATTTATAATCACCTACAGAACATAAATCATACACATCAACACATCAACCTGCACTAAATTAAGTCTAAACCAGGACTAAACCAGGACTAAAACAGGACTAAAACAGGACTAAACCATAACTAAACCAGGCCTAAACTAGGTCTAAACCATAACTAAACCAGGTCTAAACTAGGTCTAAACCAGGTCTAAAACCAGGACCAAACCAGAACTAAACCCGGGATTAAACAGAATTTAACCAGGACTAAACCAGGACTAAACCAGGTCTAAATCAGGTCTAAACTAGGTCTAAACTAGGTCTAAACCAGGACTAAACTAGGACTAAACGAGGTCTAAATCAGGTCTAAACCAGGTCTAAACTAGATCTAAACCAGGACTAAACTAGGACTAAACCAGAACAAATCTTGGACTTGAGAGAGAGAACCCCGAGTTCATGGAGCAGGGTGTTGGCAAAGCGCAATCGGGCAACAGCTGAACTTAGCCCCGTGAGGCGTGGAGCTCTGCACTGGTCCTTTTGCCTGTGGTCACCCGACGATCTGTGGGCCCGTCCTGACACTCAGTCCTGCTTCAGTCCTGAGTCAGTCCTGATTTAGTCCTGATTTAGTCCTGGTTCAGTCTTGGCCCCTCATGTCTCAGGTCACTATAGGACAGTCCTGCAGATATCATGAGCCTGTACAGGTTGTTTTCATCACTGACTGCAGCTCAGGTTTGACATTTGTAGCAAGTTGTAGCTTTTTTATATTTGTTATTTTTTATATCTCACATCGGGAGACTACACCCCACTACACTCCTGCCTTTTTGCACCCCTGACTCTTTTACATGCCTGGGAAATGCTCTGTTCCTCCTAATGATGTCATGAAGTGGTCGTTTTCAAGTTAACACCTCCTTTTACATTTACTTCACTAGAGATTAGCAATAAATGCATCATTTTAATTTTGGGATTCGGACATCGTAATTGTGTGGTTGTTGAATCCTAACAGCAGAACACGGCTTGAGAAATTTGCTCTCGAACTCCATAAAAGCAAAAGTGAATCAGATGTATGTGACTGCAAACCTCCGTTCAAACTGTTTCCCTTCCCAACGGAATTGAAAAATAGTGAAAGGTGAAGGTGATGGGCAGGATTGCAGTCACATCTGATTCCTTTTTGCATTTTTGGAGTTCACAAACTTCGGAAAGCCCGTTTCCTGAGCCGTTTTCTGCTGTTAGAACATCCAACAACCACACAATTACGATGTCCGAATCCCAAAACTAAAATATGACAATATGACCAGAAACAAAAGTGATATGGTTCAAAAGACTTGAAAAGATCGACTCTGTCAATAGACACATCCCACTGGGAAAACAAAGGCTGCATTCAGACTGCAGCCTGAAGTGACCCAAATCCGATTTTTTGGCCCCTATGTGACCTGTATCTGATCTTTTAATGACAGTCTGAACGACACAGATCAGATTTTTTCAAATACGACCCAGGACACTTGGATATGTGCTCCTGAAACTGATACATATCTGATCTTTTGACATGCGACTTCAGTGTGAACGGCCAAAGTGCATTCATCCACCTACATGTTATCAACAAACCACAAACGTCACTATTCTGCGCTGAAGTAGGCGAAAATTGTTAATGAACTCTGTGTCACTGAAGTGAAGCACATCACCACTCACCACTCTTGGCTCCGTCTCCACATCCACATGTTCCTTTCAACGAATGTCGCTGCCACTGCCCCACAAAACACCACGACCAAAAACCTCATCCTTCTCCTTCTCAATCTCCTCCTTAAAACAAGTAAGTTGTTCATGTTGTGGCTCTGGTACGAGAGGAACTTTAAAATCTCCAGGTGCTCAATGCTGCGTCCATGTTTGGACAACTTCTGTAAACACAGAGACGCTCGCTGCGGTTGATGTCGTCGTGTCTCCAGTGTCACATGTGGGACACTTTTGGGCCGTTTAATGTTCACACTGGAGTCACATACAAGTCACATTTAATTGGAAATGTGAACGACCTCGCAAAAACATTGGATTTCACAAAAAAATCGGAATTGAGCATTAAGCCCTGCAGTCTGAATGCAGCATGGCGGTTTGATGCTCACTTTTTCGGAAAATCCTTTCCTGTATGAATTGCGCGATGACCAGAAGTCCGAGATTTGTGATGCATCTATACAAGGACTGAAAACAATCAAAGTATTTTAGTGAAGGTGTATGAAGTCTGAAAACACAGTGGAGAACTTCCTGTATCCCCCACATGACATCACAAGGTGGAACAGAGTGCTTTATTATGCATGATGTAGAATTATGTATGATTTGTGTGTTAAACATGTGTGAATGAAACAAAACAGAACTCTAGGTGTGTTTTTGAGAAGGTAACAGCAAGAGTCCATTTTGCGTAATACAAGATCTATAATTGTTAATTGTCTTTCGCTTCTCTTCTTTTACTTCTAATTTTTACTCTCCATATTACAGATTAATTGATTTGACCCGGTGCTTGAACGCCGGGCGATCAATCATCTTTTGTGATGCTCAATAAGCCAAGATCCTAATTTCTTGCCACATAAATAATTCAAACCAACAACTTTTATAACTCCAAACTTTTCTTTACTTAAACCATCCTCAAAGGGCTGGACTTACACACACTTTGGCCTCTCATCTGTGTGTGCATCTGTGTGTGCATCTGTGTGTGCATTTGTGAGTGCGTTTGTGTGTGTGCGTGTGTGTATGTGTGTGCGTTTGTGTATGCGTATGTGTGTGTGTGCGTGTGCTGTGTGTATGTGTGTGTGTGCATATGTGTGTGTGCGTTTGTGTGTACGTGTGCATTTGTGTGCGCATCTGTGTGTGTATGCATGTGTGTGTGCATGTGTGTGTACGTGTGTATGTGTGTGAGCGTTTGTGTGTGTGTTTGTGTGGGTATGTGTGTGTTTGTATCTGTGTGTGCGTGTGTTTATCTGTGTGTTCATATGTATGTGTGTGTGTGTTTGTGTGTGTATCTGTGTGTTTGTGAGTGTACGTGTGTATCTGTATATGTGTGTGTGCGTGCGTTTGTGAGTGTGTGTGTTTCTGTGTATGTGTGTATATGTGTGTGAGTGTGTGTGTTTGTGTGAGTGCGTGTGCGTGTTTTGTACGAGTGTGCATGTGTGTGCGTGAGTGTGTATGTGTGCATTTGTGTGAGTGTGCTTGAGTGTGTGTGTGCGTGCATGTGTGTGTGTGTATAGGTGTGTATGTGCGTGCATGTGTGTTTGTGTGTCTGTGCGTGTGTATAGGTGTTGTGTATATTTGTATGTGTGTGTATAGGTGTGTGTATGTGTGTGTAGGTGTGTGTGTGTGTGTATAAGTGTAAGTGTGTGTGTGTAGGGGTGTGTGTGTGTAGGGGTGTGTGTGTTGGGGTGTGTGTGTGTGTGTGGGTGTGTGTGTGTGTGTAGGGGTGTGTGGTGTGTGTGTGTGTGTGTAGTGTGTGTGTGTGTGTGGGGTGTGTGTGTGGGTGTGTGTGTGTGTAGGGTGTGTGTGTGTGTGTAGGGGTGTGTGTGTGTGTGTAGGGGTGTGTGTGTGTGTGTGTGTGTGTGTAGGGGTGTGTGTGTGTGTGTATAGGTGTAAGTGTGTGTGTGTAGGGGTGTGTGTGTGTGTATATGTGTGTGTGTGTGTGTATAGGTGTGTGTGTGTGTGTGTGTGTGTGTAGGGTGTGTGTGTGTGTGTATAGGTGTGTGTGGTGTGTGTAGGGGTGTGTGTGTGTGTGTATAGGTGTGTGTGTGTGTATGTGTGTGTGTGTGTGTGTGGTGTGTGTGTGTGTGTGTATGGTGTGTGTGTGTGTATAGGTGTGTGTGTGTGTGTGTGTGTAGGTGTGTGTGTGTGTATAGGTGTGTGTGTGTGTGTAGGTGTGTGTGTGTGTGTGTATAGGTGTGTGTGTGTGTGTGTGTATAGGTGTGTGTGTGTGTGTGTGTGTAGGTGTGTGTGTGTGTGTGTGTGTGTATAGGTGTGTGTGTGTGTATAGGTGTGTGTGTGTGTGTGTGTGTGTGTGTGTGTATTGGTGTGTGTGTGTGTGTGTGTGTGTAGGTGTGTGTGGTGTGTGTAGGGGTGTGTGTGTGTGTATAGGTGTGTGTGTGTGTAGTGTGTGTGTGTGTGTGTGTATAGGTGTGTGTGTGTGTGTGTGTGGTGTGTGTGTAGGTGTGTGTGTGTGTGTGTGGTGTGTGTATAGGTGTGTGTGTGTGTGTGTGTGTATAGGTGTGTGTGTGTGTGTAGGTGTGTGTGTATAGTGTGTGTGTGTATAGGTGTGTGTGTGTGTGTGTGTGTGTGTGTGTAGTGTGTGTGTGTGTGTGTGTGTGTGTGTGTGTGTATAGGTGTGTGTGTGTGTGTATAGTGTGTGTGTGTGTGTGTGTGTAGGTGTGTGTGTGTGTGTGTGTGTAGGGGTGTGTGTGTGTGTGTGTGTGTGTGTAGGTGTGTGTGTGTGTGTGTGTGTGTGTGTGTGTGTGTGTGTGTGTGTGGTGTGTAGGGGTGTGTGTGTCTGGAGTCCTCTCTCATTATATGGAGCTGGCCGCTGTCTGTCCTTGTGGGGCCAATTCATTAGTTAGCTGCAAAGCCCAATCAATCAGAGCAGCATCAGACCTGCATCGACAAGCATCATAATTCAGAGCAGGTACAGCACAGAGAGAGAGAGAGAGAGAGAGAGAGAGAGAGAGAGAGAGATGGAGGGATGGAGGGAGGGAGGCAGGGAGGGAGAGGAAGAGTGCACAGTGGAGAGAGAGAGGAAGAGAAAGGTGAGTGGAGAAAGGGAGAGTACAGAAGAGAGAGCAAGAGTACAGTCAAGAGGGAGAGAGAAAGAGGGAGGGAGGGAGAGGAGAGAGAGATGGACGGAGAGACAAAGAGAAAGAGAAAGTGGGAGAGAGGAGACAGAGGAGAGAGGGAGAGAGACAGAGGGAGAGAGAGAGACAAAAGGAAGGAGAGGAGAAAGAAACAGGAGAGAAAGAGAGGGAGGGAGTGAGAGAGATAGAGGGAGAGACAGAAGGAGGGAGAGAATCTGGGTGGAAAGAGAGAGAAGGAGACAAGAGGGAGGAGAGGGAGTGAGAGAGACAGAGGGAGAGAGAAAGACAAAAGAAAGGAGGGAGTCAGAGAAGAAGAGAGCGAGAGAGAGGGAAGGAGAGAGAGGAGATAGAAACTGGCAGGAGAGAGAGAGAGAAAGAGAGGGGGGAGAGAGAGAGAGACAAAAGAAGGGAGAAGAGAAAGAGGCCTGCAGGAGCGAAAGAGAGGGAGACAGAGGGAGGGAGGGAGAGAGATAGAGGGAGAGACAGAGACAGAAGGAGGGAGAGGAGAAAGAAGCTGGGAGGAAAGAGAGAGAGAAAGAGAGAGAGAGGGGAGACAGACAGAGGGGGGAGAGAGAGAGAGAGAGAGAGGAAGGAGAGGAGAAAGAAGCTAGCAGGAGAGAAAGCGGGAAGAGAGGGAGGGAGTGAGAGAGACAAGAGGGAGAGAGAGAAAGACAGAAGAAGGGAGGGAGTCAGAGAGGAATAGAGCTAGGGAGGGAGAGAAAGAGAGGAAAAAGAAGGGGCAGGAGAGAGCAAGGGGGAGGAAGAAAAAGTGAAGGAGGGAGAGGAAATAGAAACTGGCAGGAGAGAGAGAGGGAGAGACAGACGGGAGGGAGCGACAGAAAAAAGAGAGAGAAAGTGGGAGATGGGAGAGGGCAGGAGGAGGGGTGAGAGAGATCTAGGGAGGGAGAGAGAGACAGACAGGAGATAGAAGGGGGTGAGAGAGAGAGGGGGAGATGGATTAGAGAGAGAGACAGAGAGAGAGAGAGGAGGTATACACTGGCAAGAGAGAGAGGAAGACAGAGGGGAGGGAGTGACAGAGAGAGACAGGGAGGGAGAAAGTGAGAGACGGGAGAGGGCAGGGAGTCAGAGGAAGAGAGGAGAAGAATGGGCAGGAGAGAGAGAGAGAGAGGGAGAAAGAGAGAGAAGGAGGGAGAAAAGATACAAGCTGGCAAGAGAGAGAGAGACAGGGGAGGGAGAGAGACAGAGAGAAGAGATAAGAAGCTGGCAAGAGGGAGAGAGAGGGAGACAAAAGGAGGGAGGGAGATGAAGAGAGAAGGAAGGAGAGAAAGGGGAGGGAGCAACAGAGAGAAATAGAGGGAGAGAGAGACATAAGGAGGGAGAGGAGCTAGAAATTGGCAAGAGGGAGAGAAAAGGAGACAAAGGGGAGAGAAAGACAGAGGGAGAGAGAGGAGATTAGAAGCTGCCAAGAGAGAGAAGGAGGGAGGAAGAGAGAGAGAGACAGATGGAGGGAGAGGAGATAGAAGCTGGCAAGAGAGAGAGAGATGGAGACAAAGGGAGGGAGGGAACAACATAGGGAGAGAGAGAGAGAGAGAGAGAGAGAGAGAGGAGGGAGGGAGATAAAGAGAGAAGGAAGGAGAGAGAGGGAAGGGGAGGGAGCTACAGAGAGAAACCGAGGGGAGGGAGAGAGAGAGAGAGAGACATAAGCAGGGAAAGGAGGTAGAAGTTGGCAAGAGAGAGAAGGAGGGAGGGAGAGAGAGACGGACGGAGGGAGAGGAGATAGAAGCTGGTGAAAGAGAGAGAGAGAGAGGGAGAAGCAGGAGAGGATTGGAGTGACAGAGGGAGAGAGAGAAGAAGAGAGGGAGATGAAGAGAGAGGGAGGGAGAAAGAAAGAGGGGAGGGAGCGACAGAAAGAAACAGAGGGAGGAGGAGGAGAGGAGAGGTTGTAAGGTAAGCGCGCTCTGTCAGGAGATGTCCCATTAAAATGCTCTTGTCATTAAAATTCAAATTCACATTCTGCTGCGACTACAATGGAGCCGCTCCGGAGCTCTGGGTTTGGACGGAGAAAAGAAAAAGAAGAAATGTTCTGGGACAATACACTGTCTGAGTTAGAATTTTTATTTTTTTTATTTTTTGGCAGATATTCTTGTCACGGTATAAATTTGAAATGTGGCATCACTTCATTAAAGATGCACTATGTAACCTTTCATGGTGGGGGGGGGTCTGCTGTCTGTCTCCATGGAGATGTTTAACCCTTGTAAGGTCTTCGTTTTCTGTTACACAGGGAGTCCTGCTGGGTCTGGTGGACCCATTGCACTTTGGGGCTTTTACATCATCATATTTAAATCTTTTTTTGTTAAAATTCTCAGCAGATGCTTAATTCATCTTATTTGGAAGTAGTATTAACAACTTATTGTTAAATTTGCTTCCTTTACCTTTGTTAAATTACATTTATGAATAAAAAGGCCACTTGTTTTTGTCAAGGTTAGGGTTATTAAAATAGAATAAAATCAAGAAATGCATCATGTAACAGTCATGACTGGATAATAATTAAACAATGTACAAATGAAAAAAGTTCTCACAACACTATAGTGAACTATTCATTTGAGTTTCAGCAGATATTGAACTTACACAGGTGAGTTTACACAACATCTCTGAACAACACGTTAGTTCCACTGAACACAGACATTTTCATGACACGAGGGACAGAGTTTCACTGTGTCTATTGCAGATGTACTTTTTACACTTGGTGAAACACCAAAAGTAAAAAGTACATGAAAACACAGAAAAACACGGAAAACACTGGCAAGGATAAAAATCTCAAAGTAGGCATCTAAATTAGTTTCATCAAAAACCTTCCTCCCTTCCTCACTCCTTCCTTCTATATTGGTGCCGTCCATGATCATGTTATTGATCTGGGGTGGCATGAACATGTCCAAAGAAGACCTGATGTCATCTACATGTGTGACTGCCGAGCGTGTCGGCCCTGGTGCCTTCAGTATCATGTTGGCAGCCGTGTGAAGCCAGGTGTCTTGAAGTGGAAACACCATTGAATTTTTCCATCTTTTCTCAATCATACATTGTTCCCTCCTATGTCTGGCTGCTCACCAGCTCACCTCATAAGTTGGTCCTTGGACCAGCTGCTGGCAGACTGGTCCTATGGCTGAGGTCCACTTGTGTTTTGCTGGCTGCTCATGGTTGCTCCTGCTCCTGGCTGTGTTGGCTGATCTTCACCTCCTGTCCCCGTCCTCTTCAAACTCACTCTCTGACCCTGAATTTTCACAAATTTGATCTTCATTCTCAGAGACATCTTCCTCAGCTGCACCATCAAAACCCTCTGTCTCTTCTAGAATCAGTTCCATCGCAGTCTGAACTGAGAATTTCTTCACCATCATGATCAGTTGTGATTGAGATTCTCACTGACAGAGATGTTTATGGGGAAACCCGAGATTCATTCATTTGTGGGTGCAGATACTGTTGGGTACACACACAACACACACACACACACACACACACACCACATACAACACACACACACCACATACAAAACACACACAACACACACACACACACATACAACACACACAACACACACACACACACACACACAACACACACACACACACACACACACACATACAAACACACACAACACACACCACATACAAAACACACACACACACACACACACACACACACACACACACACATACAAAACACACACACACCACATACAAAACACACACAACACACACACACCACATACAACACACACAACACACACACACACACACATACAACACACACACACCACATACAAAACACACACAACACACACACACACCACATACAACACACACAACACACACACACACACATACAAAACACACACAACACACACACACACCACATACAACACACACAACACACACACACCACATACAAAACACACAACACACAACACACACCACATACAACACACACAACACACACCACCAATACAAAACACACACAACACACACAACACACACCACATACAAAAAACACACACAACACACACACACACCACATACAACACACACAACACACACACCACATACAAAACACACAAACACACACACACCACATACAACACACACAACACACACCACATACACAAAACAAACACAACACACACACAACACACAAAACAGACAACACACATACGACACACACAACACACACACAACACACACACGCGCACACACACGCAGGCCCAAAGAGGAGAAAGGGGAAATGAGGAGTTATGATTTTCATACTTTCAGTAGTGGACCCGAAGACCCTGTATGTAATATAAGTGTGAAGGGGGTGGAATCAAGGGGGGGGGGGTCAATTAATTTTTTTCTGATTCATGTTCCTCACTCAAAATGAGCCAAGGCAAAATAATCTCAGGCTGAAAAAATAATTCTTTGTATAATTTTTCTGAAGTTAAAAACTGAAAACGGGCCCCACAGACCCGAAGACCTTACAAGGGTTAATCCATGAGTGAATCTGTTTCATCAAGATTTGACTTGGAAATTCCTTGAGGCGTGCGCGTGTTCCTCTGCACTAATGTTGTCACTATACATTTAAACGTGATTTCAGTACTGATGAATGTACCATATTTCCTGCACTATTAGTCGTTCTGGATTATAAGACGCACTGTGGTTAAATGGTCTATTTTTGAACTTTTTTTTTCACAAATAAACCGCACCGGACTTTAAATGAAACCCAACAGTGTGATGGGTGAGTGGTTTTGTTTGTTTGGCACGTTCACGGTGACTCTGGGCTTTGTTCAGTTGTGGCGTGTAGGGAGGATTGTCGGCGTGTTCACAGTGACTCAGTTGTTCAGTTGTGTCTAGAAGTGGCACATTGCGCTCGCTTTTTCAGTTCGTTCCTCCTTTCCGTTCCTCGTCGGCGTGGAGTGATGTGTGTGTCTGTGGTTGTTTTTCGCTACGTGGTCTCTGTCAGCTCCGTGTGTGTTTGTGGCTTTGTAGTTTACTGAAGTCGTGCTGGGACACCCGAGTGGATTTGTGTATAGGGCGCACTGGATTGTGGGGCGCGCGGCCGTTTTTTGATGGGGTTGGAGGCTTAAGAGCGCGTCTAATAGCCCAGAAAATACAGAACTTGATACTCACCTAAAACATCGTCCTAAAAACTTTGCAGCGATTATACTGTAAATTAAATCATGAATATAACTAATATGCAGCAAGTTTAAGTGTCCTGCAGAGACATAATGGGTTTGTCTGACTGCAGACTGAAGTGACCCAAATCCAATTTTTTGGCCCCTATGTGACCTGTTTCTGATCTTTTAATGACAGTCTGAATGACACAGATCCGATTTTTTCAAATGTGACCCAGGACACTTGGATATGTGCTCCTAAAACCGATACATATCTGATCTGAACATGCGACTTCAGTCTGAATGGTCAAAGTGCATTCATCCACCTACACGTTATCAACAAGACACAAACGTCACTATTCTGCGCTGAAGTAGGAGAAAATTGTTAATGAACTCCATGTCACTGAAGTGAAGCACATCACCACTCACCACTCTTGGCTACGTCTCCACATCCACATGTTCCTTTCATCGGATGTTGCTGCCGCCCCACAACACACCACGACCAAAAACCTCGTCCTTCTCCTTCTCAATCTCCTCCTTAAAACAAGTAAGTTGTTCATGTTTTGGCTCCAGTACGAGAGGAACTTTAAAATCTCCAGGTGCTCGATGCTGCGTCCATGTTTGGACAACTTCTGTAAACACAGAGCACGCTCGCTGCGGTTGACGTCATCGTGTCTCCAGTGTCACATGTGGGACACTTTTGGGCCGTTTAATGTTCACACTGGAGATCACATACAATTCACATCTAACTGGAAATGTGAACGACCTCGCAAAAACATCGGATTTCACAAAAAAATCTTAATTGAGCATTAAGCCCTGCAGTCTGAACGTAGCCTTTATCAGCAGTGCAGGTGCTCACGCGACTGCGCTCTGCACAAACGTATTGCACAAACAACGCTCATGTTTAACATGTTTAACATGCTCCAAACAAAGTGCAGTGTGTCTCTCACCACTAAAACAGAAGAACTGAAGAAACAGCGTGTAGAGTTAAACTTATATCCACCTGAACACATCCAGTCTCCAGTGCGAGGCGTTTATAGTGTCTCAAAGCCAAAGTGCGTAATAATAAATCCACATCCTGTCACAGCCTGTAGTGTCCACATCAAATTTAAGCCAAACAGATAAAATTACCCAAAACTCTTCCAAAATCCTGCTCCTCGTTGGTGAATATCTCTTTGGTAAAGATGTATCCAAACCAGTCTGTGTCAAGTTCTCCATAATTCTCTTTTGTCCTTCATTAAAATAAAAGCACGTGTGTCATGAGCTGACTTTGATATAAAGTGCAGAACATGAGAAACAAGTGAAACTTAAACACACGTCAGTCAGAAGTAGTGCTTTTCTCAACAACCAACTGCTGCCACTGGACCAACTCTTCATAAATGGAAGCTTTTTTCCCTTATGTGCCAAAGTCCCGCACCATAACCCTAGGCCTGTTACCTTTGAGACACAGTGAGCTGGCTATTTTCCACGAGCCCCTTCTTTTCTTGAGGGCTACACAATCTCCATAATATGTTACTTTGTTATCAAGTGATGGGTTTTGATCGAAGAGCTCAGACTCAGGTAGGACGCACAAAACTTTAATGATACTGGTACCAGGAAGTTGTCACCTCAGATGCAGCAGGATCGACTTGGCAGACAAAGGACTTCTCTAGGACACAAAGGACACTGACTTATACTTTATGATAATGAGATTGTAATGTAGGTGTACATATTTAGTTTTTAGGATTTTAGGATCTGAGACACCATATGTGGACGAAAACAAGAGGCAGCTGTACGCACTGTTGGGCAAGTTACTTTAAAATTGTAATGTGTTATTTATGACTTGTTTCTGTCATTTTAAAGTAATTAGTTACATTACAATATTACTGCTTTTAAAATGTAAAACATTATATGACTATTACAGCACTTTTAAGTTACTCTCAACAAAATAACTGTGAAGATGCTGAACTTTTGCACCGTACATGGACTAAACCAGGAATAAACCAGGACTGAACCAAGACTAAACCAGAACTGAACCAGGACTAAACCAGGACTGAACCAGGACTGAACCAGGACTAAACCAGGACTGAAGGAGGACTAAACCAGGACTAAACCAGGACAAAACCAGGACTAAACTAGGACTAAACCAGAACTGAACCAGAACTAAACCAGCACTGAACCAGGAATGAACCAGGACTAAACCAGGACTAAACCAGGACAAAACCAGGACTAAACTAGGACTAAACCAGAACTGAAGCAGGACTAAACCAGAACTGAACCAGGACTAAACCAGGTGTAAACCAGGACTAAACCACGTCTAAAGCAGGTCTAAGCCAAGACTAACCCAGGACTAGAACTTGGAATTGAGGACCGCCCCTGAGAGAACCCCTGAGCGCGATGGGGCATTAGCTCCATGGAGCGTGATGGTCTATAAACATTTTATACTTACACATGTTTAATATGTGATTGGGCCCCAGATTATTTTACTTTACATATACTGAAAAGATGAAGAAGCTGAGCTCTGTACGACCCATTCACACTAACAAATGTGCTGTGAGTTTGGCCCGAGGCAGCAGTGTGGCATGAGCTGTGATTGAACCTTTAACCTTGAGCTTACTGTGTATAATCACTGCTCTACCACCTGTCGCACAGATTTTTATCCGTTTGTTCCTGGCACTTGCCTAAGATGAACCTGGTAACCTCAAGTCCCCTGAAAGAACCAAAAATACATTACAGGAATTAAACGCAAAATAGATGATCCGATTCTGCTGATTAACAGATGTCTGGCTCTTGAATGCTCACCGAAGATCCTCCAAATTCCCACAGAAACGGTCAGAAACTCCACGTTGCGCCTGCCGCGTTTCACCTGCCGACAGTAAGCCTCTTAGCACCTGCGAAGCGTTTAATCATTGTCACTTTAAATCACCACATTTCTTCCCAATCTAAACCGGCAAAAGTCATTAAAAGCTTTCTAATTTGAAGGATGCGGTTTCCAAATCATTGTTAAACCAATTCTGCTCTATCTCCTGCACAGCTGTGATGAATGGGTCCCTGTCTCCTTTGGGTGCTACCTTACACCTGTTTCCGAGGTTTATTACATTGATCTATACCGAATCAATGGGAGCGAGGGAGCCATTTAAAACAGCGGTGCAGACATACTTAGAAACCATCCGGGGAGCGCTTTGTTAGTCGTGTGTTTAGATGCTTTCATCCCACGGGAGGGCATCTGGTTGTTTCTGGGCGCAGCTGGATCGATCGCTGACGTTATATTGTAGAACAGAGACCAATGAGTAGAAGGAGTCACGGCGCCACGGTGCAGAAGAAAGATAGGGCTTTCCGCGGTGAGGTTGAATGCGCGGCTGAAGCGAAAGTACACTGTCTTGTTGCTTTGAAAAGGCTAATACAACAAAATGATGAAGTGCATTTTATTCATTGATTAATCTTCTTCCACTTGAGTCACTGTGCAGTTTGGAAAAGAGACCGGCTGAAAGCAAAACAAGATCCATCTCTGAGCTTTCCTATTACGCACTGTACACTGTACTGGAAAAAAAAAAGAACCCCAAAAAAAGCAGCTTGATCATGGACAAAAGAACAGAAAGAAGTGGCAGAAGTGGGAGGTGGTTAAGGTGTTAGTCCATTAACACAAAAGTCGATGGGTCAATCCCAATCCTAATCAGTGCATGCTTGACCGTACTTTATGAACCTTGTCTTTTCTGACTATTCACATGGGATTAGTCTGACCTGTGGACCTTTGGTGATTTGTAATAATCGTGGAAGATGTTTGAGATCTTAATCCCATGCGAATGTGTCATGTCTGTAATTTGTAAACCAAGAATTCCATCACAAACTACCCACAATATTTCGCCAAACAAAAACACTCGGGTGATAATACTAGTCCCATGTGAATCTGTATCTCAGTGTTTGTTGTTCTAATCTGTCTTTTCTTTCCTCGTTCTTTTCCGTTTCAGTTTCCGTGTCGATAAAATAGAGAAATGTACGGACAATGCAAATGCGCTACAAGTAGCAAAGAGGTGGTGTGGTAATTTACAAATTGCCAGATGTTCCCAGGTTCTACTTATTCCGTGCGAATAGGGTTTATGGTGTAGGCGAGTGATTTGTGATGGTCAGAAGGATCTGGTCGAGTCTCTCTCAACATCTGGAGATCTTTCCTGGGTGCTGGACTGACAAGAAGCTATAGAACAGGGGTCTGCAACGTTTTTCCTCCAGTGACATACCGACTCTTTCTACCTACCTACCAACCAAAGTACCTACCGATCAATCTACCTACCGACCTACCTACCAGTCTACCTACGACCAACCTACCGACCTACCTACCTGATGATCTACCTACGACCTACCTGATGACCTATCTACCTACCTACCTACCAACCTACCTACCTACCCACCTACTAACCTACTTACCGATCTACCTACTGACCTATCTATCTACCTAACGATCTACCTACCTAATGACCGACCTACCTACCTGATGATCTACCTACCGACCTACCTGACAACCTATCTACAACCTACCTACCGATCTACCTAATGAACTACCTACTGATCTACCTACCTACTTATCGACCTACCAACCTACCTACTTATCAACCTACCTACCTAACGATCTACCTACCTACTGACCGACCTACCTGATGATCTACCTACCAACCTACCTGACGACCTATCTACCAATCTACCTACCGACCTACCTACCGATCTACCTATGACAAACCTACCGACCTACCTACTGACCAATTTACCTACCGATCTACCTACCTGATGATCTACCTACCGACCTACCAACCTACTGACCGACCCACTTGATGATCTACCGACCTACCTACTGATCTACCTATGACAAACCTACCGACCTACCTGACGACCTATCTACCAACCTAACTACCGACCGACCTACCTAACAAACTACTTACTAATCTACCTACCAACCTACCTACCTGCCAACCTACCGACCTACCTACCGATCTACCTAATGAACTACCTACTGACCTACCTACCTACCATCAAATGTTAGTAACACAACTCAGTACGTGCCTTGGTGAGCTCCATGGAAAGGAGTGGAGAGCTACAGGCTGGAGACCCATTTGAAGATGGATCAAATACAGATCACATGTTTCTCTGTGTGGACACTAAAATAAAGAGTAAAACAGTGATCTTTTTGCTTCAGCTGTCCTGGTCTCCTTTAAGAAGCTTACCGATCACTGCCTTGTGTGTCGCTGAATGAATAATGATGAGACAGAAGCACTTCTAGAGTTCTGAGAAGCCTGCAAAGTGCTATACAAATGGAAGGCATTATAATAAATAAAAGCGCTCTGCATTGTGTAACCTTTCTAATGAAAGGTCCACCACCTGCTTTACTCTATAGAGATTTTATTCCTTTGTCGTAATGTTCCGGAGTTTGGCTTTGATATCTTGTATTGATTCAACTACAAGCACATTTATAGCTACAGATAACTGTTGTCTCCTTGGGGAGAGATCTGTGGACAAATCCAGACAAAGCAATTGCATTTCCATGGAAACGAGTAGTCTGCGAAGCTCCTACCAAAAATGTTCCGTAGTCAGTGTTGGGAAGGTGACTTTTAAAATGTATTCCCCTACAATTTAGAGATTACATACCCCGGAATGTAGTTTGTAACGTAATCCATTACTTAAGGTCAGTAACTTAATCTGAATACTTTGGATTACTTGATTTGCTGTAGAGAAGCAAAGACGAGGAAATCTTCACATAAGATGTTTTGTCTGATAAAAGAAAATAAAAAGCACAGACTTTATTTAACCGTATTAAAAATATTATTGATAGAAGAAGAGAAGACATGGTCCACGCAGCATCGTTTAGTCCTGTTAAATCCTGTTTTAATCCTGGTTTAGTCCTGTTTTAGACCTGGTTTAGACCTGGTTTAGACCTGGTTTTAGACCTGGTTTAGACCTGGTTTAGACCTAGACCTGGTTTTAGACCTGGTTTTAGACCTCCTGGTTTAGTCCTGGTTCAGCCCAAAATGTGAAAACAGGAAAATACCTCTGTGTAATCCATTTATTTCAACAAAGTAACTGTAATCCAATTACCACTCACTGAAACAGTAACTGTAACTGAATACAGTTACTCATAATTTGTACTCTGATTACATAACTCCGATACATGTAATCGGTTACTCCCCAACACTGACTGTAGTGAACCTTTAAATTCAGACACATACCAACATCCATTCATTTCATACCCACTGCCAAAGAAACACTGAAACAACGTCTTTTTACAGTCATTTTTGTCCGTCCAGTCTTGGTCGACTGAAGGTGCAGACTGTGACGTCTTTTTTCCAACATCTTCTGGACGTCCATTATTGACATTTGTTTTTCCTGTAGTGATGCAGAAAAGAGGAGCCTCTGTGTGAATGTTCACGTTTGTCTGTCGGTCAGTGGATCTGACCGCTCAAACAACGGTGTTTTATGTCGAGAGCGGGATTCAAACCACCAGCCTTCAGATCAGTTCTACCAACTGAGCTGCACTTCTGCCTGCCAGCCCATCCCTGTCGCCCACCACTGCTGCCCTTTTAGACCGTTTTAATGATTGAACATAATTATTAGAATTAATTATTAGAATGATTATTTTTGTATGAGTAGGCTATCATTTTCCACAAACTGCATTTGCAAATAAATAAACAAACATAAATACCTAAATTACTTAATTAAACATATAAGAAAATATCATGTACTCAGATAAATAATATGTAGTGTTTCATCCCAAATAATCAAAATTAATATTCATGACTGTCATTTGTTATTATGTTGATATGTGTCATTAATAATAACAACAATAATAATAATAATAATAATAATAATAATAATAATAATAACAACAGTTCAAATGTTTAACTGCAGATTGACGTCCAAGTGGGTCATAGTTTGATATAATTTGCACGTCATGTAGTCCAGAATTTGTCTTTGACCAAAACAGACATGATATGTACGTCCATAAGACATCTAATGCTTTCACAATCATTTGAATTTAGTATTTTTGTTCAGAATTGTAAGTATTTTGTTCATCAGGTCTAACTCAATAACTTAAAAGTAGCATTTGGAGTGTACTGCCCAGGGATACAACAACAATAGATATTTGATAGGGATGGGACGAGACACAAATTCCAACAGAACAAAACAAGGTGAGATTTCAATATCAGTTTTAATAAATCAATTGTGGGCTTCAATTCCCAAGTTTGGCTTCCTCATTTTATAGTTTTGCTGTCATTGTATTACTTCTGGAACTACAGCTTCTCGAGAGGAGTTACTCAACAAAATGAAACCTTTTTTTCCATCCAAGGCTAAACACCTGGTGGAAAAAAGAAAAAAAAAAGACATCTCACAAGATAAAATTATCATGTCCTCACAACCCTGAAACTCTTTTATCTTGTAAGATCTTGAGGCACGAGAATTGTCCCATCCTTAAACGTCCTATACTGCCTGAAACGGACTCTTGTGAGGGTCTGTTAGTATGACTGGACTTATTACTATCCTGTAAAACTGATTTCATGTACTTATATCTAGAATTTTGCATCTTTGAATTTATTATCAGTCTATTCACTGATCATAAACTTGTTTTAAGTATGTTTATATAAAATTTAGCAGAATTTAAAGCATTTTATCTAGAATTTGGCAACAGAGAACTTTTTATCAGGCCCTGAACACTAATCATAACCTGCTTTTAAGTCTGTTTATCTCAAACTTTTCACATGCCTCAACTGACAAGACGTCATATCAGTTACAAATACCAAGGTACTTGTAATTGTCCTCAATATCTGCTGTTGTTCCCTCTGAAATCAGCAGCTGGTTTGCTCAATTGGTAAATCACTGAACTTCCACTTGGTAGATCTGGGTTCACATCCTCATTCAGACTCTGATTGTTTTTTCTGCAACATATAATTAAAGAATACAAACATTACATGGAACATACAAAGAAAATGTTGTTTACATGCACATTACCTGTAAATGTCATGCAAAATGTTCACTTTCATAATATAGTTGTATGAGAAAAATGCAAAAGGGGAAACACTTTCAGTGAGTAAACCACACATGACACATATTAACCTTATATAAAGATTTACTACAAAGACACTGGTCAATTCTTATATTTTTTCCCAGTTTTGCATGGATAGATCATTTCACTACTTTTAAAGGTTGTCTAGAGGATGTTTAGAGAAGTGAAATACAGCGACAGTCCTTTATCAAATGTTGTGCATGTGTGACACCACCTTCCTCCTCCACAGCTCCCTCAGTAGAAACACCTCCTCCCGCCTCTTTACTCTAAAAATCATGCTTGTTTACATCCAGTGCGTGTTCAGAATTACTGTTGAAGTGACCTGTCTAGAAATATTTTAACAATCGACGCGTCAGTTTTTAGACCCTTCGTCTGCTTCAGTCGCGCCATCGCTGGAAGGAATCTCCAAGAATCCCCTCATTTGGTCTTCGCTCCTTTTCCCCTTCTCTTCTTCTTCTTTCAGCGACCTCAAAAACGGACTTTCTTTTGCGCCAAAATGGTCGTGGATTCTCGTCCGCCATGGCAACAAACTTTGTGTGAATTTCGAGGAAGCGGCAGTTTGAAAAAGTCTCTAAGAACCGCTGCATAAACCACATAATCCCCACGTGCCGACGAGTCAGTTACACTAGAAACGAAGGGAATTTGACTGACAGCCTAACAGCCAATAGAAAGTGAGGGAGCCTTGTTTTCTGTTTGCTGATGTTTATCTAGCCGCACTATGTCCACAGTTGATAGATTTTCATTCTTTTTTTTTTTTTTTTTTTTTTTGGTCATCATAATTACAAGGCTGCTGCATCTCTGTAATGGTATTTTAAACTTTCAATGACAATTTGAAACAAACACAAAAAAAAAAATCCTCCATACAACCTTTAAGTAATTTTCTCATAGATTTTGAATAAAACTGTTATTTTATTATTTATGTATTTATTTATTTATCTTTATTATTATTATTATTATTATTATTATTATTTTATTTTTATTATTATTTTTTTTAATGCAGTCAGTCTTGTATCAAGCAAATCTGTATCACTGAATCTAAAAACAAGTGAAGTGTTGCAGAAGAAAACTCTGGTAAATAGATTGTAGCTTCTTTTAAACATTTATTGCCTAAATTTAAGATTTTCTGATTAGTTGAGTCATGGAAGAAATATATGTGACAATTTTAAGATGCTAAAACCAATTCAAAATTAGAAAGTAGATCATAAATCTGAAAACAAGATGAATAACCTGATATAAGTTTTAAAATCTTGGCCAGATGAGAGAAAAGTGCAGTGTAAATAGTACGTGACAGAAAAATACTCCTCGCCACTGTATTCCTGCAAATAAAATTCATTTGAGTCAATTAAAGAAATGTACCTGTACAATCATCTCCCCTGAAACTAATAGCTCCTTCACACAATATAATTCATTACATTAACTGCTTTAAATGTGATGCCGCCGGCCATTATTATTAACAGTGTTCATGATTCTCCTCCAGTCTGGTCAATTACACGCGAGAAACTGGAGACACTTTTGAAGCAAGATATGGCATTTTCACCCCAAACTCATTACACCCCCACCACACCGCAAAAAGTAATCTAGGTAAGTTTAAATGACTCAAACTAAGAACATTTAAAGGTGCACTGTGTAACTTCTCTGGATGAGGGTCTGTCAAATGCTGTCATCTGTCTAGAATGTTCCACAGTGTGACATTAAACAGCTCTACTTTACATATATTCAGTTACAGGTGGTTTTATAGCTCAAAAATACCTAGAAAAACAGATATTCTGATTGTGAGCGGGGTCGCCTCACCACAGATCTGACCTGTAACTTGGTCTGGTTTGGTCTCTATGAAAATAGAAAAGTTTAAGTGTTTAAGTGACAGACCCTCCACTAGAAAAGGTACACAATGCACCTTTAATGTAACAAAATGTATTTTCATATTTTAAGTAGGGCTTGGCAAAAATATAAAATATTAATCACATTAATTGCATGAGTTTGAGTGCAATTAATTGTGATTAATCGCACGTTATATACAAAAACAATTGGAACTGTAATTGAAAGAGCCAAACATTTGTTGTACAAACAGCATTTCTTTCAGAGGGGGAACTCTTAGGGCCTTCAAGGTGTTCTGAAGACTCAAGAAAATATTGAATACATTTTTGTACTACTAATATTTTATTAGTAGTACAAAATAATATATTTTGGTAATGCTTTATAATAACTACACCTTATTTAGCCTTAATAAAGCATGAACAAAGACTTAATTAATAATAATGATTCATGCTTAGTAACTACTTAATTACTATCTGAATTAGCACTTAACTTGCACTTAATTCACCTGTGCTGTAAATAGTTACTCATAAGTATTTCTTACTTAATTACTCATGAACTAACCATTTGTGTGTGCATTTGTAAATGTATATTTAAGTACAAATTTGATCATTTATTAATGATTAATAAGCCATGATAGAATGATTTACTAGTAATGCATTATTGTTTCTCTGGAATTTGACCAACCTTAACAAATGCTTAATAAAGTATAATTTTTCTTCACTTTAGAAAAACTCTCAGAAAGAATTAACTAACAGATAACAGCTGCCTGAATGATCAGTGCATTGCATTATAAGTAAATCATTCTCTCATGGCTTACTAATCATTAATAAATGCTCAAATGTGAACTTAAATATACATCTGTAAACATCCAAATGGTTAGTTCATGAGTAATTAAGTATTGAGTAACTATTTACAGCACAGGCAAATTAAGTGCAAGTTCAGTGCTAATTCAGGTAGTAATTAAGTAGTTAATAAGTGTGAATCATTATTAAGTCTTTGTTCATGCTTTATTAAGGCTAAATAAGGTATAGTTATTATAAAGTGTTACATATATATATTTTTTTTCTTTTTTTTCCTTTTTAAGTGAGTAATAAACACGACACTAGTAATAATTTCTAGATCATTGTTATAAACCTGGACTAATATTTTTTGGGAAACAAAGGGTTAATATAATGGAATGGAAATGGACCAATCACATTTTTTCTTCCAGTGGTATCTGGGTGACTCCTCTCACCCTGCAGCACTGAACAAACACCTGCAGGTCCTTTGGTGGCTGGAACAAAGGTTGAGATTGACAGTTGTCTGAGCCAATCATATTTCACTGAGTTATGGGTGGGATCATATCCCATCATATCATATTTGCGAATACCCTGTGATAGCATTATGTAAGTGAAACCACAGCGATGAAAACCGCACTGGACACCTCTATATGGACGCCTCAGGGGCATCTGGAAGAAGAAGCAAGAGAAAAGTGCGTTAACGGCATTAAAGTAATTGTCGGCTATAATGAATGAATTAGTTATCGCAAAATTAACGCGTTAACGTGCCTGGCCCTAATTTTAAGTACAAAAAGTCTTGTTCCACTGGTAGAACATGGAAAGTGAAATTTGCTCAAACCAAATTAGCATTTTCTTAATTTAAGTCATTTTAACCTGGAAAGATTCAAGTTTTTACAGTGCATCCCTCTGAAACCAAAGCAAAACAATAAAAGGTTAGACTTAAGGCTACCAAACACTACAGGATTTTTTGGTCTTAAACGTATTTATTATTATTATTATTATTTTTTTTTTTTTTATGAGGAGAATCTTACGAGATTTAAAATTTCCAATCACAAAGGCTGCAGTGGGATCTGGCTCTCGCTTTGAGACTCTGAAGTGTTTAAAAGATCAGAACTCTGCACTTCTAGTTTAGATACAAGTCAAAATTCTGTGAAATGTGGAGCAAAACTTCTGATACAGGATCTTAAAGTCCACAGGAAGTATCAAGAGTTACTATCACTAATCTGCAGCTTCACCTCGATCCGTGCGCTGTGTGGATGTAAACAGACGCACGTGAGGAACTACTCCCACCTTTTTACTTTTAAAGAACACATTTTGTGGACTGGGTGTCATTATTTGCAAAGGACAATTTCTGTGGATAATATGAATGAAAATACTGCTGTTAAACTTTACATGTTTATGAGTAGTTTCGCTATACTGACTTTGTATCTTGCCCCTGTGTGTCTGTAACTCTGTTTACTCCTGATGCTGTATTTTATTGTCTGTTACTTTATACCAGATGAAAGAGCAGCTCGGAATCGCACCGAGGAGCACAGCGGCTTCCCCGAACTCAGGGAGAAGCAAATCACAGCCGAAACCGGGCAAATCTCCTGTAGTGTGTGGCGGCCTTAGGCTTAGAGAAACTTTATTGATCCATAAGGGAAATGACTTAGACACAGTAGCTCACGCGTCACAATAAAATATAATAACAGAGAGAACAAATTCTAAATAAGTAGCAAAAAGAGCAAGAGGAATGTGGCAAATAAGCCATAATTATGTAAATGTAAATGTACGAGTCAAAATAAAATAAAATAGAACTAAGTAATAAAAATATCTCTTATCTGTTACATAAGAGTGAGTTGCACAGTTGTAGGGAGTATTATCTGTTAAATAAGGGTGAGTTGTTGTACAGTTGTAGGGAGTATTATCTGTTACATAAGGGTGAGTTGTACAGATGTAGGGAGTATTATATGTTGCATAAAGGTGAGTTGTACAGTTGTAGGGAGTATTATCTGTTACATAAGGGTGAGTTGAACAGTTGTAGGGAGTATTATCTGTTACATAAGGGTGAGGTGTTGTACAGTTGTAGGGAGTATTATCTGTTACATACAGGTGACTTGTTGAACAGTTGTAGGGAGTATTATCTGTTGCATAAGGATGAGTTGTACAGTTGTAGGGAGTATTATCTGTTACATAAGAGTGAGTTGCACAGTTGTAGGGAGTATTATCTGTTAAATAAGGGTGAGTTGTTGTACAGTTGTAGGGAGTATTATCTGTTTCATAAGGGTGAGTTGTACAGATGTAGGGAGTATTATATGTTGCATAAAGGTGAGTTGTACAGTTGTAGGGAGTATTATCTGTTACATAAGGGTGAGTTGTACAGATGTAGGGAGTATTTATATATCTGTTGCATAAGGGTGAGTTGTACAGTTGTAGGGAGTATTATCTGTTACATAAGGGTGAGTTGAACAGTTGTAGGGAGTATTATCTGTGAATCAGGAGTGGGTTCATTTGGCACTCTGGACACAGAGGGGGGGGGGGGGTTCTGTCCTGGAGGGAGACGTCTGTCCGGTGAAGAGATCTAATCTGCTGCACGTTTATGAAGGAGGGAGATGAACTAATCACTTGGAGAGCTGTCCTGAGGAGCGGCTCCGACTCCAATCTAGTGTAATGGTGCAGAGGACAGCTGTAAGTGATGAGGTTATGGGAGCTGCTTTCATTTAAAGTGTGTATGACAGCCCAGACCACTCATTTCACTCAAACAGAAAAGTCTCGTCTAGTTTGTTTGATTTATTTTGGCGCTTACGGTTTTACTTCCTGGTCGGACATGCGCAGCAGATGTGATATAAGCAGTGTTGGGGAGTAATAGATTACATGTACCGGAGTTATCAGAGTACAAATTATGAGTAACTGTATTCAGTTACAGTTACTGTTTCAGTGAGTGGTAATTGGATTACAGTTACTTTGTTGAAATAAATGGATTACACAGAGGTATTTTCCTGTTTTCACATTTTGGGCTGAACCAGGACTAAACCAGGTCTAAAACCAGGTCTAAATCAGGACTAAATCAGGATTAAAACCAGGTCTAAACTAGGTCTAAAACCAGGTCTAAACCAGGTCTAAACAGGTCTAAACAGGTCTAAAACCAGGTCTAAACCAGGTCTAAAACCAGGTCTAAATCCAGGTCTAAACCAGGACTAAAACCAGGTCTAAACCAGGACTAAAACAGGTCTAAAACCAGGTCTCAACCAGGACTATAACCAGGTCTAAACAGGTCTTAAACCAGGACTAAACTAGATCTAAACCAGGTCTAAAACAGGACTAAACCAGGATTAAAACAGGATTTAACAGGACTAAACGATGCTGCGTGGACCATGTCTTCTCTTCTTCTATCAATAATATTTTTAATACGGTTAAGTAAAGTCTGTGCTTTTTATTTTCTTTTATCAGACAAAACATCTTATGTGAAGATTTCCTCGTCTTTGCTTCTCTACAGCAAATCAAATAATCCAAAGTATTCAGATTACATTACTCACTTAAAGTAATTTAATGGATTATGTTACAAACTACATTTTGGGGTCAGTAATCTGTAATCTGTAGGGGAATACATTTTAAAAGTTACTTTCCCAACACTGGATATACTCTACATATAAGTAAGCCCGTAACTGTTACTCATGAGCGGTCGCGATGTAAACAAAGGTTCCGTGCACAATAGCGCCCGGCAGCCTCACTGTCAGCGTCGCTACTTCCTGTCCGGTGTTATCTCCTTTGAGGTTTCTGCTGAGTCACACTGAAATGAGTAAATATTTCAAGATAAGGCGGCGAACGGGGATCTGCAGGTGGCTGTCAAAACATGTTCAAAAGTACACAGATGAAATGAGTGCTTCAGCGGAGGACACTTACGGGTTTAGAACATACACCGTGTGAAGACGTGGACTGTGGGAGTGTGACGTCACCTGGTTCAGCTCCAGTCAAGATCCAAGCTCCAAAATAACAAACGAAAACACTAGGATCATGTAGTCAAGTATGTTTATATCCAGTGTTGGGAAGGTGACTTTTCAAATGTATTCCTCTACAGATTACAGATTACATACCCCAAAATGTATCTTGTAACGTAATCCATTAAATTAGTGAGTAACGTAATCTGAATACTTTGGATTACTTGATTACGTCATGCTTTTTAAAACATGATGTAACCGCATCCTGCAAATTCTCTTGTTCTCTTCCAATTGGTTGTTGAGCACAAGTCTCCATGAACAGACTTTTGTTTTCTGTAAAGAAGCAAAGACTAGAATATGTTAACATAAGAAGTTTTATCTGCTAAAAGACAATAAAAAGCCCAGATTTTACTTAACCGTATTAAAAATATTATTGATAGAGAAATTATTTTTATATGAGATCACTGCTGCTTTAAATTATGTTCACCCTAATGTTAGTGTAATACTGTTTAGACCTGGTTTTCATTCTGGTTTTAGACCTGCTTTAGTGCTGGTTTTAGTCCTAGTTTTAGACCTGCTTTAGTGCTGGTTTTAGTCCTAGTTTAGTCCTGGTTTTAGTCCTAGTTTAGTCCTGGTTTTAGTCCTAATTTAGTCCTGCTTTAGACCTGCTTTAGTCCTGGTTTTCGCTCTGGTTTTAGACCTGCTTTAGTCCTGGTTTAATCCTGCTTTAGTCCTGGTTTTAGTCCTGGTTTAGTCCTGGTTTTAGTTCTGGTTTTAGTTCTGGTTTTAGTCCTGGTTTTAGTCCTAGTTTAGTCCTGGTTTAATCCTGCTTTAGTCCTGGATTTAGTCCTAGTTTAGTCCTGGTTTATTCCTGGTTTTAGTCCTGGTTTTCGCTCTGGTTTTAGACCTGCTTTAGTCCTGGTTTTAGTCCTAGTTTAGACCTGGTTTTAGTCCTGGTTTAGGCCAAAATGTGAAAAGAGAAAAATACCTCTGTGTAATCCATTTATTTCATCAAAGTAACTGTAATCCAATTACCACTCACTGAAACAGTAACTGTAACTGAATACAGTTACTCATAATTTGTACTCTGATTATGTAACTCTGGTACATGTAATCTGTTACTCCCCAACACTGTATATACCACATTTAAAACAACCATAACAAGTTTCACCTAAGTGTTTTACAGCATGAAACAATAACACAAATATAAAATATATAAAATATTACATGAAAGTGGTTTAATACAAAAATAGTCTAAAGTTGACATCTTCAGAGTAAAGCTCATGGGCTGTTAAACACCATCGTGAAAAAAAAACAAAACGCGTTTTTAGAAGAGTTTTGGAGTGACGTAGGGAGGAGCGAGATCTCAGGAGAAGAGGGAGGCCATTCCGAGCTTGGAGACCACCACAGAGAAAGTTGGCCTCCGCTGGTTTTGAGGTGGGATGGTGGGACGGACAGAAGGTTGAGAGAGTTGAGCTGAGTTGACCTGAGAGACCGAGGGGCAGTGTGTGGGGTTAAAAGATCAGTGATGTGCTGCGCCAGTGAGTCGAATGATTGAATGATTTAAAAACAAAGAATAACATTTTAAAATCAGTTCTGTATTTAACCAGTATCCAGTGCAGCTAGACTAAGATGGGTGTAATATGATCTCTCTTTTTGGACCTGGTGAGCAACATGGGCAATCTATAGAGAATATGGGCTGGAGACCCCAAGGTCAAGGTGGGAAACACCTCCAAAGGTTGTGCCAAGATTCTGTGGGACTTGCAGATACAGACGGACAGGATGGTGATGGACCAACCAGACATAGTGGTGGTGGATAAACAACAGAACAAATGCAGTGGCAATGTAAGGAAGAAGGAACACGAGAAACTAGAGAAATGCCAGGGGCTCTAGGAGGAGCTGGAGAAAGCCTGGAAGGGGAAGGCATCAGTGGTGCCTGTGGTGATCAGAGAACTCAGGGCTGTAACCCCCAAACTGGAAGAGACCACAGCAGATACCAGGAAAGGTAACACTTTCTAATAACTACACCTTATTTAGCCTTAATAAAGCATGAACAAAGATTTAATTAATAATGATTCACGCTTAGTAACTACTTAATTACTACCTGAATTAGCACTTAACTTGCACTTAATTCGCCTGTGCTGTAAATAGTTACTCAATACTTCTTAATTATGAACTATCATGAACTAACCATTTGCATGTTTACAAATGCATATTTAAGTTCACATTTGAGCATTTATTAATGATTAGTAAGCCATGAGAGAATGATTTACTTATAATGCAATACACTGAAAATTCAGGCAGCTGTTATCTGTTAATTCTTTCTGAGAGCTTTTCTAAAGTGAAGACTAATTATGCTTTAATAAGCATTTGTTAAGGTTGGTCAAGTTCCAGAGAAACAATAATGCATTACTAGTAAATCATTCTCTCATGGCTTACTAATCATTAATAAATGCTCAAATTTGGACTTGAATATACATTTACAAGTGCACACACAAATGGTTAGTTCATGAGTAATTAAGTAAGAAATACTTATGAGTAACTATTTACAGCACAGGTGAATTAAGTGCAAGTTAAGTGCTAATTCAGGTAGTAATTAAGTAGTTACTAAGCATGAATCATTATTAATTTAGTCTTTGTTCATGCTTTATTAAGGCTAAATAAGGTGTAGTTATTATAAAGTGTTAGCGTTTATTTTTATTAGAGAGAGAGCGAGAGTTAATACGAACATTTTAAGACCAAAATGAGGAGGCTCACAGGCTCACAGCAGCAGTTACAGTGAGAGCGGTGACAGAATATGAGTTTATCTACAAACAAATCCGAAAGAAAAATGACCAAGGCTCAGAAATATTTTAAATGGTTCAAACAGAGTGGGAGTGTGATGTTACTGTTTGATATTATGCATAATCAAAATAAAACTTTGAACTACAGCCATAATCATTATAAAACTAACTGATATTAAGACGCCAAATACTGTATGCACAAATCTCTCTCCTGTGCTGCCCGCTCTGCATCTGTGCTGATTCTTGCATTAGTTCAGCATTAATTCATATAAAAATGCATTCAAATTAGAAAGAAAAAAGATTTGGTTCCTTTAAAGGGCCCACCTCATGCAAAAGAACTCTTTTCACATTGTATCTGATATTGTACTGATTTCTTGAAGACAGTCACAGACCAGAAACTATGAAAGGCCGACAATTGCTCCTCCCCCCGCCCGTCCTGAGAAAGCACAGGCTCCACCCTCCAAACGTGACATAGGCGACGAGTGAGCCGCCCTTCCTCCGCCCATCTCAGGGAGGGAGGGGGAGACAGAAGCAGAATTGGACAAACTTGAATCTTATAATAATGATCGATGAAATGAGGTGGTCATAATGTGAACAGGCGACACTAAACATCAGTGGTCGTAATGACTGAGGTGTGAGGTGTGTTTTGTTTTCATGCAGAAGCTTTGAAGACGACTCACTAGAATAAAATGATGCCCTAAGTCTGTTGTTAGTGCCAATGTAATGTCCTAGGACGATGTAAGTTTGTCAAACTGAAACAGGTAGAACAAAAGAGATCAAAAGAAACAGAAAACGCACACCAAGATTCTTGCAGAGGTGCAAATGCAAGGAGCAGGCAGACCTGGGTGAAACAATGCATAGCACACTCAGTTGGCCGATGTCCAAATACTTTTTTACTTTTTTAATGTTTTTTTATGTAAACTGTTGTTTCTTGTTGTAGAGTGGGCTGAACTCACTGGGTGACCTCACTTTGGGACCTCCCATTCTTTGAAGGGGTTTATGGGCACCTGGGCTGGCAACCATTTTGTGTGCTGTGGTCCAAGACAAGAAAAATATCTGATGAACGCTTTTTTGCCGAAACGTTATTTTGTTAATAAAAAAGTATTTGGACATCGGCCAACTGAGTGTGCATTTTTTCACCCTGGTTTGGCTGCTCCTTGCATTTACACCTCTGCAAGAATCTTGGTGTGCGTTTTCTGTTTCTTTTGAGAACAAAGGAGATTACATGAATATTGAAATTATATGTCAGATAATCTTCAAAAATAAATGCTGCAGTTTGCTTTTAGTTCTCTTCAGCAGTTTGCTAGCGGTAAACTTACAGATCTAGGATCACTATCACTAGACCGTGGTATCTAGTTCTTGAAGCGTCTTCTGTGAAACGTCGCTCGCAAACAAAAATATTCTTGGGGACCTTTTTGTCTGTGTTCCCAGAAATAAACTCCAGACACTTAGCACGTCTTGTTTCTTCTGTCGACATGCCAAATAATTTCGACTTGCCATCGCAGCCAAATATGCACTTTCTCCACGAGGACATGGTTACAAAAAGTGTGTTTGAAGCAAAAAATAAAGATAAATAACGCAGAAAATCACACCTGTACGGTGCAGACACAGAACGGTGTGCGAGTGGGTGGAGGTGGTGGAGCTGGGGAAGAGGACGGGTGTGAAGTGTTTTCTGTTACGTCAAACGCGTCATAGGTGTATCTGCCGCGTCATCATTGTAGCAGCTTTAGTTTGTTGTCATGTGGGGGGGGGGCAGAAATACACTGCAATTTGTTTAAAAAAAAATAAATAAGCCAAATCAATCTAAAAAACACTTCGGCGACATGTACAAAAAGGTAAAAAGCTCTGAAAAGTTGATTTTGCATGAGATGGTCCCTTTAAAAATGAGATCCAATTCCAATAATTCACATTAAGGAACCATTCAAAAGAGCTGATTCACTCACGCACCTCACATAACAAGGTGAAATAAAAGTTCAGTATAGACTCTTAACACTTTCTATCTTCATGAAGACCAAACCAGATCAAGTCACCGGTCAGATCTGTGGAGAGGAGACCCCGCTCACACTCAGAATGTCTGTTTTTCTAGGTGTTTTTGAGCTATAAAACCACCTGTAATTGAATAAATGTAACATGGAGCTGTTTAATATCAAACTATGGAACTTTCCAGGCAGAGCAGTGACATCTCTGTAGATACAAGAATGTGACGGAACCTCCACCAGAAAAGTTACACAATTCACCTTTAAAACCTCCTAAAGTGCTTACGTGTGTTTTGTTTGCTTTGAGTCAGACAGGCGTGTTTGTGAAGGGGGTGTAAGCTTCCACATCATCGTCATCATCATCATCACGAGTCACTTCTCACAAAGGAGACAGGAAGAAGACAAGACCAGCTCAGAAGTTGAACAAATACTGAGTGACAATAAGAAAAGTTTTGAAAATACTTGCAGTTGGAGTGTTTTGTTTCATTCACATATGTTTAAGTAATCCTGCTTGTGATGTCATGAAGCAGTAGTTTGTCCTGTTAATAGTTGTCCTTTTACCTTTTAAGATTCCAGATGATCCAAATGATTCTAGTGAGGGTGTATGAAGTTTAAAAACGCAGTTGAGTTCTTCCTCTATCATCATATGACAGTATTTCCTCTGGAAGGTCTTCTGGTACATTTGCTGCCACATATGGTGTAAAAATCCTATAGCTTCTTAAATCTCCACTACTGGCGTATGTCCACTCTGTACTTACTTTATTGTCCAATTTTATTTTCATTAGTCATTGATTCATGTAGGATTTGACAGCGTTGCATAGCTGTCTTGATACAAATGAAAAAAGAATCTGCTGCTCGCTACCGTGATCTGCAGCTATCCACTGGAAGAGCCAACTCTTTGTTGTGATTCCGTTTACAGTAGTGCAAATGAGACGGAGCACGTCTCGTTCTTTCTGAAACAAATGGCTCTGAAGCTCTGCCTCGGAGCTCGTCTCGCAGCAGCCGATCACGTGACCAAAGTGTGGAAGTGTCAGTCCCTCCCCCTACTGCTTCACTCTGTGTGTCAATCGCTCCAGTGTATCGAAGCGTTTCATTGGCTCGGTGAATGTTCCGCTCTGCGATTGGTTCAGAGTGCTTCAGAGTGTTCAGCGCACTTCGTGGTTTGACAAGAGCTAAACTGCTACAGGATAAAAGATGCACCGATATTTCTTAAAAATGTTGGGTAGTGAGGAGTATTGTGTGACATTAGTGGTGATTTCGATGACTTTTGGCATTTGTTTCATTTTCGATGGCATCTACAAGTGGAAAAAAGTGATCCATGGTTTGGGATCATTTTGATCTAATTCCACCTAACAAGATAACACCTATTTTCTTATTTACAGCTGCTATTTATGTTGCTCTTTTCATATTATTTTTAATAATCATTATTATTGTTGTTGTTACATACAGTGTATGCTCTGCACACAAGTATTGTCTTATTGTTAAATTTGTCCACTGTTTTGTCAATGTTTCTCCAAGGCCTCAGACACGTCAAACCATTTGAGACAATATTGCGACTGAGGTGTCAGTGCTTCACGAGACTCCATTCGCCCATCACCACTTTACAGCAATCAGCAAAGTCAGCTCCCATTCAACAATTTTGTTTTTAGTTGTGTGTGTGTGTGTGTGCAAATGATAATAAAGATCCACAGCACAATTGTACATGAGAGCTTTAATTCCAAATAAAAAAAATCATTTAATTCTGAATAAAAATTAATTCTGCTTTAAAAAGACCATGTAAACACTAAATTCCTAATGAAAATTATTATTTGGAATTAAACTTAATTCCGAAGTAAGTGGGTGGTTTATTCCGATTTTAAAGCCTATATTCCTCGATCATGTTTCATGTCTATTCTTCTTAAAGATAATGTTGGTCCTTCGGCACATGCTCGTTGTGTCGTCCTTCTGACGTGATCCGTACGATCCGGTTCCACCAGTTCTGTCTTCGGACTTTCATCCACGTCTCTTTGGATTTGTGAGCGGGATGTGGGAGTGGCCTGAGGTACAGCAGCCTCACACTCAGTTTGTCTTCTTCCTCCTTCTGCGACACTCTTCCCTTCTCTTCCTCAGCTGACAGATGTAACTGCTGCACAATTATCATCGGAACCACTGCGAAAAAAGTTTGTGAAAAAAGATTATGTTTGTGTCTGTGGAGTAAAGACAAACCGAGATGACAGAAAAGCTGGTAGCAGCTGCAGTGTGTGTTTTCTTCCAGTCGACGTAAATACGTTGGTGTCTCTGTCCAATCAGAACCTTCCCCACCCCCAGATGTTGACCAGAATTAAATAAATGAGATTTAACATGTTTTCCATGTAAACCTTGGAATTATTATTTCAACTTAAACTTGAAGGAGAATATATTAATTCAGAACAATTAATTTGCAATAAAAAATAAAATTAAAAAAACATAATGTAAATGTGGTCCAATATGTTCTTTAAAGCAAATTTTTGGAGTCTAGCCGCCCTGTTTTCCTATGACAAAAAAGTAAATATATTAGATAGGATATATGGACTTACCTGTAATTTTCTCCTTGTGTGACGAATAAAGGCTCATATCTTGTATTGTTTTCCTTAGTTTATATAATGAGAGATCCTGCGCATGAAAAGAATCACGATTACACCCTCGTATAAAACACTATAGCTCTATGGCTATCTTCAAAATGAAGAGGTTGCATTTATTTTTCCTCTTCTCTGGCCAGCATTATGATAATTTGTAAATGGCCAGGCAAAAGCTGTGAAAAGCACCGAAGTGTTAATGTGAGCAAAATACACCTGCAGCAGATCTATAATCAGTGAAATTACACGTTTCTTTGGAGTTAATTTACTGACATTACTTCCATTTGACTGATTGTGAGAAACAGCCAGAAGAAACCCTCTGATTAAAGCAACAAGAGATACACAAATGGACCTAATCATATAACCTCAAAGAACTTAAAGGCACACTACTTTTCGGCTTGTCTTCATGATAATGTTATTGCTTTCTCTTGAATGTCCAGAACACCTAGACTCTGTAAGTACATCAAGGACAAGTCCCTGGCAGATGATGTGGAGGGACCATCATGGCAGGATAACCCCTTACATGGGGCATAACACCAGAACATAACTGAAGTGGCTGATATCTAGAACTCCTACAATGACTTGAGAGGGCTGGTCTGAAGGACAGCACAGGGGCTCATCCTGGAGCACAGGAGCAGACCCTGATTACTCGAGCAATAGAGGCCCAGATCTACCACACCAGACAAGACCCACGGTGTAGACTGTGCAAAAGAGGCTCCTGAGACAGTCCAGCACAGAACTGCAGAGTCTAAGATGCTGTCAGGGAAAGCATACATGGAGCGGGCATAGTGTACGGAAACATGTGTTCATGTGTGGAGACCCCAGGATCAAGGTGGGAAACACCTCCAAAGGTTGTGGAGAATGACCGAGCCAAGATCCTGTGGGACTTCCAGATACACACTGACAGGATGGTGATGGACCAACCAGACATAGTGGTGGTGGATAAGAAACAGAGCAGAGCCGTGGTGGTGGACATCACAATACCAAGTCATAGTAATATCAGGAAAAAGGAACACGAGAAACTAGAGAAATACCAGGGGCTCACAGAGGAGCTGGAGAAGACCTGGAAGGTGAAGGCATCAGTGGTGCCCGTGGTCAAAGGAGCACTCAAGGCAGTAACCCTTCAAACTGCCAACCTTCAGATCAGTGGACACAGCCAATGCCATACTGTGGAACATTCGAGGAGAGTTAAATTGTGCACGTTTATGTGTATGTGTGTATGTATGTATGTATGTCTATGTGTGTATGTATGTATGTATGTATGTATGTATGTATGTGTATATGTTTGTATGTGTATATGCATGTGTGTATGTATGTTTGTGTTTATGTGTGTATGTATGTATGTATGTATGTATGTGTGTATGTGTGTGTGTGTGTGTATGTATGTATGTATGTATGTATGTATGTATGTATGTATGTGTGTATGTATGTATGTATGCATGTATGTGTGTGTGTATGTATGTATGTGTGTGTATGTATGTATGTATGTATGTGTGTGTGTGTGTGTGTGTGTGTGTTGTGTGTGTGTGTATGTATGTATGTATGTGTATGTATGTATGTATGTATGTATGTATGTGTGTATGTATGTATGTATGTATGTGTGTGTGTGTGTGTGTGTGTGTGTGTGTGTGTGTGTGTGTGTGTGTATCTATCTATCCATCGATTTATCAGTTAATATTATGATAGAGTGTATTATGTAGCTCTCACACAAAAGCCTGTTCTGTCCGATTGGCTCCTCACTCAAATGGAGTGTTATATGACTCAGTGTTGGTTATCTGTGGTCACGACAGCATCAATGAGAGCTGTGCAAACCTGTGATTCATGCAACAAAACAAGAACTGAATCTGCTCTGCACAAACCGCCTCTAAACCCGACCAAGTGCTATTCTAATGGGCTGGAACACCATAAGTAGCTGCTTTTTTCTCCCTTTTGTTAAAATATTTTCATTTCCGGTTCAAAAAATATTATGTACTTTGGGTTGCAACGTTGAAAACTCCACTTAACTTTTCAGGTCTTTTATATGTTGTTTTGCTACATATTAAAAATTATTATTACATAAAAGAAAGAAATGTTTTCAAGTGTATTGCAAGTGACTCAGAGCCAGAGACTGTAATAAACAAAATAGTAGAGATGCACCACTATCGATAGTATCAGTGGACAGTGGCTTCCTCTTTTTTGCATCTCTAAAGGAAAAACTAAAACAGAACTCTGCCCAGAACAGTCCATCTTCCCACAATCAGGGAGTAATTTAGCTCCATAAAATGCTTTTTTTATAGCAGAAAAATAAATCTAGTTCAGCCGATATTCTGGTTGGGCTTTATATTTGATGTAAAAAAGACTATTTACAGTCTGATGTAGACCTAGGATGTGTCATGATTATTGAACTTTTATTCAGACAAAAGTGTTCAGTAGTTAATTCAGGATAAATAGCAATTACGTTACACAATTGGATCAAATATGTAATGACTTAACCGTGTTTTTTGGGAAAAATTGCCAGTCCCTACACTGGTATCGGTTCATATCAGGTATCGACAGATAGTTAAATCTTAAAGATGCACTGTGTAACTTTTTGGTTGGGGTCTGTCACCTGGTTGTTTCTATGGATATACTATGGAGATGTCATTGCTTACATCTGAGCCTTACATTTTTTAGATTACAGGTGGTTTTACAGCTCAAAAATACTTTGAAAAACAGGCAGATGTGTAACACACAAAGCAATAACATCTTCATAAAGAAAAGCTTTTAACGGATCCTCCACCAGAAAAGTTACACAATTCACCTTGAGTACTGATATTGGTATCAGAGCTAAAAAAGCTGGATCAAAAAAAAAAAAAAAAAAAAAAAAGCTCAGACTACATATTGTAAGGAACAGGAACTGGATTGAGAAATGCTTACATTTAGACTTTATGTATAAACACACTATCCACCACGTTCCAGACAGGAAGTGAGCACGGGCAGGAAGTGGTTCCTTCGAGCTCTGGTTACAATTCACTTTTTAATGAAAAAACTAAAAAAATGGAAACCTCACTCAATTATTATCTGCCTTAATGACCATCTGGTAAATGTTCCTGCAGCATGCGCTGCAACACAACTAGACTAACAACAGATTCTTCCTGCAGGTCAGCAGGCTAATCAACACACTCAAGAAAATTCCATGAACATGATAATCACTATATCCAAAACAACTAACTAATACATATATCCATGCTGCTCTCTCAGCGCTCTGCACTGCCGGACTTTTGGGCCGCATACGGACTGAACCTGGACTAAACCAGAACTGATCCCAGGACTGAACCAGGACTAAACCATGTTTAAACCATGTAACTGTGCATCTCGATTGATGTTTCTTCTGCTTGTGAAGTGATGTTGTATTTTTGACAGTTGAGTTGTGTCTGTGAATTCGTATTCGTACTGAAGAAAGCGTAATTGTAAATGCTTCATTTCGTGATTGTAATTCTTGATGTCGTAACTTTTCAGTTCGTATTCTGATGGATAAAATACACACAATATATTTTATGTACGACTGGATGCATTCGAGATTTTACAAATATTTATTTTATGCTCAACCACAGACAAATATGCACGGATTTCCCAAATATGCACAGATTCTATGCACACAAATATTTCTAAAAGCTTTCTTACTCCATAGTTTTAACTCTTAAAATAGGTCTCTGAGGTACTTTTAATTCTTAAAGGAGTTCTGTGACATAGACTCATGTTTTAAACTTTTTAAATAGTATGGTGAAGTTTGTGTAGCTTTTATACAAGTTCTGTGAGTTAGGCTTGTGCTTTACCACCAAAGAGGCCCGTAAGGCTTGTGTTTTACCTCTTAAAAGTAAGTGCATGCTTATCTTCATATGAGTAGGTGTGGACAGTGATTCAAAGAGGAATCATCTCAGTCATGGAGAAATGAGTGTCACCAGGCCAGTTGTTGTTCCTCTTCCTGGCTTTATTCCAGCGTTGCCACTCTAAACAGCAACAAACACAATAATCAAAAATAAGGGACGTACAATAACATTACATCCTTCGTAAGCTTTTATGGTTTAATGATGCAATGTCAGTCTGTCAGAACAACATGAGAAATTGAGAGCAAGAGACAAGAGAGAGCTTACTGACCTATATGAAGTCCCATTCAAAGTCCATGAGGTTCTTCAGGAGTGTGGAGACATGTGTATTCACTGTGGCAGACTTCTTTTGGACCATCATACCGGTCCTCTTGGAGACACCCTTTGCTCAGATGGCCTTTGAACCTCTCTCTGAATTGATACCAATGAAGCACCTGAAATCAGAATAGTCTATGATCAGTGACTGAATGGAAAACTACATTGTGTAGTTAGAGGTAGTCTGAGTTCTCTAACATAAGGTGATATTACAATATTACTTATTAACTGGTATTAATATCATGAGATACTGTGTGTAAATTTGCAGCTTGATTGTCCTATCACATCCATCTATATCTTGGAACAATTTTGTATGCTGAACACTGCACAGGAGCCAAATCATATACACCTCAATTAATGCTTATAGGTAGTGTGATCTAAGAAAATGTTAAGATACAGGACAGGAACATGTTATGTATCCAACTTATGTTAAAAAATCCAAACTATCCCTGTTAGTGTGTAAAAGAATGGTCTGTGATTATTTAGGTTTTAATTTTAACTAAAAGGAGTCTTACCTCTGAATTAATTCTAGAGTGCAAGTTGCCTCTTCTTGATATTGAAGGTTGAATAGATAGTAGATGGCAAACACAGCAGCCAGTCCCGTCAAAAAGGATGTGTCCATCCCGTGTGATGCCTTCAGATATTACACGACCCTCCAGCGTGCAACAGTAACTGGCCCTTCTCCGTGCACCGCACAACGCCCTCTCCTCACTTCTCCATGCACGGAATCTCCACGGCTCTTTATACTGTGTATAATGTAAACATAAAATAGTTATTGAGGAGGAGTATTGAGGATTGTTTCAGACGGAGCACTACTGAAGGCCTAGGTGTGAAATGCACGCTCTGCCACTGAAATTATTATTTTTTTTTTTCCATGAGACCACTTTTCATCAGCCAATTTATTCCTGTCTGTGTGTGTGTCTGTGGCCCGCAGGAGACCAAATAACATACTGCAACAGACAGACAATTTAGATAGATTAAATTCAAAATTTCAAGAAAGCAAACCCATTTTCAACAGTCTAATTGTTACAAAAATCATTACGCCTCATGTAAAAGTTGTTTTACCAAACAAGGATTAACGTTAGCTAACAACTCAGTGTTTAACAAATTTCATTCAGACTCGACAGAAAGTAAAATAAACTCACCACAGCATCTCTGTTCTCTGTCATTTCACTGTTTCCTCATCCACCAACTGTAGTTTACTCATTATAACCCCTTAATACTCTCTGCTAGATGTAAATATGTTCTAGCTTTAATTCATGCACCTCTTTCCCTCCTGGTTATGCTAACGTGACTGTGTAGCATTAACTGAGCTGCTTTTGTCACTCGTTCGAAGGAAGAGCAGTATATTAAACTGACCATAGCAAAATCAAATGCAAAATATAAATTAAAATAACACACTCACTCACTAGATAACTTGCTGAGCAACAGTTCAAGTTCAAACATGATTTTACTTGTATTCTCTTGGCAAAGACAGTTTTTACTTACCGTTTTATTTGTAGATGCACATTCTGATGCAGAGGAAGCAGGTCGTCTTGCAACGCATGGCTCCGATGCACTGGCAGTAAAACTTTCCCTCGCAAGTTTAGCGTGCACCAGATTTAAAAAAATACTGTAGTTTACTGTGATTTACTCTGATTTATTACATTAACATACTGTTGAAGGCATGTGTGCTGTTGCTTCACGTTCAGCAGCCCACAATGCGTTGCAAATTACAGTATAAAACTGTATTATAGTAATACAGTATATTACTGTTGGAAATTGGCCGTAAATTTACAGCAATTGCTTACAGTGTACTGTATGTACATTGCATGTCTCTGTGTGTGTGTGTGTGTTTTGGTTTTTAACTGCACATTGGCGTTCTGAGGAAACTTAATTTGGATCCCCCTGTGTAATGTCTTTTACATGGTGGAATTGTCAGGGAATTTACCCCGACCTCAATCATTAAAGAACACGCCAGAGACACAGTGGTTGGTTTTACTTGCACAAGAAGTAGGAGAGAGCTGCCTGTCTCATCCTAACTGAAGCTCTCTTCTCTCCAAAACCCTTTTATTGTAGAGCACACAGTTATCATACAATAGGTTACACTGAATACAGTACCTATTGTTCACATGTTGTCTCCTGACGGACAAGCATCCACTGACACAGCCCCATTATACACAGATTTCACATTCCAGGTGGTAGAGCCTCTAGCAATTCCCCACAGTTCTGTGTTAACCTCATGTTTACCATTACTATTTGTTTCTCCCGGTACATTATCTTTAATGAGTCAGCCGACACATCATCCATATCAACTGATACAGCTTGAACACAACAAAACAAGACAAAACAAAAAGCCAGTGTTGATAACTTTATACTACATCATGATTACCTTTACATGAATCGGCCTTTAAATGATTAATACTTTAAATGAGAAATGCTTATAACATAAAATTTCTCTAACAGGAATTGACTTTTTTTTTTTTTATAATAATTGTACTATTATTTATTTATTTATTTTTCAGCATTATTATCATTTACCTACTCATACACACGCACACATGCAGGCACACACACACACACACACACACACACACACACACACACACTTGCTCTCCCATATAGGAACAGAAGCCGTTTTCATCACCCCCTTTAACCCTTGATGTGTGCACTCCCTATTCCCTCAAGTCAAAACGTCTAATGTCTTTTACAGACCTTTTTCACAACATCCTGAAATGCCGCGCTGTACGTTTGCAGAACTTCCGGTGAATGCTTTCCTTTGGCAAAAACATGTGTGTGTAAATGTGTGTCGTATTCATAAATCTGCCCCATCAGCAAATCTTCAACCAGCAAGCTCCACAAAGGATAAACATCCTTCTATGAACAATTTATCCACAAGTAGAGAAGAGAAGAAAGACGAAAGCTTAAAGGAGAAGGCATTAGTCAACAACAGAGCAAAAGTAACATTATGGGGGGATTTCTGAATTATACCTATTGTGCACTGTAAATGTGCACGAACAAATGGATAATGGTTTATGTTTTATAAGCATCTGACTTTACCCTGGGTAAGGCTCACCGTGGCTCTTATACTTTCTCACTTTCTTGCTAAAATTTGTATCGCTCTGGCATTTTCGTTTTGTAAAGGAGCTCATCGGAGGGAAAAGACTGGAGACCCCTGTGGAAAAGAAAAAAACAGGAGCAACTTGTTAACTCTGACAGATTTTAGAATTAAATTTAAAAAATCTATTTCATGATGTAGATATTTGCATAGACAGAGATGTGTGCAGTCTTGAGACACATCTAATCTCTGAACACCTGCAGCATTCAAACTATACAAATCTATCTATGCTAAAATCTACATCATGAAATCATTTTTCTCTTTCAGTTCTTCAATCAGTCTGAGTTAACAAGTTACTTATTAAAGGGATAGTTCGGGATTTTTGACATAAATCTGTATGGCATCCCCGTGAGCAGTGTTGTGCATCAACACTGACTTACCCCCGACAGCGTCCGGTGAACTGAGATACTGGCCGTTTTCTGTGCTGACGAAAGTAGTTCAGCAAGTTGGCTGGGGACTGTATAATAAAGTGTTTTTCTTCTCAAAATAATCTGTGTTCATAAGAGTGATACATTTGCATCACAAAACCATCATCGCCTAAAAATTCAGACCTCTATAACTCATTGGCACTATTTTCTTTCCGTTCGTATCACTGCACGCTGCCGCCAAGTGACAGCCGCGCACGAATCCATCACTTTGTTCAGTTGTTCGGCAGTGTTTACATGTGCAGAACGTGAGAGAGCTAACGTGTGAACTAGAATGACAAGTATAGAAGCTTGTATAAGATACATATGAATATACCTAAAAAAAATGGTGTGAACTCTTGATTATCCAGGCTGTAACAACAAAAATCTGTCTGAATCTCCATGCACATTTCACCGTTTTCCTGTCACGGACTTTGCGCTGAGGAAACTTTAGCTTCTTGTCTTAAGCTTCAATGTGGAAACCAAACCAGGTAAGAACGAAGAAGTGCCGCTGTGTTTACAAGAGAACAGACTCAAGAATCAGCTGTAACTCTGTGTGCAGTAAATCACTCAGTGTCATATCACCAGTGAAGCTTCTACAAAACGTAACTTTATAAGTCGACTGTTATTACTATTGTAAATGTGGTGTACACTATTGGCAGCAGCTACGTGGACGTGTGGATGATTCCATGTTTCTATTAGTCGTCCATGCTTCAGTCACAGTGGAGGCTCTATGTTCTGGTGAATTTCGGCATCAGTATATTCAGGTTCATAAAGATCTCCCCTTTGCTTTGTGGTAAAGGCAAAGTCTTTATTGTCGGTGTCGTAATCAGACATGTTGTTGCTAACATTCCAAGCAGTAAACAAAGTGAACCAGGCGTGGCTGTCACCTGGCAGCAGCGCGCAGTGATACGAAGAAAGAAAATAGTGCCAAGTGATTATGAGGTCTGACTTTTTAGGCGACAGTGGTTTTGTGATGTAAATGTATCACTCTTTTGAACACATATTGTTTTGAGAAGAAAACGCTTTATTATATTGTCCCCTGCAAACTTGCCGGACTACTTTCATCAACACCGAAAACGGCCAGTATCTTGGTTCACCGGACGCTGTCGGGGGTGAGTCAGTGTTGATGCACGACACTGCTCACGGGGATGACATACAGATTTATGTCAAAAATCCCAAACTATCCCTTTGAAGGATTACTAATTACTTACGTTATTCATGACCATAATGTTAGTTTTGTGCAGTATTTCACTAATGCATCGTTGTTGTTCTCCTTTAAAAGGACAGTTCAGAATTTTGGACATAGGACCTAATTTCCAAGTGAGCCAGAGTGTTGGAGACGTGTGGAGACACTTTTTGAAATATTCCATCCAGTCCTTGTATTTGCAGAGGTCACTGGTGTTAGACTAGTGCATGTCAATGGTCATAGTTCTCCTGCCACTAAAAACAGTCTTACCCACTCCACAAAACACCCAAAACAAATCTATTATTACACCAGACTGTCCATGTGAATGTCTGTGTTGATAGAATAATGTTTGAAATAAAATTAACCTTGCGTTGCATGAATCATCGCATGTTTATTACTTTATTAAGATCCCCATTAGCTACAGTAGCTATTCTTCCTGGGGTCTCCTCAAATTCATTACATACAAATCGTTATATAACACATAAACTTCACACACAGAAACACAGAGACACAGACACAGACACATATACACACACACATACAATAACAAGACATGAAAACTCAATGTATAGGAAAAGTAATAAATAAAATGTTAAAAATAAACAATTAAACAGATATCAATAACAATAATACATAAATAAACAGTAATTAATCATTGTGTAAAAAGGAAAAGTTTGAATTTTTTTTGAAATACCTTTTTGTTATTTTCAAACAACAAAAATCCTGGCAGTTCGTTCCATGCAGCCACGGCTCGATAACTAATGGTACGCTGCATTTGATTGGTTCTGCACACAGGAAGTACACCACTTATATTTTTGACTTTGATTCATAATCGTGGGTATCTGAGAAAAACACAAATTTGTTATAAATTATTTTGGGGATTTTAGTTAAGGAGTGTGGAGGTAAGTGTTGAGGGACTATTTTCTCATATATCAGTCCGCCACTACCAAACTACAAGTACAACCCGCTGCAGCTGCTCAGTCATACATTCTTCAAATGCAAGGCTGGTTTTACTTCTAAAATAATTCTACTGATTCTACTCTAGGAGAATAGTCTAAACACCCGGTTACACTTAAAACATTCCCAGTCCATTTTTTATTTTTTTTCCCTGTCTGTATTAGTGTCTGTTTACATTTCTCTGGGCTGCAGTTTGCTTCGCTCCCCTGACATGGCTCCTCAGTGCAGCTATTTGGCCGTGGTGTTTTACAGACAGTTCGGAAGCGTCGTCCAAACGGCTCTGCCTGGGCGCGGGTGGCTGTGCCCACATTAACAGCTCCTATTGTTCCCTGTGTCTTTGGGGGCGCACTGGCATCGCTCTGTTTTAATCCCTACTCCAGCAGGCCAGATCCTGCTCGGTGCCAGGCCCGCCTCGCCGGCTCCACTTCTGCTGCATTCAGAGGACACTGTAGTTACTAATGTGAGCCTAATGCTTAATAAGACATCAACACGGCAGCAATTAGGAAAATGCCAGAGGACAACACCAGCGCTGGCAATGGGGTCATCAGGAAATAAGGCTAAGAATAGAATAGAATGCTACACAGAAACTAGACTGGCTATCCATCACGCGCTGAGCCACTTTTAGATCATTATAAGAGGATCGAAAATATTTAAAGGGATAGTTCGGGTTTTTTTACATGAATCTGTATGGCATCCCCGTGAGCAATGTCGTGCATCCACACTGACTTTACCCCCGACATCGTGAACCAAGACCCTGGCTGTTTTCGGTGCTGATGAAAGTAGTCCGGCAAGTTGGCTGGGGACAGCCGCACCTGCTTCACTTTGTTTACTACTTGGAATGTTAGTGACAACATGTCTAATTAGGACACCAACGATGAAGACATTGCCTTTACCACAAAGCCAAAGGGATATTCTTATGTATCTTATGGCTCTAGCTCTCACGTTAGCTCTCTCACATCGCGGCGGTCTGTGCATGTAAACACTGACGAACAACTGAACAAAGTGATGGATTCGTGTGCGGCTGTCACCTGGCGGCAGCGCGCAGTGATACGAATGGAAAGAAAATAGTGCCAAGCGATAATGACGTCTGACTTTTTGGAGGACGATGGTTTTGTGATGCAAATGTATCACTCTTTTGAACACAGATTATTTTGAGAAGAAAAACGCTTTATTATACAGTCCCCAGCCAACTTGCCAAACGACTTTCGTCAGCACCGAAAACGGCCAGTATCTCGGCTTCACCGGACGCTGTCGGGGGTAAGTCAGTGTGGATGCACGACACTGCTCACAGGGATGACATACAGATTTATGTCAAAAAACCCGAACTATCCCGTTAAAGAGGCTGTATTACATTTTTAGAGCTGTAATCATAATGTTGTTTCCTCATCAAATATCATCAAATTTCATTCCCACATGTTTGAGTAACACTTTATCATTAGTCTGTCTACATCTCTAAAGCTCTAAATGCTCTGTTCCAACTTGTGATGTCACGAAGCGGGAGTTTTCAAGTAAACAGCTACATTTTACCATTAGTTCAGAAGAGATTGGCAATTCCAGATGTGAAACCATCCAAATGCTTCTAGTGAAGGTATATGGAGTTTAAAAACACAGCGGAGCACTTTTTGTATCCCCATATGACATCACAAGGTGGAACAGAGTGTTTTCTGTTTGAGAGAAGAACTACTAAACTAACTAAATACACAAATAATCTTGCAGTACATTTTAAGAGTAAAATCAGGCATTCACACTTCACCACATAAAAAAGGGACAAAACTCATCCTAAACTCAGAAATAAACCTTTCATTTGTAAGATGAATATAAAATAATTGTGTGTCATACGCCAGTGTGAATGAAAAGTATAAGAAGAAGTATAGATCTGTAATATCTGCCACCTTTTCCAACATTCCAACAGTTCCAACTGAATGTATAATCTGTAGAGATGTGCAAAAATATTGAAATATGTATATACCATATTGTTTAATGTAATATACAGTATCGATATCGGGGACCAATGTATCGATATATCCCCAAGCGTATTTTTTGGTAAATTTTACTAAGATGTGTGAAGAATCTCTCAGTCGTCCAGGTAGAATCCATAGCGAGGAGAATTTTCAGTTTGTCGACTGGACAAAAGTTAATTTGGTTGAAGACGTTTCGCAGCTCATCCAAGCTGCTTCTTCAGTTCTTCAGCTCAGTTCTATATTTTGCTAAATTATTTTGTTACAGCTACAGTTTTGTTGTTTGTTCAGAGACACATTTGACATTTTCACAGTTTTTATTATTAAAATTTTTGTGTTTCATATGAACTTTGCACAAGAAGCCTAAAATGTCGGCGATCTCTCTCCTTCAATTTCTTGCCATTTGGCATCTTTATAGTCACTGTGTGTTGTGCTGTAGAGATGTTTGTTTGTTTTTTCTTGCTCCGCACTGGCAAGGAAGCAGATAAAGCACACCTACATAAATAACCAATCAGAACTGCTGAACATAGTTGTGCTCAGTTGAGATGTCAAGAACATGCCGCAATGGCTCGACAAAATGACGTCATTTTGTTGGGCCAGCCCTGGGTGCCAGAACAAAGTTATGTTCTTAAGAAGTATGAATAGACCTCGAGTCTAAGTTGAAGTCTAGATATAGGACTGAACTAAAACATAGAACTTTACTTATGCACTGTTACCCTGGAAGTCTTTCTATTAGGTTTCCCTTTTTGTTTCTTAACCTTCACCCCTTTTCCATGTCTATCCTTCTTTACAAAGCCCACACATGAACACGATTCATAACTGCTACTGCAAATAACACTCCACAAGCACAAGTCTGAAAATAGAATATAAAAAAACATATGGATTTGGGGCACAAGAGACCGGTAACTGCTTAATAATTCATCTGCTCTATAATATTCTATGCATGTGCAATTATGAAGAGCCCGACCGCCTTCGTTAGCCTGTTGCTGACTGATCGTTACTAATTAGGTCATTAAAACTGCAAAGATTTCAATTTCCCAGGACGCGTCATTAAACTTGTGTCATATAGAACAGTATAAGACAGTGATAAACGATTACCACATGTGTTCTAAGTGGAAAAGGAGCCTGCTTTATGCCTGATATTGCAATTTAAGATAATGATTGTCAAATGTAGAGCTAAAATCTGAGCACAATAAAAAATAAACTGTCAAATCAGAATTAAAGACACTGTATTAAGCTATTTTCTGATCTATGTTGCTTCCTCATCATAAACAGAGATGCAGTTGTGTTTTGTTTCATTCACAACTGTTTAAAACACAAACTCTGTGAATTCAAGCTGTTCCACCATGTGATGTCTTGTAATAGTCGAGTTTCAGCTGACGTCATTGTTATTAAAAGCCCGCGTTGCTGCTGGGAAATATTTTGGTCAGAGGCGAGAAACAGGACAGTGGTCAAACACAGTGTGTAACCTCGCGTATTTATCCCCGATAATGGTAAATTCCTGCTGCATTATCGGATGCACAAATAGAAGCACGAAAGAAGGAAAATGTCTTTTTCGTATTCTGAGTGAAAAGAACCACTAACGGTGAATTAAATGGTTTTCAAACATCCGCAGAGCAAACGTGGAAGATCCTAACAAACTGTGGACTCCAACAAGTTCAACAACACATCGAGACTCTTGGAGGTTTTCATCTTTTCTGCTGTGAATGGCCCAGGAGTTTCCACCAAGTCATTGTGGATATCACCCAAGTGAATATTTGTCCAGGTAGTTGGAGATTCAGACCAGAAATTTGGTTTGGTCCAGGCTCTGTCGGGGTTGAAAAGGGTGATTTGTCGATGCTTATGACCAATTTGTGGTCAAATGGTCTTGGGTCGTCTGTCGTTAGAGTGGATAAATAACCGGGATCAATACCTTTACGTGCTTTCTCACTCCATCCGTCATATTGAATTAGTGTTTCTTGCTGCCGACCAAAATAATTCCCAGCATGCAATGCGCGTTTTGTCAACAATGAAACTCGCCTATACAGGAAGTGCTCCGCTGTGTTTTTAAACTCCCTACATCTTCTCTAGAATCATTTGGAAGAGTTCAGCCCTGGAATTGCCAATGTCTTCTGAACAAAAGGTAAAATGGAGCTGGAGCACGTGTGAATGAAACAAAACACAACTCCAGGTATGTCAGATGAAGACATGTTTCAGTGTGGTGCCTTTAATCACTGTGCCCATATCAATAAATGTACATGTTTTAAAGACTCTTCAGGTCAGAAAACCTTTACCTGTCACCGTTTTGCAAATTGTAATACTACACATGTGGTCTGTCGTAGGTCCTTTTACACTAAGAGGCATTAAAAACGCAACAAAGTTAAATGCCAAATTATTTTGAATAAAAAAACTTTGTACACGAAAACTGTTTTGTTTACGATCAGTTGTGGGTTATGAAACAATGGAGCCACACCTTTCAGTCCAAAGAACAAAATAACGTGCCGGACGGTGCCGATCCCTGCTTTTCAATGTGTGAGTCGTAAGGACATTGTTTGAAAACTTTCGATGAGTTCTTTCGATGATTTGAGCTCAGCTGGTGAAGGCTTTAAAAACCCGGAGGAAAAATGAAAGATGTCACTCAAACGAGAGAGAGCAGGCCATTGGTATGCTCATACATGTCCACATATCGCACGCATCTGTCAGGAGTGTCTGGCCGAAAACAACGTGCTGGTTGCCTTATTCTCCAGATATGAATCTGATAGAACACCTCTGGGACAATCTGGATCACCGTGTGCACCGTCGTATTCCACTTCCAGCAACTGTCGCAGATCTTCTTACCGCTCTCTTGGAAGAGTGGGATGTGATTCCGGTGGCCGAAATCAACGAGCTTATCACTTCTATGCCACGACGAGTGCAAGCATTATTGGATGCAAATGGTGGACACACAAGATATTGATATTTGTTATCTGTGGCTGAATTTTTCTTTTGTTTTTTCGATTACCTTTTCTACTGTTGGTTTTGTCCTTTCATGTCATATCCTTTCATATCATTCAAATTTGTAACACTGAATTCATTATTAAATTGAGAAATAATATCGAAAAATTGCATTTTTAATGCCTCTTAATGTATGTACGGCAGACAAAACGGAGACTTCAGGATCACTTCTCTGACACAAAAACGCCATTACAACTAAAAATCCCAATTACTCGATGGTCCTACATTTTCAATCCTCCACTCAGTTGTAAAATCAACCTCTTAAAAGTTGTGGCAATTGAGGTAATTCCTCTAAACATCAAAGGGGGCAACAGACTCCGTCACTTGTCTCAAAAAGAAACATTCTGGATCATAACCTTAAAGACCACACGACACGGGCCTTAACGATGATTTGGATTATTCAGTGTTCCTCTGAAACTTAACTCTCTTGGCAATTACTCAAAGTAGATTATACTTTTGACGTGTAATATCTAATTGTATATTCATTATTGAATATGTGATGGTGTTACAGCCCCAGGTCTTTTGTTCTAATTTGTTTGTGTGTTCTAAATTGTTTTGCTGAGCATTCCTGATTCCTGCTGTGGGAGCCCTGGTTCGTGATTGGTGGGGCATGTCGACGCCCACCTCACCTGCAGACTCCGCCCCCTGTTTAAGGAAATTACCAGCACCTGATCGGGGCTGCTGGCGTTGGTGGCCAGTCTGCCATTTTGTGTTTGTGTTCGTGTGTAGTTTAGGTTTGTAGTTTAGTTCTGTTTTGTGCCTTTTTTTATTTGGTCACTTGATTCTGTTTGTGGGCGTATGTGGTTTCATTTGGGGAACTTGTGTTTTAGTTCATGTATGTCCCTAAGTTTTACCACTCGTTTTGTGTAAGCCTGTGTGGCCCCTTTTGTGGCACAAAACTCGTCTGTTAATTAAACATTATTTAATTTATTCCATTTTACATCTTAGTTTTATTTTTGTTACCTTCCCCTGTCCATAGCAGAGCTGGGTCATAACACATAGACACACCGACTCACCTCCAACATGTCATGTTTATCTTGTTTCTGTTCAGTGGCTCTGCTCATCACTTGTATATTCCTCATGGTTGGCCAACCTTTTAAATCTTTTTTGTTTTTGTTTTTTTTCGTGGTCTTTTTTCTGTAGCCATGTGATGCTGTCATGCAATTGATAATTAATTGTATTTAAAGGCATCTCTGTGTGTCCTGTTTTACCATTATGCCCTGACGACGACCATCTTCCTTCAAGAAATAAAGTACTTTTAATCTATTCAGTCGGAGTGCCTCGGGTTTGCCCATTTTTCAGTAAGGGTAACTTTCTGTTAAGACAACTCCAGGTCTGTTTTGGAGGAAGTAACAACATTCTGACATGACTTAAAGCTCACAAGAGTCAGTTTTGTGGACCTTGGGTTTGTACATGGGCCCGGTCAAGCAGAAGTAAACAGCAAGGCCAAAAATTCAAGTTAATGCATCTGATATAAAAATGTATTGAACAGATACATATGTACTCTAGTTTATGAAACTGTTGACCTTCTTTCTGTACCATTTTTGGTTCTAAAGTTCCATCCGTTTTAAACAGACCATGTATGAAACATGGAACAAAAATTATTTCCCAAATTTCAAAGACCTGCAAATCATGTAAATAAATGGATGTATTTCATCATATCTTGTGTTATTCCATCTTTGAACTGTTGATGAAGGGACATGATTTTTCAAAAAAATATATATATATTTAAAATGATACAAATTTGCTTGGAAGGACTGACATTTTATAGAAATAGTTTCCTTTCATTTTGAAGTAATATTAAAGTATTTGGAAGAAAAAAGCAACAAATGATGTAAAATCATGCACCTTCTACTTGCTTGCACAGTTTTCCCTCCGTTACCATGACCTTTCTTAATAAAAAATCTCATGACTCAAAAAGTAAGAGGTTTTTCAACCTAATCTTGTACCATATGGTAGAAAACTATATGAAGCAAATATTCAAACCAGTTTGTTAAGGATATGTAAGTGAGAACCAAGAGTTATCACTGTTTGGATTTATTGCCCAAAAAGTGCTGCATATTTCATTCCCTCTGTTACCGACATGATTTTTTTCATTTTTGTCAACAACTTGAAAGAATATCACAGGTTTAACTTGACCCTGTTGGAGTGTTAACTCTTTCCTACATTCTGATACTTTACTTATTTCAATAGTCCCTCTAGTTTCTGAATAAGAGACATTTGAATGTCAAAAATCTACCCGTTTCCCTCTGTTACCACTTGACCAGACCCAAGTGTTTTTTTTGCCCCTGTATTTGAGCAAACTGTGTGTTGCCCCAGTAATATAAATATAATGTATAAGCAGCTCTTGAGATGAAAATAAGTGTACTGTCTGCGTCAAAAGTATTAAGTGCTTTACTGTCCAAGACACAGGAAGGACACGGTTAGCATGCTAGTGGTGTGTAATTAGGATACTCTGAATACATAAGGCGAGTGACGAATAAGTTTGGAGCTCTGCAAACTGTTGATGTGTGAATGAAACTGCACTTTTCTACAGCGGGGGGATGATTTTGCCAGTTGAAGTTGGTATTCAAATCTAACTAACTAGTTCCTGTAGCTCTCACAGATCATTAGTATTAACTTGGAGCATGGAGTTTTAAGTGTGTGCCCAGCTTCAGAAGAGCCTTTTCAGACTGGAATGTGAAACAGAGGTGGGCTGCTGAAGCTCAGTCTGCTTTTATCCCAAACATACTGTATTTTATCGCTGTATCAGGCTCTTATGGGTTGTGATCAATAAACAATTAAATGCAAATAGTTCACATTAAAGCTCTTTTATTACTGTGATGGAGATTTATATTGTGGAAAGATTTCTCTCAGTGTGTCTTTGTGTAAATGAAAGTGATTTGTACCTGAGCCCAGAGCATCATTAAAGTGTGTGAAGACTCAGCAGACAGAACTGTTGTACCTGTCCTCAAACGGAAGTTTAAAAAAGTCAAATGTTGATTAGAAATTTGAAAGTTGATTAGCACAAGTCTGTGAAACAAAAGTCACTCTGCTTTGATATTTATGTAAGTTGTATTTCTGTATAAATACTTTGAGCTCAGATGTTTTGGGGGAGATGGAAGGGGAGATGTTCTGGGAGGAGATGTTCTGGGAGGAGATGCTCTGGAGGAGATGTTCTGGAGGAGATGTTCTGGGAGGAGATGTTCTGGGAGAGGATGTTCTGGGAGGAAATGTTCTGGGAGGAGATGCTCTGGAGGAGATGTTCTGGAGGAGATGCTCTGGAGGAGATGCTCTGGAGGAGCGTGATGTTGAAAGGACATACTGCTGGTCAGGAGAGGCTGTTGGTCTGTGGTCAGGTCAGGACTTGGCCCTGTCCATATCTGCTAGAACAAGAATAAACCTTTGTCTGTATTCTAAAAACTCATCAGGGTTCACAAATGATTTGTCATCAGAGATATCTGATTATATGGAACAATAAAAAAAAAAAAGTCTAACACTGCAGAATCCTTTAAAAACAGTATAAAGTTTTATGTTTTGAATGAACCATGCAGCCTTATGTGTTGGACCCGGAATCGGACGAGGACTTTGAGGAGCACGAAGCTCAAGCACCGCGTCCACATCAACTGAACATTACTGATTGGTAAAGTTTTAACAAACACTAGTAGATCAACTTATTATATCATGTTCACTGCAGTGTAGAATAATGATCTTATGCTGTCGCTTTTGTTTAGGTTTTCATATGGGAATTGTCAGACGATGCGGGGTGGATTGGGGGAGGAGGGCGGATGTGAAGCTCTTTCTGCTACGTCAAACGCGTCATAGGTGTATCCGCCGCGTCATCGTTGTAGCAGCTTTAGTTCGTTGTCACGTGGGAGGGGGGCAGAAATACACTGTGATTTGTTAAAAAAACGCCAAATCAATCTAAAAAAAAAACACTTTGGTGACATATACAAGGCCCACACATCATTCTTAGAAGGTAGAAAGCTCTGGAAATTTGATTTTGCATGAGATGGACCCTTTAAAAGGTTTATCAAATCAGTGATTGGAAGTTAAATATGTTGAATAATTCATGCAAAGAAAACAAAAATATGAATAAATTAACATATTAAATTCTTGCAAAGCAAATCATTTAAATTTGCTCTATGCTCATTATTTGACTTTCAGCACACGCGTTACTGTGAAATTAACCAAAGCCAGAAAGAGCAATAGAAGAAAATAATGTCTTTTTAACACGGTAACTTCCACTTTATAATGACTTAAGAAACCGAAAACTATTCTCTCAAAGTACTTTCATAACTAGAATCCATAAAGAGTGTCTCAGTTTGCCGATCTAATATAACTAAAATATTGAGGCTCGTGCTTCCATTTGCATTTTAATACTTTCCCAATGTCATTCCCGTATCTCTGCTCTGATTTGAAGTTTAACTTAAAGTGCACTGCGGAGCTTTTCAGGTTGAGCGTCTATAATGTTCCACAGTCAGTGTTGGGAAGGTGACTTTTAAAATGTATTCCCCTATAGATTACAGATTACATACACCAAAATGTAGTTTGTAACAGAATCCATTAAATTACTTAAAGTGAGTAATGTAATCTGAATACTTTGGATTACTTGATTTGATGTTGAGAAGCAAAGATGAGGATATTGTAACATAAGATGTTTTGTCTGATAAAAGAAAATAAAATAAAAAACACACTTTACTGAACCAAATTAACAATATTATTGATAGAAGACGAGGAGACACGGTCCATGCAGCATGATTTAGTCCTGTTAAATCCTGTTTTAGAGCTGTTTTAGTCCTGGTTTAGACCTGGTTTAGACCTAGTTTAAACCTGGTTTAGACCTGGTTTAGACCTGGTTTAGAAATGGTTTGGACCTGGTTTGGACCTGGTTTTAGACCTGGTTTAGACCTGGTTTAGACCTGGTTCAAACCTGGTTTAGACCTGGTTTGGACCTAGTTTAGACCTGGTTTAGACCTGGTTTGGACCTGGTTTAGACCTGGTTTGGACCTGGTTTGGACCTGGTTCAGTGTCCAGCAATAAGTGGAATACCGTGGAAAAAAAAAAAAAGGGGGATTTAGCCCGAAATGTGAAAACAGGAAAATACCGCCATGTAATCCATTTATTTCAACAAAGTAACTGTAATCCAATTACCACTCACTGAAACAGTAACTGTAACTGAATACAGTTACTCATAATTTGTACTCTGATTACGTAACTCCGGTACATGTAATCTGTTACTCCCCAACACTGTCCACAGTATGGCATTAAAGGGCCCGAATGACGCAATTTCCTGGTCTGTGTTCTAATGTTTCCTCATCGCAAACAGATCTGGAGTTGTGTTTTGTTTCATTCACACGTTTAACACACAAACCCTGCACGTTTAGACTTGGACAGAGAGAGAAGACACCCTGGTGCACCTTGTGATGCGGCCATAAAGTGCTCCACTCTGTTTTTGAACCTGAACTGTTGCGGATTCTTTAACTTCTTGGGTTCTTTTTAAAGACAATGCAGTAAAGTGTATTTACCTTGTTCACGTGTTTTTGCTGCTGCTGTATAACATCTTCAGAACTGTCACCGATGTTGGTGGTGACGTGTCGTATATCAACTGTTGTTACTTCCTGTAGGTGTGGTCAGCTGTTGTTACTTCCTGTAGGCGTGGTCACATGTTGTTACTTCCTGTAGGCGTGGTCACATGTTATTACTTCCTGTAGGCGTGGTCAGCTGTTGTTACTTCCTGTGGGCGTGGTCACATGTTGTTACTTCCTGTAGGTGTGGTCAGCTGTTGTTACTTCCTGTAGGCGTGGTCACATGTTGTTACTTCCTGTAGGCGTGGTCACATGTTGTTACTTCCTGTAGGCGTGGTCAGCTGTTGTTACTTCTTGTGGGCGTGGTCACATGTTGTTACTTCCTGTAGGTGTGGTCAGATGTTGTTACTTCCTGTAGGCGTGTTTAGCCTGATGGACCTGCAGGTCGCTCAGACTGACCACGGCTCCCGTCGCCCGGTGTTCTCTGAAGGACGTTGTTCAGGTGTGTGAAAGGCGGATCGCTCCATCATCTCGGTTAATGCGAGTGTCCGTGCCTCGTTTCCTGATTTCACTGTCCACCTTGATCCAGAGTTTGAACTTGTTGTTTTCTGATCCAATGACCCGAGCCCCGTCCCAATCCATTATGTGGTTGTTTCTTTTACAGTGTCTGATATGACGGATTTTAGGTTTTCCTGTTCTGCATTTATCTTTTTGTGTTCTGGTGAGTCTCCCTGATGTTTCCTTTTCGCTTTCCTTTTGGTGTTCCTTTTTTCAAATGTGAAATGCCCGGCCTGTTTCCCCAATGTATGATTTATTCCATGATTTGCATTGGATTTCGTAGATGGCGTTGCATTTTTGTTCTTGTGGGATTTTGTCTTTGGGATGTACGAGCTGTTGGCAGAGTTCTGTGTATGATTTGACTCCAGTGTTTTTATGTCTCTCTGGATGGGTTCAGTTATTCCTCTAATGTATGGTAGTGTGACTGTATTTTTCTGATCCCGCTGCCCTCAGTTGGTTTGTTGTGTTTTTTTCCGGGGTTTGTTGGTTTTATTGACACGTCACCACCAACACCGGCGACAGATCTGAAGATGCTGCAGCAGCCGAAACACGTCAACAAGGTAAATACACTTTACTGCATTGTCTTTAAAAATAACCTATGAAGTTAAAGCATATAAGAAGACAAAATGAACATCACTGGCCTGTTGCAGAGTCTTTTTAACAAAAAAGAAATAATATGGCGTAGTCAGAATAGTGTTTGTGATTTTATTTACAGAAGTGCACAAAAACAGTGAAAAAGGGAAATATATAAGTCACACATAACACGGAAGACAAGTACCGTATTTTCCGCACTATGTTGGTACATCCTCTTGTGTATGTTTGTGAAGAGGCAATAAAATAAGAACAGATCAGAAAACTTTAAAAACAGATAAAAACCCAAAGCCACACTGACTGGACCGAAGACAAAGTGAAAAGTCGCCCCTCTGTAGTTGACTCTTGTTCACTGACATTTAAAAATAACAGTTGAACCAGTGGCTCCTGACATTTCCTCGTCATCATGCCTCACTCGGGGACAGACACCGGTGCTCCCGTAAGTCCCTGTTATTCAAAACAACAGGACGAACGCTGGAGTGTCCTTCAGACTCCACCACGCTGAGTGAAATGGCTCCGAGCTGTGAGTTTAAAGTGATGAGGTAACCACTGCCAAAGACCCACTCACCGAAGCATGACTCAGCACTAACGCGAAGCACTAGATTAGCCACAAAACATCATTTGAAGAGACAGAAAGGATAGAAAACACCAGGTGCACTAAGGGAGATAACTATAACTGACCAGTGACCGTTAAAGGTGCACTGTGTAACTTTTCTGGGGAAGGGTCAGTCAAAATATTTTCTCCATGGAGATATTATAGCTTCCAATCCAAGTTTAATATGTATAGCACATTTTACCAACACAATGTCTCTAAAGTGCTGCAGAGTTGGCACAATGTAAATGAACACATTAATTAAAATAAAACCTAAAATAAATCATTAAGCAAGTCAATAAAAAACATAAAAAAAAATAAAATAAAAAAATAAATAAAAAAATAAAATCAGTTATCAACAATCTAATCAGTTATTAAACCTTTCTATCTTCATGGAGACCAAACCAGATCAAGTTACAGGTCAGATCTGTGGAGAGGCGACCCCGCTCACAGTCAGAATGTCTGTTTTTCGAGGTGTTTTTGAGCAATAAAATCACCTGTAATTGAATAAATGTAAAGTTTAAACCTTCAAGACCTAAGGGCAATTTTAGTACATTTGTCGTCACCTGGATTTTAAATTTTTTTTAATTTATTGTTGTTATTAACAACCTGTTATTTCACAATCTGCTGTGTTGTATATATATATACAGGGCAGTTGTGGCTACAGTAGTAGTTTACCACCACCGGGTGCGGAGTGAATGAATAATGCTCTGAAAAGAATCTTTGAGTGTCCAAAAAATCACTACAACTTTTTGGACATAAAAAAATGCTTAATTTAGGGCCTTAGCTACCATTATATATATATATATATATATATATATATATATATATATATATATATATATATATATATATAGTGTGTGTGTGTGTGTGTGTGTGTGTGTGTGTGTGTGTGTGTGTGTGTGTGTGTGTGTGTGTGCAATGTCGAGGTGTCAGTCAGTTGTGAAACAGTTGGTGTCAGGTCCAGGACACAGAGTCACATCACTTCCTGTATTTCCATGAGGTTTATTACATTTGGATTTGAACATTTGGACTGAAATAAACCTGAAAATAAAAACAGCAGGAGATATACAATTACACAGACCAAGATGTGTAATTTTTTATTTATTTGAGAAATAAGTGCACTTAGAGCGACTTTTTCAATTATTACAAACACAGATGCTCAGAGCATCGACCATTTTGACTCATTACACTCTTTGGTAAAGTTCAGGCCAATCAAAATGGATGGAGCTCATGAGTTTGGAGGAAAACAAAGTTCCTATTAGACCTTCAATATCATCATGCAGTGTGTGACTTAGGATAATGCCAGAAATATGCTCGGAAAAGCTGTCAGCTATTCAAGAAAAATAAAGTTTCTTTCTGTTATGGTTGGAAAGTTATGCACGGTTATATAAAACATGTTCGCCGGTGGTTAAGGGTTAATGTTACACTGTGAAACATTCCAGGCAGAGCAGTGACATCTCCATAGAAACAAGCAGATGACACACCCCCAACCAAATAAGTTACACAGTGCACCTTGAAGTGATGAGGTGAATACTGTCAAAGACCCACTCAACCTGGAGGTTGGGAGCCTCCAGCAGCTCTCAAACCTTTCCCCAGTAGCTCGCAAAGAGATTTCTGAATCATATGTCCTGTGCTGAACAACTGTAACTTGATAAATGCATCAATCTGAGACTTATCTTTGTGCACTAATGAAAATGGATAATAGTTGTGTAAATGTTTTATAAGCATCAAACTGCACCACATCTAAGCCTCTTCTATTTACTCCAGTCCTTTTCGTTTTGTAAGGTCGGCTCACCAGAGGAAAAAGGTTGGAGACCCCTGCACTAAACCATGACTCAGCACTAAGGCAAAGTACTATTTTAGACACAAAACATCACTCGAAGAAAGAGATAGAAATGATAGAAATCTAAATCTAAATAACAGAGATGTAACAATATCCAAATCTCTCTATTATCACAATATGAATCTCACAATACGATATTTATTTAGATATTTTGGAGAGGCTGATATAATTGTAGATAGGACACATTTTTAAAATACATTGACAAGATTTTGGTGTGAATTATTTCTGCCATAATCCCAAGAATTCAAGTAAAAAACATATTTCTTCAAGTTGTCTGCACTGAAATGAATCAGGGGATATGTAGCTCCCGATGTTTTTAAAATTGATAATTGATATATTTTGACAGCCCATGGTATTATTGTGAGACTCTTGATGATACAATCACAAAATTTCAGCTATTGTTACAACCTGATGAAATAACTCTGTATATAAAACTGAAAACATGTGAATGAGCAGAAAATGCTGCGTATTTAGTCTGAGTTCTTTTCTCAAACAGACAACACCTTGTGATGTCATGTTGTGAGACAAAAAGTGTTCGACTGTGTTTTAAAACTTCATGGCAGATGCTATTTGCACCCAGGGTGTAAATAGTTAACACTGTTATTCACACAAAGGGCAAATAGTCATTGTTGCGTTTTACACCCGGGTGTATTTAGCATTTTTGTCTAGGAACACCCGGGTGCCCTTCTATGTGCCAACGCTATTTACACTCAGGTTATTCATTTAAAAAATAACATAAAATAAAATAAAAAACTCACTGTCAGTACAAACATAAAGGCACCAGCCCAGTCAAAAGCAGTAATATTTGTTTGGAAAGGCTTTACTGCTGCGTGATGAAGAGGACAGCACACGCGCAAGGGACAATTTGCCTGGAGATGAAAGTGACACGAGAGCAGACATAAATAAAGTGACTGTACATGAGTGAAATGACTGTTCAATAAAGAGACGTGCTGAACCTGCACACGTACAACATGCACATGTATGATTTCTGTAAAGTTTAACATGAACCATCTCCAGAACAGACTCACCATCTGTCCGACAGAAGCTCCGCATCAGGGCATAGAGAGAACTGTCTTTATCGGTGGGTATTTTATGCAAATGAACCTTGTGACGTTAGGTTTGTTTTTTGTGCACAAAGCTGCATTAAACACATTATAATCTCAAACAAGGCTGATGCCGCTCTATAGAAATGCTGGTGCTTGCGAGGGCCAAATGCTGACATTTAAACCACTTTTAATGTTACCATTATCTTACTCGAGGCTGTACTTGAACTGCTGAATAGACAGATCATCATATACATCGCACAAGCTAAAAAAACTGCCCATGATGATGTGATGCTTTCAAGGTTACGTGATTTTTTTGGCCTCTATGTGACCTGTATCTGATCTTTTAATGACAGTCTGAACCACACAGATCCGATTTTTTCAAATGTGACCCAGGCCACTTGGATATGTGCTCCTAAAACTGATACATATCTGATCTTTTGACATGTGACTTCAGTCTGAACGGCCAAAGTGCATTCATCCACCTACAAGTTATCAACAAGACACAAACGTCACTATTCTGCACTGAAGTAGGTGAAAATTGTTAATGAACTCCGTGTCACTGAAGTGAAGCACATCACCACATCGCTGCCACTGCCCCACAAAACACCACAACCAAAAACCTCGTCCTTCTCCTTCTCAATCTCCTCCTTAAAACAAGTAAGTTGTTCATGTTCTGGCTCCGGTACGAGAGGAACTTTAAAATCTCCAGGTGCTCAATGCTGTGTCCATGTTTGAACAACTTCTGTAAACACAGAGACGCTCGCTGCGGTTGACGTCGTCGTGTCTCCAGTGCACATGCAGGACACTTTCGGGCCATTTAATGTTCACACTGGAGATCACATACAAGTCACATTTAACTGGAAATGTGAACGACCTCGCAAAAACATCGGATTTCACAAAAAATCCGAATTTAGCGTTGAGCCCTGCAGTCTGAACGCAGCGTTAATTACTCAAACAGGCATTGCTAAAATATTTTGTAGCAACACTGACTTACCTTTTACCTTACCTTCGTTTTGCATTTTATTTCTTTGGATTCTCAAATCCAGCTTCCCGCACTTTTCACAGGAAACAGTGTAAGCAGACACGTCACACTTCCCTTTTTTCTTGAGACAGGTGTAAATAGAAAAAAATTGTGTCCATTGAACTATTAACACTGAGGGTGCAAATAGACACTCCGAAAATTTCATACACCTTCATTAGAATCATCTGGATCATTTCAGGCCGAGAAATACCAATCTCTACTAAACGAAAGATAAAAAAGTAGCCATTAACTTGGAAAGTACCACTACATGACATCACAAGGCTGGGCGCTCCCTTAGAGATAGGGTGAGGAGCTCAGTCACACGGGAGGAGCTCGGAGTAGAGCCGCTGCTCCTCCACGTCGAGAGGAGCCAGTTGAGGTGGCTCGGGCATCTGTTCCTGATGCCTCCTGGACGCCTCCCTCGGGAGGTGTTCTGGGCATGTCCCACCGGGAGGAGGCCCCAGGGAAGACCCAGGACACGCTGGAGGGACTATGTCTCTGGGCTGGTCTGGGAACACCTTGGGGTCCCGCTGGAGGACGTGTCTGGGGTGAAGGAAGTCTGGGAGTCCCTGCTTAGACTGCTGCCCCCGCGACCCGGCCCCGGATAAGACAAAAATGGATGGATGGACATCACAAGGTGGAACAGAGCATTTTGAGCTTTGGAGATGTGGACAGAGTCATATTAAGGGGTTACTCAGACAAGAAAAAAAAAAAAAGTAACCCTAGGTGTGTTTTTGCAGAGGTAACATTATAACACGGCTTAAAGTTCACCAGAGTCTACTTTGTGTAATACAGAACCTTTAAGGAAATTGCTAACCCATTGTACATTCAGTTCTTTCCTTTTTTGAAAAATGGCGTGAATTCAAACTGTACCAACTCTCCAGTCTTCCCCGAAGGACCCTCTCCGCTTCCGGGGACAAAACTGTGAAGTGGAGCCAAGTCACTGCAGTAAAACGCTGGATTCGATCCTCACTTTTCCAGCCAATTTTGACCTATTTTCCTGTACAATTTTAGAAGCAGATTTCTGTAGCGTCGTGACAATATTTGGGGTTTGAAAAGCTCACATTGTTTCTATCCTTTTGGCTTTATTTTAGTTCATAACACATTTCACAAGAGTCCAGCACCTTTGTCTCCAAATGATCTTTATTACATTTATTCACTTGTGTTGATAAATGTGTTTTATAACTCAAAAAATATCTTGAAAAATATGCATTGTTGCTGTGTGTAGGTGAGTGGGCTTGCATCTCTACAGACAGTTTTGGGAAGGTGACTTTTAAAATGTATTCTCCTACAGATTACAGATTACATACCCCAAAATGTAGTTTGTAACGTAATCCATTAAATTACTTAAAGTGAGTAACGTAATCTGAATACTTTGGATTACTTGATTTGCTGTAGAGAAACAAAGATGAGGAAATCTTCACATAAGAAATTTTGTCTGTTAAAAGAAAATAAAAAGCCCAGACTTTACTGAACCAAATAAAAAAAAGTATTGATAGAAGAAGTTTAGTCTTGTTAAATCCTGTTTGAGACATAGTTTAGACCTGGTTTTAGTCCTGGTCTAGTCCTAGTTTAGTCCTGGTTTGGACCTGGGTTTAGACCTGGTTTAGTCCTAGTTTAGACCTGGTTTAGACCTGGTTTAGACCTGGTCTGGACCTGGTTTTGTCCTAGTTTAGACCTGGTTTAGACCTGGTTTAGACCTGGTTTGGACCTGGTTTGGACCTGGGTTTAGACCTGGTTTAGACCTGGTTTAGACCTGGTTTAGACCTGGTTTAGACCTGGTTTGGACCTGGTTTTAGACCTGGTTTAGACCTGGTTTAGACCTGGTTTTAGACCTGTTTAGACCTGGTTTAGACCTGGTAGCCCGAAATGTGAAAACAGGGAAATACCACCGTGTAATCCATTTATTTCAACAAAGTAACTGTAATCCAATTACCACTCACTGAAACAGCAACTGTAACTGAATACAGTTACTCATAATTTGTACTCTGATTACGTAACTCCGATACATGTAATCGGTTACTCCCCAACACTTTTTATGACTCACACTTACAGCGTCCCTCCCAAAGTGCCACAGGTTAAAACAGACACACACAAACTTGACTTTTTCCGTTCCAAATGAATTGTGTGTTCGGTTTTGATGCTGGTCTGTGAACAGCGGTGCACCTGCCAGATACTGATCCGAGCACAAAAGCTTCAAAGGTTATGCAAATTAGAGGCGAGAAAAAGGGAAGACGCAAAAGTGATGAGACGAGGAGTTTTGGACGGATTTAGAGCATCGCAAACAGCACAAGCACTTTTTATGAGGTATTAACCCACTTCCTGTTTGGCTTTGTGTAACGTTTTGAAAAACAGATGAAGCTCCTTACCCCCACAGACTTTGAAGAGAGCGTGATTTAACTGTGCCGACACTTTTCAACTTCATCATCTCTAAACGTTAGCTCTAACCAGTGTTGGGAAAGTCACTTTTAAAATGTATTCCCCTACAGATTACAGATTACATACCCCAAAATGTAGTTTGTAACGTAACCCATTAAATTACTTAAAGTGAGTAATGTAATCTGAATACTTTGGATTACTTGATTTGCTGTAGAGAAGCAAAGACGAGGATATCGTAACATAAGATGTTTTGTCTGATAAAAGAAAATTAAAAGCCCAGACTTTACTGAACCAAATTAAGTATGTTATTCATAGAAGAGGAGGAGACACGTCCATGCAGCATGATTTAGTCCTGATTTAGTCCTGTTTTAGTCCTGATTTAGTCCTGTTTTAGTCCTGATTTAGTCCTGATTTAGTCCTGTTTTAGTCCTGATTTAGTCCTGTTTTAGTCCTGATTTAGTCCCAGTTTAGATGTAGTTTACATCTAGTTTAGACCTGATTTTAGTCCTGGTTTAGATCTAGTTCAGACCTAGTTTTAGTCCTGGTTTAGTACTGGTTTAGTTTCCGGCAATGAGTGGAATTACCGAAAAAAATAAAAATAAAAAAAAAAGCGGGAATATAGCCCAAAATGTGAAAACAAGAAAATCCCACCGTGTAATCCATTTATTTCAACAAAGTAACTGTAATACAATTACCACTCACTGAAACAGTAACTGTAACTGAATACAGTTACTCATAATTTGTACTCTGATTACATAACTCCGATACATGTAATCTGTTACTCCCCAACACTGGCTCTAACATAACTAGACTGCACTGATTGTTACGGATTTGTTGTCATTTTTAATCACACCCTCAAACTGTACCATTGTAACTGCTGCTGTTCAGATACCATTTTTATAGGATCCAATATGATACAATACTTGGATTTAAGGAACTCGCCAATACCGATACCGATAACAGGAGTGTGCCTATGTTCCAACACTTCCTTTATCATCACTTTGCATCAGATTTTAGCTCCATTTCTCCCAATTTAGTCGTCAATTACACTCGACCTATTCTCCAGCAGCACTTGACTGCAGATGTGATGTAGAGGTCACGGTGCAAAGGATCCTAGACTGAACTGACTTTGAATCATTCCTTTAAATGCAGTTAAAAAAAAAAAAAGTTTTAGAGTTTCATTTGAAAAATATCATAGAAATAAGAAAGAAAAATCTTAGAAATAAAGGAACATAGAGCTGAGGGAACACAGGGCTGACTACGGCTACGTTCAGACTGCAGGGCTTCACGCTCAATTCCAATTTTTGTGTGAAATCCGATGTTTTTGCGAGGTCGTTCACATTTCCAATAAAATGTGACTTGTATGTGATCTCCAGTGTGAACATAAAACGGCCCAAAAGTGTCCCACATGTGCACTGGAGACACGATGACATCAACCACAGCGAGCGTGCTCTGTGTTTACAGAAGTTGTCCAAACATGGAGGCAGCATTGAGCACCTGGAGATTTTAAAGTTCCTCTCGTACCGGAGCCAGAACATGAACAACTTACTTGTTTTAAGGAGGAGATTGAGAAGGAGAAGGATGAGGTTTTTGGTCATGGTGTTTTGTGGGGCAGCGTCAGCGACGTCTGTTGAAAGGAACATGTGGATGTAGAGGCGTAGCCAAGAGTGGTGAGTGGTGATGTGCTTCACTTCAGTGACACGGAGTTCATGAACAATTTTCACCTACTTCAGCGCAGAATAGTGACATTTGTGTCTTGTTGATAACGTGTAGGTGGATGAATGCACTTTGGCCGTTCACACTGAAGTCACATGTCAAAAGATCAGATATCTGGGGGCAGCAGTAGCTCAGTTGGTAGAGCATTTGCCCACTGATCTGAAGGTTGGTGGTTCGAATCCGGTTCTCGACATAAAACATTACAGGTTGAGTGGTCAGATCCACTGACCCACAGGTTGGCAGATGAGCTTCCAGCTCCCACAGATGAATGCTGTTTTTGTGTCCTTGGGCAAGACACTTAACCCACCTTGCCCACAGTGTCTGTGTACACTGGGTGAGTGGTTCCTTGTTGTAAAGTGCTTTGAGTGCCAAAAAATCAGATTTGGGTCACTTCAGGCTGCAGTCTGAACATATCCTAATAACAGTCTAATACGGCATAGTGTCAAGAAGTAGCTAAGACTTTCTCTAAAGAAAATCTGGAAGAATAAATGAACTTTTGAGTGTTAAGAGTCAAATATATAATGTTCTTAATGATCAGTGTGTGTCAGGTGACCAGACTGGGCTGAACACATGTTTCATCATGTATTTTCATGTAGTTTTCTTGTACATCCATGTATCCTGCTGCCCGTACAAAGTCGAAAAGCTGCCATTATGTACGCCAGAGTTTGTGAAGCTATAAACTTTTACAGCTTATGAACGTATCTCCCCTAATGTGAGGAGACTTTTCATCAAATAAAAGTTGGTGTAGAGTTCAAGACATGAAGAACTGTGTCCTGATCATCCAACTTCTCCACAGAAGCTAATATGCTTTTGTAATAATATGCTTGATAAATGTAGGTGCTTTTTCTGATTTGTAGCGCTCTGTCCCCTCACTGTGAGAAGAGCGAGGAGTGGGAACATGGAGTTTAGACGCGTGGTGTTGGAGAAGCGCCAGCGATTGCGTCCATGGAAGTATAATATGATGGTTTTATTGTAGAACCATGACTGTATCTGATCTGATGAGCCAAGATTGTCGCCAAAACTAAGAAAAGTGTCCCGCTCAAACCTGTCGATTGATAGAGTCAAAATCACGGACATTTTGGCACCATTTAGAATTCCTCCTGGACGTTTTTTTGGCTCGCAAACGGAGGACGTGTCCGGGAAAAAGAAGATGTCTGGTCACCTTAAAGTAGTGCTGATTTAAGCACTTGTACTTTTCTACTTCTTCACTTTCTACCACAGCATAGATTAAAACAACAGTGAGGCCTGGAAAAGCCCGAGTTAGTGCAGTCACCGCTGTTGCTGGGCTGTACTCTCTCCATAGCGCATTTTTTCTGACCACAGTTTGAACGTCCGCACCAATCGCTCACTGAAGGTATCAAAGCGGAAACTAAAAATGTCTTTTCTGTTATTATCGGCGTGTTTTAAGAGTCTGCAGAACCTCCACAGTCTATTTAACCTGCTCAGGGCGTTTGCAGAAGCATTAGCTGCAGATGGCGACAGCGGCTGCTTGCATTTACGTGTCCTCGTTCGGGAAAATACACAGGGATATCGGATCGAAAAATGTGCGGTATCTGAGCACACGATTGGAACATTTTAAAAACACGCAAATGACAAACCCAAACAACTTTGAAGATATCATATTTTAAAGATACATTGGAAATGGTTTGATTTTGTCGTGTTATTGCCAAGCATGTTCCGCAGTATGTCATTAAACTTATCTTCACTTCATAGAGACAAGCAGGTGGAGCTAACGGACACATTTTCAACATTTTGTTTATATCCGACACTTGAGGACAAATGTAATACTTGTTTCCCTCTTTTTTATTCGTAGTCTTCATCAACCAGACAGACATCAACACAACAAATAAAAAAAATTGACACAAATATAAACAATAACAATATTTAACAAAAAAAAAATAATAATAATTACAACCAAAGAATAAGCCATACTGACCAAAAAGAAGAAGAAGAAGAAGAAGAAGAAGTAATAATTTATTTTTAATTGTTAGGTGCTATGGCAACTCTGCTTGATTTATTATTATTATTATTATTATTATTATTATTATTATTATTATTTATATAATAATAATAATATATTTTTATTATTTTTTTTATTTAGCTCTGAAATTCATAAATAGCTATTTCTTGGACATAGGGGAAACACAATTTAACTCAAACAATACTTTTTTTTTTTCAAGAGTAAATGACATCTGGTATGAGCTGCCTTTAGTCCAGTAGAGATTTGCAATTCCAGGGCTTAAATCATCCAAATGATTCTAATGAAAGTGTATGGAGTAATGGAGCACTTCCTGTATCACCACACGACATCACAAGAGTGTTTTCTGTCTGAGAGAGAAAAACTCAGCCTAAATCTGCAGGTGTGTGTGTTAAACATGTGTGAACGAAGCAAAACACAACTCCAGATCTGTTTGTGATGCGGAAACATTAGAACATTGATCAGAAAATGGTGTAATCACATCTGCCCTCTACTGGTAAAATCAGTCAAATTAAGTTTCAGATGGGAGTTTAAGGGCAATTTTAGTACATTTGTTGTTGTCTGGATTTTTTTTTCTTACTTGCTGATATTAAAGCTCCCCCTTTTACCCCCAATTTTTAAATTTTTAAAATTAATTAATTAATTTATTTTTTATCATTTCAGCTGTACTACTGCTGTAGTTGTGTAAAAAAAATAAAAATAAAAAAATAATACAAAATATAATAAAAAATTAATAATAATAATAATAATAATAATAATAATAATAATAATAATAATAATAATAATAATAACAAAAAACAAAAACACACACAAAACAAAAAAAAAAACCTAAGATAAAAGTCATCACACAGCAAACATGTATAAACAACTTTTGGGGCATAAAATAAGAAAAAAAAAATTATTAAATAAATTAGGACCTTACCTACAAAAGGGCAAAATATCATGTCTGTAAGGAAACTCAAAATATACTTATTGCCTGAAAACATAAACAAAAACAAAAAAAAGTACAATGTCCCCATGACTTTCCTGGTGTCAGTCGTGGAAACAGCTGGTGTCAGGTCCAGGACACAGAGCCACATCACTTCCTGCTTTTCCATGAGGTTTATTACATTTGGATTTGTACATTTAGACTGAAAAAAAAAAAATAGCAAGTGATGTGCAATGACACAGACCAAGATGTGTCATTTTCCATTTAATTGAGAAATAAGTGAACTTAGAGCAATTTTTTTCAACTGTTCCGAACACAGACGCTCAGAGCATTGACCATTTTGACTCACTACACTCTTTGGCAAAATTTGGTCCAATCAAAATGGACGGAGTGCGTGAGTTTGGTGGAAATTCCTTGTTTTCCCTACGTCATCACGCAGAGCGAGTGTGACGTAGAATAATGCCGGAAATATGCTCAGAAAGCCGCAATTCTCAGCTGTTCAAGTGAAAAAAGTAAGTTTTTATCTTTCATGGTTGGAAAGTTATAAAACTAGGGGTGTTAAATTATCATTATTATTATTATTATTGTTCATTGTGATTAATTAATTACAGTCATATTTAGCGCGTTATGTTTTTTAATCCCGTTAATCTCATTTTGAATCTCTAAATTTATTGTTTCTGTACCCGAGATGCCTTATTATAAAATCTGTCTTTATGTGTTGTTGGGACAATAACAAATCACTCCCACAAAGAATTGCAATTTTCATTCCTGTTCTCACCCGCATCTGCGATAAACCTGCACACGTCTGATCTCTGAAAACGTCACGACACAGACACAGAACAGACTCACCTTCAGCATCAACATCCCTCTGTCACAGAAAGAACATCGATATTCCACTGAGTCATGTCCTTTAGTCCTCACTTAGTTCATGCAAATGAGCCATGTGGTTTTAAGTTTAGTTTCTGTGAGACTTGCACAAAGCTGTATTAAACACATGATAATGTCAAACGGGCTGATGTGGCTCTTGAGTGGTGATGTTTATATGTTGTAAAGTTGAATTTATTTATGCAGAGTCATAGTGATAATAAGGATGATAACTAATTATTTAGAGTTTGACAAAGAACACAGTGGAATGTAAATGAGTGCATCTGCTAAAGTTTGTTAAACAATAAATTACTTAATAAACTCACTTTTTTTGTTCTATATCAGTCTTTTGATCTGCCATAATAATGTAAAAATTAATTTAAATGAAAATACCTCAAGTTGAAACTTTTCTCAGCAATTTTTAGGTGAGATTATAAAAGAGATTAATTAGATTTATTATTTACAGATCATAAATAATTAATCTCTCAAGTGGTTTTAATCTCTTGACATCACTATATAAAACATATTATCAGGTATCATATACGCTACGGTCGGTCTGGGAGGGTTAAAGGCCGTGTCTGGAATTTGAACCACGAGTGAAGAAGACATGATGTTTCAGAATGAACTGTTAGCCCCGCCCACTTTGGTCTCCTCTCCCACCCTTATGTTCAAGTATATGACAGACGAGTGAAAAACTGTCCGGGATAGTCACAGGCAGCAGTTGTTTCCATGTGGCTCTTATCCAACAATGTGTCTGGAGAGTCCCTCGACGTATCCTTCCATCCAACAAGATTAAATCCATTTACAAGCTACAGTTTTGTCATTGTGAGAAATTGTAAATATTGATCTACATGTATATGAAGCAGTGCTTTACAATTCCTCGTCAGTTTTAGAAATTGTAGCTGTTAACTTGAAAATTACCGCTTCACGACAGTGCAAAGTGGAACAGAGCATTTGGAGCTTTGGAGATGTAGACAAAGGCTACCTTCAGACCCAAATCTGATTTTTTGGCCCCTATGTGACCTGTATCTTAATGTCAGTCTGAACCACACAGATCCGATTTTTTCAAATGTGACCCAGGACACTTGGATATGTGCTCCTAAAACCAATACATATCTGATCTTTTGACATGAGACTTCAGTCTGAACGGCCAAAGCGCATTCATCCACCTACATGTTATTGTGATAGAAATTTTGATTGTGGAAAGATTTCTTTCAATCTGTCTTTGTGTAAATGGATGTGATTTCCACCTGAAACCCAGACCAGTCATTAACATGTGTAAAGGTTCATCAGGCACATCTGTCTCCGCCTTCAGGAAGCCCTTTGTTGTCCTCAACTGTATGTTAATTTAGTACAACCCTCTGAAACCAAAGTCACTCTGCTTTGATATGTATGTAACTTGTATTTCTGTATAAATACTCAGAGCTCAAATGCTCGGGAGATAGATGGGGAGAGACTGGGAGATATGGTGGGAGATGTAGTAGGAACATACTACTGGTGGGGAGAGGCTGTGGCCAGGGCAGGCCTAGGCCCTGTCCATATCTGCTGTAACAAGAATAAACCTTCATCTATATTCCAAAAACTCATTGGGCTTCGCAAATGTATTCATTATTTATCTTCAAGAGATATATAATTTTTTCCATGACATTATCAACAAGCCACAAACGTCACTATTCTGCGCTGAAGTAGGCGAAAATTGCTAATGAACTCCATGTCACTGAAGTGAAGCACATCACCACTCACCACTCTTGGCTACGTCTCCACATCCACACGTTCCTTTCAATGGACGTCGCTGCCACTGCCGCACAAAACACCATGGCCAAAAACCTCGTCCTTCTCCTTCTCAATCTCCTCCTTAAAACAAGTAAGTTGTTCATGTTCTGGCTCCGGTACAAGAGGAACTTTAAAATCTCCAGGTGATCAATGCTCGTGTCCATGTTTGGACAACTTCCATAAACACAGAGACGCTCGCTGTGGTTGACGTCGTCGTGTCTCCAGTGTCACATGTGGGACACTTTTGGGCCGTTTAATGTTCACACTGGAGATCACATACAAGTCACATTTAATTGGAAATGTGAACGACCTCGAAAAAACATCAGATTTCACACAAAAAAATCGGAATTGAGCGTTAAGCCCTGCAGTCTGAACATAGCCAAAGTAATAATAAAGTGTTACTCAAACGTGTGAATGAAACAAAACACAAGTTCAGGTCTGTTTTTGAGGAGTTAACAACATCATAACACGACTTAAAGCTCACAGGAGTCACTTTTGCGTAATACAGAACCTTTAACTGTCCGTGCACCGTCACTGCTGCTTCGTGGCCGAGGTGACTAGAGCATCCTGGGTGATTGTTCTGCTAATGCTAAGAGCATTTTATTATTGTATTATGCAAATCAAAGCAGCTCCATGTTTCCGAGTTTGAGGTTTCATCGCCTGAAGCAAAATGTTACCGTGATGTGCTCTCGATGATCAGAGAAGACTGAAAGACAAGTAAGGGTGATCTTGAATTTGTGCAACATCAAAGCGAAGTTGTTGCAAATTCTGAGCGAAAAAGACAATCAGATAATCTGTTCTTCTGGGAGAACCATCGACTCGAAAATTAAAAAAAAGAAACAAATGTGAAGCAAAGTCATTTCAACACAATATTAAACTTCAGCAACAGTATTGAACTAACCTTAAAGAGGGGCTATTATGCAAAATCTTTTTTTTTAAAGGTCCATTATGTAACTTTTTGACTGGGTGTCCATGACCTGCTTGTTTCTATGGATACGTCATTGCTCTGCCTGGAAAGTTCTACAGTATGACATTAAACAGTATCACCTTACATGTCTTTAACTGCAGGTGGTTTTATTGCTCAAAAATAGGCATTCTGACTGTGAGCGTGGTTGCCTCTCCACAGATCTGACCTGGTTTAATGCCATACTGTGAAACATTTCAGACAAAAGCATTTGATGGACCCGCCACCAGAAAAGTAGCACAATGCACCTTAAAACTTTCTACCATGTTAAAACGTTCATTATCAAAAAAAAACATGTCTGAAGAGGTTTGAGATGTCATCCATGCAGGTTTGAGTAATTTAGTGATCTCTCTTGGGTAGTTCGTAGTTCGCAGTAAGATTTTGTCCAAGGCTCCGCCCACAAGCCTGCATCATCCATGTTCCCGCAAGATGAATCTCCATAAATACACAAAAACATGATACAAAACTGTTCACAATATCTTCACAAACCTGATGCGATGTGCAGGAGTTTCTTTAGCGGGATGCACAGAATGAAAAATAAACTCATAAAACATGTTAATACATTGTTTTTGGCAAATATAGCCTTTCCAAAACAATAAAAGGTAACATGGTGATCTAAATATGTGATGTGTTAGAAGTTAAATCTCCATAGAATCTTCAAATGTGCACTGGGTCTGCCCTGTGCTTTTTTCCATGGACATCTTACTGCTTTGTCTGGAATGTTCCACAGTATGGCATTAAACTTGTCTCAATGAAGACAAGAACATGGCACTGTCAAGCCAAAATACATGTCAGATCTTTGTTTTTCACGTTATTTTTTGGCAGTAAAAACATCTGTAGATAATTAAATGTAAGTCTGTGCAATTAATCGAATTTTGATCGTGATTTTGGTTTGTGTGTCTAAAGTTCTCCAAACTCATATAATCGAGTTGAAAGGATTTACGTGCACCGTACTTTTGTGAGGATTCAAGTGGTGTCCTGTGCACTGTGTGTAATGTGTGTAATGTGTGTAATGTGTGTAATGTGTAATGTGTGTTATGTGTGTAATGTGTGTAATGTGTGTATGTGTGTATGTGTGTAATGTGTGTAATGTGTGTAATGTGTGTAATGTGTGTAATGTGTGTAATGTGTGTAATGTGTGTAATGTGTGTAATGTGAGCTATGGTACAGATTATCTCCATAAACTCACAGAGGAGTGTGTATCACAGCAGGACTCATATCTGCCTCACTATTTATTAATAGATATTTCTGCCGCTGGACTTATTTTCTCCACTAAAGTGTCACATGTAAACAAACAGTGCCGTGTGATGACGTCATCAGCTGTGGCTTAGTTCGTTTGTGCAGGTGTGGTGGACTTTAGAACTACACAGTCGTACTTGAGCACGGTGCGGTTCTAAAGTCCAAGTGTGAGTGTGCTGTAAAGCTTAACAAAATTTATTTTGGGGTTTTTCAAATATAAATAAGTATATATATATATATATATATATATATATATATATATAATATATATATATATATATAATATATATATATATATATATATATATCTAGAGGTTGTAGAACAGCTGAATATATAGTTTATTTTGGATACATTTATGTTTTTCTCTACCTTATTTCATGTTCAAAGTATATTTTATTCATTTTATGTTTTATACCTTACAAAACTGCTCTAAGGTTCATATTTGTAGCCTATATTTATTTTCAGTTTGAAAGTTTTCCATAAATTACCAATAACAAAGTGTTTTTTGTTTTGTTTGTTGTTGTTTTTTTGAGAGAGAGAGAGCACGTGAGAGAGAGATGCTGACTAAATACATCATATAACTAAAAATAATTGTTTGAATAATCATGATTTCAGTATTGACCAAAATATTTATTTAACAAATTAATTTATTTATTTATTTGAGACAGGGACAGTGCATAATTTTTACATGGACCTTAACTGGAGAGATGTTTGTACATCAGGTTGTAGCACCAGTGTTAATTTCTACCTGTCGTCCCTGGGCAGGTTCATTGATTAATTGTATTTAACTGACCCGGACTATCAACTGTTCTTCCTGGAGAACTATGTTGCATGTTTTGTGTTGATAAAATAATCATGATATTTTTTTCCATAATCAAGCAGTTCCAGCTCAATGTGGAACATTCCAAGTAAAGCCATAATATCTCAGTGAAGACTTAGGTTTCCTCGAGTCCCATCAGAGAAGTGACATAATGCACATCAGTCATTCCCCAAGTAAAAAGAGTCCACCAGGCGATGCGACGTCTTTCCTCATTACTTTTGACACGACTGTAAGTTTAATACTGATTAGAAGTAATATATTTGAACACTTTAATTTGAACTCAATTTGTTGCTGTGTAAACACATTGAAAGTGTCCCCCTGACTCCGACAAACAAATGGTCTGCATAATCACATCAATATAATCACTTTTGTTGACATAATCATAACGAGAAAGAAATTAGCCAATGTTCAGACGATTTATGACTGATAAAAAACTGTATTTATTATACTTTCCAAGATACATTCTATTCAATTGAAATGTCAATAAACACTCATAGTTTTAACTTAACAATACTCTTCTAAATAAGGACCGGATAGATCAACAGAAATGGTGAAAAAAGCTTGAAACGAAATAAATAAAAAAACAAAAATGAATTGAAGCATATATTGCACATGGATATGAGTCTCAATTTCGTAATTTTTGAACAGTTCCCAGCAATGCAGAACCATACCGAGTTGAATGCACGTATATTTTGGTTGCATAAGAAACCTTGAACAAGATAATTGGCAGAGATATAAGAGTAGTGGTGGTAATAGTAATAATAAAAGGAACTGCCAGGACTAGATCAGGCTTAAGGTCACGATAAAAAAAGAAAAAGATCACGTTTCACAACCAACTCTAGTTCGCTCGCGCCACTCGGCTCAAATTGCATCGAGAACAACAAAGCTGACGGTCCCAGTTTGACGCTTTTACAATCCTTTGCTCTCTGCTCTTAAAGATGCACTTGCGTAACTTTTCTGCCGTAGGGTTCACTGACTCGCTTGTCTCAATCACAGACTGTAAAAGAAGCAGGTTATGGGAGCATGACGTCGCCTATAGCCTTCAGCTCCAGTCAGATGAAGCTCACGGAGGCAAGCAGTTACGGGGCGAATTTGGAGTTTTATATGAGAAAGAGGAAATTAACGGAAAAGCAGAATAAAAACAGAGGATCATGTAGAGCGGGTTAATACGAGCATTTAAGACCAAAATGATGAGACTCACAGCAGCAGGTACAGAGAGAGGGGGGGACCATTTTTCAGTCAATTGGAGCCAGAGTCGATGGAGCCAGAAGCGCCTCCATGCTCACTTCCTATTTGAAATGGAATGACTAGCGGGTTACAGCCCTGACAAAAACTTTCCATAGTATAGGCTCTATTCACGCTTACGTCATAAACCAAGAAGACGTTTGGAAACATGCAATGACAACTTCTGGCGAGAGTCTGACAAGATGTAGGACAAAATTGAGAAAAATTGCCCAGTTTTCTTTATCTGCATGTCACTGTAGCATTCCTTTATGTTCGGCGAATCGACAATAACAATCATAGCAAAAGGAGAAATTCAACTTGTGATCTGGACAAAATTTTGTTTGGTTCGAATACATTTCGTAGCTCATCCAAGAAGCAGAAGAACTGAAGTCAAGAAGCAGCTTGGATAATCCGTGTATCATTCATTTTCATTTGTTTTTCAATATAAAACCAAAAATAAGAAAATGAATAAACAACAGTTTTCTTCATTATTTGTCTCCAAAACCAAAATGAAAAAACAGATAATGATTCCTTTTATCAGTTTTCGATCTTGTGTTTAAATGAAGAATGGAAAAAATGGATAACGGCTGTTTCCCGTTTACGTGACTTCCGTGACTGCGATGCCGGACTTTTGTGCTGCATACGGACTGAACCAGGACTGATTCAGGTTCGGGACCAAATCAGGACAAGAGCGGAACTAGAGCGGTCTGGTCTCGGTCTTAGTCCCGCTCTGGTCCCGGTCAGGTTCTGGTCTGGTCTCAGTCTCAGTCACACTCTGGTCCCGCTCTGGTCCCGCTCTGGTCCCGGACCTGGATCAGTCCTGGTTCAGTCCGTATGCGGCACCAAAGTCTGGCATCGCAGTCACAGAAGTCACGTTATCCATTTTTTCCATTCTTCATTTAAACGCAAAATCGAAAACTGAAAAAACTAATCATTATCTGTTTCTTTTTTTTTTTTTCATTGTGGTTTTGGAGACAAATAATGAACAAAGCTGTTATTTTTTCATTTTCTTATTTTTGGTTTTATATTGAAAAACGAATGAACGAATGATACATGGATTTTGGATGAGCTGAGAAACGTATTCGACCAAATAAACTTTTGTCTAGTTGACAAACTGAATGTCTCCTTTTGCCATGGATTCTACTGGATGACTGAGGGATTCTACACAATTCCAACCACACCTCAGTTTTCATCATTTCCCGACTGACGCACAACTCCGAGCGCACTGGGTACATGCGATTAGAAGAGACAAGGCGCCAAATTCATGATGATTCCAAACAGCACAAACGTCTGCAGTCTTCATTTCACCACTAATGACATTTACTTCAGTGGGTAAGCGTGAATAGAGCCTATTATCTCACTAAGAGATAAGCAGGTGATGAGGCCAGGTTACAGGTCAGATCTGTGTTTCAAGGTAGCAATTAAAACTCCTTTCACAGAATAGATCCAAGATAGAGGAGTATACTTCGAAACTTTGCATGAAGAGAAGTAAAATAATTGAAAAGCAGAAAAATAACAGAATAATTTAGTCGGTTGATGGTATCTTAGTCAAGCAAAATCTGTATTTGTTGACAACGGCAGATACGGGAAGTGAGTGAGTGAGCTGGCTGAAGGTTTGATTATTGGTATTTATGTTAGGGTGACCATATTTCCGTTCGTGAAAACCCGGACACCTTACCGGGAGTGGGGGGCGGGGCCTCGACAGTGAGCTACTCTCACCTCGCAACCTGTGCACATGGCCTCCCACTTGTCCCGACCTGAACGGAAAACAGAGAATTTCTCATACAAGTCATTGTTAAACGAGCATTTGCGCTTCGGCGTGTTGCAGACTGACCGACTGTTTGTGTCTGCTCCATCCTTCTAAGTACACAGAGAGCTACGAGAGACGCTCAATTTAATGACCCCGATGAACGGTAATGAAAACCCGGACATTTCCATCACTTAAAAAAAAAAAAAAACCGGACGCGCAGGACAGGATGCAAAAAACGGACATGTCTGGGGAAAAAAACGGATATTTGGTCACCCTAATTTATGTAAAAATGCAGATCAAACTCATGATTCACAAGTTGTCTTAAGATGTATACATATATTGTTTTCTAGTACTTTTTTATTTTCTGCATGAATAGTTGTTTTTTGCATGAACTCCCCCTGCAGGTGTGGTCTTGCGAGTGCAATTTGGTTCACATAGTACACAGAGATACGTAAATGTACTGAGAGCTTTTTGTCACGTCCCATTTTTATTCGACCAAGAAATCCTTTTGTCGACTACAGCTCTAATCTCCAGAGAGACAAAAAAGTGGAGAACCCTCTGCTGGAAAAGTCACACAGTGCGCTTTAAATTAGACCAAATACTCTTTAAATAATCTCGTATAGAAAAATAAAGCAACTATGTCTGCAGTTTGGACTACGGATCTGACCAGAGGGGTTGGGAGTAGGATTATACCATTTCAAGTCCGTTAAATGTCTCATCTTGTAATTTACAAACCAGTCCCACAAATACAAATAATGTAAGACATACAAAATAAATTTCCAGGTTTACGCTTACATGGCAAGCAGCTTTAGTAATATAGTTTTTTAATTACATTTTTTCAACTTTTTCTTCAGAAATAAGTCCTTTGACAGTGAATGTGCCGTTAGATAATATCTCACCCAAAACAGTTTTTTTGAACTTCTGAAGAGAAACACCATTCAGTAGACACTATATTTAACATGGCTCTTTACACAAAAAAACATCAAGAAATCATTCCTAATAGTGGTGCCTTGTTGCCTTTTTCCAAATGAAGTACCACTAGCATTTTTAATCCATAAAAAAGTCAAAGAGTTTATGCGGAAATCCCAAATGCGGTTTACAGTGAAACATCCGTAACCTTTGCAACTAGGACCGAGCACAACTTTCATAAAGCAAAAAATAGACCAATTGTTTGAAATCTTTTGGGGAAAAAAAAAAAAAAAAAGGTTGAAAATGGTGAGGTATCTTCTCAAGCACTGTTTTTCAAGACCCTTGCGGCTGAATTTGGTTGGGAAACAAATGAGCCAAAAATACAAAAAAAAAACAAAAACAAAAAAACAACAACAAAATGAAATACTTCTATAGCAGCAGATTGACTAGTCTGTGTAGTCCACGCTGTCCAGTCCCTGTTGTTTATGTAAGCACGCAACACAGTTTGACTCACGGTGAATAATCCAGAATAGTTCTTTTAACTTGCAAACGTATCCACGGCGATTCGAGTGCGAGCTTTGTAGTGTACGGAGCCATTTCGTCCATCTCTGCATTGGTCATTACGGATTCCCAGAAGGCACTTTTTTTTTGCTATGTGTGGGAGAGAGATAGAGAGACCCAAAGCGAAGGAGACGAAGGAGGAGGGAGAGGAGGAAGAGGAGGCTTGAATGATATGTTTGTGTGGCTAAAAGAGAGAAAGAGAGAGAGAAGGGAGAAGCAAATCAAGCTTGAAAAGACAGATGACTTTGGCTTTCTGTCTGCCCGCATGGAACCAATGGACGAAATTAAAAACAAAAATAGCATCCTTACATTTTGCTCAACGCAGTCTGCTCCTCTAGCACCTGTAGGTAGTCCGGCGTGCCTTGGAGCTTGGCTTTTAACTCATAATATTCACTTTTTCTCTGCTCCACCACAATCTTGCTATGATTCCCGCCGATTAGTGACGTCTTTTTCATCTTTCTATCCAGACTTCTACTGTCTGGATAGCGTATCTCATACCCTCCCATCCCTATACTGTTGAAATCGCTTTTTCTGTCCAGGAAATTTTGAATAAACATGCTCGGCTCTCTGTTGGGAAGAAACTCCTCCAGTTCGTCAATGGTGCTGAGTCTTTTATTTCGCTCCAAAGTTGATAAAGCGTCCTTATCCTTATCACAGTTTCGCAGGATGATCTTTTGCCTCTGTGAATCCGCAAACTTGAACCCCGCGTCTAAATCGGAATTCCTGCCGATCCCGCACGTGTGGCTCTTCCCGATATGTTCGATAGTTTGCGGGATAAAAGTCTCTCCTCCCAAATCATCACCGGGAATCGCGCATTTTTTCCCCGATTTGTGGTTGTGTCTGCGGAGTTGCAATGACATCGACCCGCACTCTTGACTGCCCAGGCCTTCTTGCCTTCCAGCCGGTTTCTTATTCCGCCTCAAAACGAACACCAAGAGACAAAAGGCCACGAAAACAGTTAATATAAGCACTACGAGAATGCTCAGGATCATTATCGACAGTGGGACAGGTCCGCCGTTGGCTGCTTTTCCGACTCCCGCGGGGGACAAGGAAGTCAAAACTGGAGTCGCGCTTGTTAGAATAAACGGACGCCTATGGATCAGTTTTGGACATAGGATTTCGCTTTTCAAGGTTTTCAATTCTTTGTTGGAAAACTGCACGGGTGATGCGCATTTCACCTCTTTACCTGCTACTCCATCGTTTAGCTTCTCCAGCCAGAGTTTTAGCGCAACCAAATCGCACGAACAGTCCCACGGGTTTCCTTCTAGGTCTATTTGGGTCAATGACTGCAACTGGTCCAGCACTCCGCTCACAGGTAGAGTCATGAAGTGATTGTTTTTCAAATTTAGCCTCGCCAAAGGTACACCGGCGAATACGTAAGCGGGCAAGCTCCGCAGGACGTTATTGTTGAGATAAAGGAGCTGCAGATTGGGCATTGAGTCAAAAGTTCCAGCTAGGATTTCTTTAATCGCATTGTACTCCAGATACAGATACTGCAAGTTGGTCAGACCTAAAAACATCTCAGGGTGTAACTGTTCTAGCTGGTTTCCGTTTAAATACAGTCTCCGTAGGTTGGTGAGGTTGGCAAAAACGCGATTCGGGACAGTTACAATTTGATTGCTTCCGAGATGGAGGAGGTCTAGTCCTTCAAGTCCCTGGAAATCGTTGGGGCTTATGTCTCTGATGTAATTCCCACTTAAATGCAGTTTTTTCGCATTGGGAGGTTTGGGCATAAGATCTGATAACGTTTTGATGTTGCGTTCTTGACAGCTGATGCTTATTCCAAAATCTGAAGGATGCGCCTTGCAGCTACAAGGTTGCGGACACATTATAGGCGGCGTCCGGGTTTGAAACGATACGATTTGGCTATTTCTTCCGAATGGCGGTAATCCAGCCACAATACCATTACCGTAAATTTTAGAAGAGTCTGTCGTTTTTGGTGATTTTGTAGCCATTGGCATTATGGTTGTGGGGGACATTTTGGAAGGCCCATTGTCACCTGGCAACGGCGGCATCCTCACGTCGAAATCGCTCGCGGTCCCCATCGGGCACAGTTCTTGCTTGTTAGTCTCTTTCAGTAGCCTCCCGTACAGATCATTTGGCGTTTCGCACACAGCTTCCCCGATAAAAATATTGTACGGCATATTTTCTAGCCATGCTTTGAGCGGCGCTAGGTCACAGGTACAGTTCCAAGGGTTATCATCCAATTGCAGTTCTACAATTCTGCCGATGTGCTCCAAAACTCCAATGTACGGCAGCTTTTGGATCCTGTTCCCTCTTATATCCAGATGTGTCAGTGACGCAAACCTGAAGATGTTATCTGGTAGCGCTTGTATTAGATTATCATTGAGGATTAGCACTTTTAGCTTGTGGAGTTTGTTAAAAGCTCCTTTCTCGATGTATTTGATCAAATTGTAGTCGGCCTGGAGGTATTCCAAGTTCTCCACGCCGATAAATGTGTCCGCGCAACACTTTGAGCTCATTGTTGTTCAAATGAAGCTGTTTTAAAGAGCTCATCCCGGAAAACGCTCCCCCTTCGATGTTCTGGAGGTTGTTGTTGCCGAGTTGCAGCGACACAGCGTGGGTGAAATTCGGGAAAGAGTTCGGGTACAGGATATTCAAAATGTTGTACTGAAAGTTCAAATGATACAGCTGCGACACGGGCGGGATCAGCTGCGTTGGTCGGTACACGGTTAGCTTCTCACAGTTGACGTAGAGGACGTTCTCCACGGACATGCACGCGCACACGGAGCACGTCTCTGCCACGAGCTCCGGGGAGGAGGGGTCGGCCATGGTGGGGGTGTCCGTGGTGGTGAGGGAGAAGGAGCCCTGGACACAGGACAACAGCGCTGCCAGCAGTCGTACGAGCAGCATCTCGCCGGTTACAATTCCTCCCCCACAAAACCATTTAGTGACCTTCAACACACAGAAAAGACACACAGAGTTACACACAGTTACACACAAAGGGCAAAAGGAAACACATCTGAGCACAAGCAAAACATGTTTATGCCTAAAGGGCCACATGACACTGTTTTCTCATCTATGGTATAATTAGGGGTGTGCAAAAATACTAAAATATCGATATATCGTATTATTTAATGTGATGATAAAGTATCGATATCATGTTCGTGTTGTATCGATATATCACCAAGAGCATTTTTTGGTATATTTTACTGAATTATTTTGTTACAGTGTTACAATTTTGTTGCTTGTTCAGAGGAAGGAAACTTTTTTATGCAACACATTTGACAGATTCAGTTTTGAGGATTAAAATGTTTGTGTTTCATTTTCATTTTACACAAGAAGTGGTTGAATAAAGACTTTTAATATCACACCCATGATTTAGCTTTTATTTTTTATTGAACAATATTGAATCAATTTGAAATATATTGCATTAAATTGTATCGAATCGTAAGCTCACTGTATCAGGATATGTATCGTATCATGGCCTATGTATCGAGGTATGTATCGTATTGGCAACTTCTGAATGATACCCAGCCCTAGGTATAATGTTTATGGAAGATCATTTGTTTCATCAGATTTAGAATTTTAAATGCCATTGAATTTCTCACTTTCAAGTTTTTAACTCTGGAAAAAAAAAAAAAAAAAAAAGTTTTATTCTGAATTTTAATTGCCGAAATTTTAAGTAAGTATGTAAGTAATTTTTTTTTTTTTTTTTATAAAGCACTTTTCACAGACGTACGGCACAAAGATGTTTTACAGAGCATTATTCGTTCACTTCACACTCAATGGTGGTCAGACACTATTGTATCGCCATCACTCACACACACACACCACTCTCATACTAGGCAATAGAGGTGAAGTGTCTTGCCTAAGGACACTTTTTTTTTTTTCTGACTAGTGCCCCACTGCGCCACCTGATTTTCCCAGTGTTTCCCATCCAAGTATTAACCAGGCCCGGCCCTGCCTGAACTTCTGAGATCTGACGGGATCAGACTTTGATAAGCCGGTATGGCCACAGTGTTTAAAATTCATAATTAAAAAAAAATCACCTTTTAAATATTCATCACAAATATTTCCAAGCCCTCCAATTCAACAGTCAAAATTCAGAGTGTAAAATCTGCAGTGAAAAAAAATAAATAAATAATAATTTACAGGGAAGATCCAAGATGCCAAGGCAGAAGCAATTGATCCAAAGGGATTTGATCTAATTTAGTAACAAGCAGGAAATGGTTCAGTGAACTGATCTGATTGGTCAGAATTAGCCTCTGTCCTCTTCACTCACACAGGATCGATTGCTTCTGCCTCTTGGATCTTAGCTGTGAAATTTTTCACAGTGAATTTTACATTCTGAATTTTGCCAGTTGAATTTGAGGGTCTTGAAAATATCTGTGCTGAATATCTAAAAGGTGAATTTTTATTTTGAATTTCAAACATATTGAAAACAGGTATTCTTCAAATTTCAGCAACTAAAATTCAGAATAAAAATAATTCAATAATCTTTTTTTTTTTTTTTTTTTTTTTTTTTTCCAGAGTTAAAAAAATTCAAAGTGAGAAATTCAGCAGGATTTAAAATTCAAAATCTGTTGGACCAAATGATCTTCCATAGTTGTTTCCTCTACAAAAACAGACCTGGAGTTGTGTTTTATTTTATTTTATTCACATGTTTAACTCACAAACCGTGTGTAGTTGGCTGCACTGTGTCTCAAACAGAAAACACTCTGTTGCACCTTGTGATGTCATACAGGAAGTGCTCCAGTGTTTTTAAACTCCATACACCTTCCCTAGAATCATTTGGATAATTTCAGACCTGGATTTGGCCATGTTTACTCAACAAAAAGGTACAATTTAGCTGTTAACTTGAAAACTCCACCACATGACATCACAAGGTGGAACAGAGCATTCTGAGTTTTGGAGATGTAGACAGACTAATAATAAAAGGTTTACTCCAGCATGTGTGAATGAAACAAAACACAACTCCAGGCCAGTTTTTGAGGAGGGAACAACATTCTAACATGATTTAAAGCTCACAAGAGTTTGTTTTGTGTGATCTATGACTTAAGTTAGGACACTGGGCATGTTTTGAAGAGCAAAATAATAATTATGACAAAATATATGATTATTTTGTTAGTACAGACAATGGAATTAGCGTTGCCATGGTAACAGGAGCAACAGTGTACGACAGAAGTAAACCAGGGCCAGTGCACATCTCCTAGAACACAGATTTAGATCTTGAGGATTCACAGTGGGTTCCTAAACGTGAGCCTACTAAACTCCTTCAACTATATTAAAGGGCTGCTGTAAAGATAACAGTTCTATAACATCTTTACTAACCATAAAACTATTTTATTTTAGGACTGCAGTTTGCCAAGATGTTGGGGTTGCCAATTTCTGCACTTAAATGAAGGCTTTCTGAGATAAGAAGACTGCAGTCCGGAGCCCTTGACATTTTAGGCTGATACATGTATTGAGTTTTATATTGAATCACCACTTTGTACACTACCAGTCAAAAGTTTGGACACAACATCTCATTCAGTGTTTCTTTTACTTTTTCTTAGCGCTTTCTACATTTTAGATGAAAAAGACGACGTCAAAAATATATGAAGCAATATATATGGGATTGTTTAGTAAAGAAAAAAAGGTCCATTGTTTAACTTTTCAGGTGGAGGAGCTGTCAAATGTTTTGCTTTGTCTGGAATGTTTCACAGTATGGCATTAAACCTTTGTATCTTCATGGAGACCAAACCAGACCAAGTTACATGTCAGATCTGTGGAGAGGCGACCCCACTCACAGTCAGAATGTCTTTTTTTTCCTATGTATTTTGGAGTTATAAAACCACCTGTAATTGAATAAATATAAATTAGCTGTTTAATGACATACTACGGAACATTTCAGGCAGAGCAGTGACAAATCCATAAAAACAAGTTACATAGTGCACCTTTGAATAACTCTACAATTTTTATTTATTTTTATTTTTTTCCGACAAAGCAAACGGTGGTTTTGGATTTGGTTGTAAAATATTCAATTTACAATTATGTAATATATTCAGTATAGTTTTTCTTTTTTTTTTTGCTACATATTTCATACATCTTACTTCCTATAGGTGAAGTCTTATGTGTATGGAAGCCCATTTCCACCAGTAAATAAAAAAATAATAATAATAATTAAACTCATAATTAGGAGTTTAAAAGTCATAATTATGGGCTTAAAACTCCTAATTATGACTTTAAAAATTGGAATTATGACTTTTAAAACTCCTAATTATAACTTTAAAACTTGTAATTATGACTTTTAAGCTTGTAATTATGACTTTCTGTGAGGCTTTTATTTATTTTCTTTATTTACTGGCGGAAATGGGCTTCCATATATGTGTGTAAATCAAAAGTAGAAAGTAATAAACACATAAAAAAAAATAAAATCTGACTATTTCGTACTTATATTGAAACAGCAATATTTGACAATACCATCATCCTTTGAACACACGACTTAAAGATGCATTGTGTAACATTTTTACTAAAGGGTCCGCCATCTGCTTGTCTCATGGAGATGCCTGAGATGTTCCACAATATGACTTTAAACATATATATGTATCTTGTATTCATTATTCATTTACAGTTGCTTTTATTTCTCAAAAATACAGAACTTGGCCTGGTGACGTGACCTACTTGGACAATTAAAATAAATGCCGAACTGTATAACATTCCAGCAAAAAAAAAAAAAAAAAAAAAGCAATAACATACATCAAGCCAAGCAGGTGGTGGACCTTCTTCCAGAAAGGTTCCACAGTGCACTTTTAACTGAATTACTTTTTATTGATTTGACTATAATGTAGGGCTTGTGTTTGGCGACCTGCACAAGGTTTTATTAAACATTTTAATTAATCATTTTAGTCTCAGCTTTCTGTTTCTTGCAACATTTTTAGGAATTAATCACGTTCAAAATATTAAATATTTTGTTTTAAACAGTTAAAACTATAACAACAGTCCTAATTGCTCTTCTCATTCTGAAACCCACAAACAGGCGGCTCAATTATAATCACATTTGCCTCATTAGTGAAATTAGTATTATTTCTAACAGTTACTTTTGTTGTATTTTTGTTGTGAATGTTCCATATTATGACTTTAAACATTTCCATCTTGCGCATTTATTCACTGTTTGGTGTTTCTGTTTGCTCAAAAATATAATAATTCCTTCTGTGAATAGGGGCGGCTCTCCACAGATCTGAGCTGTAACGTAGCATACTGCTGTAACCTGCTCGTCTCCCTCGTGATAGAAAAGTTTAATCTATACTGTGGAACATTCTAGACAAAGCAATGACATTTCCATGGAGACAAGCAGGTGACAAACCGTGCAGCAGAAATGTTCCGCACTGCACTTCTAAGGCTACGTTCAGACTGCAGGGCTTAAAGCTCAATTCCGATTTTTTTGTGAAATCCGATGTTTTTGCGAGGTCGTTCACATTTCCAATTAAATGCGAATCGTAAGTGACTCCAGTGTGAACATTAAACGGCCCAAAATTGTCCCGCATGTGCACTGGAGACATGACGACGTCAACCGCAGCGAGCGTTCTACAGACGTTGCTGCCGCTGTCCCACAAAACACCACGGCCAAAAACCTCGTCCTTCTCCTTCTCAATCTCCTTAAAACAAGTAAGTTGTTCATGTTCTGGCTCCGGTACGAGAGGAAATTTAAAATCTCCAGGTGCTCAATGCTATGTCCATGTTTGGATAACTTCTGTAAACACAGAGCACGCTCGCTGCGGTTGACGTCGTCATGTCCACCAGTGCACATGCGGGACACTTTCGGGCCGTTTAACGTTCACACAGGGGATCGCATACAAGTCGCACTTAATTGGAAATGTGAACGACTTCGCAAAAACATTGGATTTTACAAAAAAATCGGAATTGAGCGTTAAGCCCTGCAGCCTGAACATAGCCTAAGTGTCCTGGGTCACATTTGAAAAAAAATCGGATCTGTGTGGTTCAGACTGACATTAAAAGATCGGATACAGGTCACATAGGGGCCAAAAAATCAGATTTGGGTCACTTCAGGCTGCAGTCGTAGCCTAAGAGTTCAAAGATGTTGCAAACTAAACTACGTGTGAAACTAAACTAAAGATTCGTCAAAAGTTTGAATAACAAAAACAGATTTTCAGTAACATTATCGGTCTTGTTGTCGTAGTTACTGTACCTAATTAGCCCTGAGCCAGCCGTAAAACTTGAAATACTAATTATTTTTGGAAAGTGTTTGTGAAAAATGAATGAGAAATGTACTTCCAGAAGCAGGAGGTGGGCGGTCACTGCTGAGCTCCGGTGGATTAGTAATGTTTTGTGACTGTTTTTTTTTTTTTTTTTTTTTAAAGCCTACATTAGAAAAGCGCCTCAGCTCCTTCAAAGTAATATCGTATTATTAGAACATAAGTGAAATAAATGAATAGTTGTTACTTGGAGACCTTTATTATAGAATATGTTTTTATGTATAGACTTTTTTTTCTGCTGAGGAGTTTTGTATGGACATCCTTTTTTTTTTTTTTTTTTTTTTTAAAGAATATGTGTATTTGTGTGTGTGTATATTCCATTCCATTCATTAGATGTTGTATATTCCGTATTTTTTGGACTATAAGGTGCACTTAAAATCCTTTAATTTTCTCAAAAATCGACAGTGCGCCTTATATATTCATTCTGGTCGTGTTTACTGACCTTGAACCGATATTATGTGGTACACGACGCTCAAAAATCTGTCAACATGTTTTAGTATGACTTTGGTAAACTACGAAGTCAAGGTCTGCGCGGGACAGAATTTTCAGTCTTGTCCCGTTCGCACCCGCAAAAAAATTTAATTTTTATTCCAACTCTTGCCTGCATCTATGATATTTTGTCATCGATCCCGAGAGATGACGACGTTCTCTTTCTTAAGATCTATCAAAATCAGAAGTGGAAAGGAATTGTTTAAAATGTGCGCAAGATTAGACCACATTTGCAAATTTAGGCTGCTTAAAATGTTTTTATGAATGTGAAATATAATATCCAGCACAAATGATGTATGATATGCATTCATGAATCATTTGTATATTTAACACTCATATTTAGTTTGCAGGACTACAGTTTATCATCCCGCCCGCCCGCTCCCGCACTGTGCCGTCTCGCTCCCACCCGCACCCACACTGAGCTTTCACAGTGTGTCCTGCGCTGCACTGTTTTGCGTCAGGTCCCGCGGGAGTGCAGGGCTCTACGACGGAGCCGCATCACTTGATGGATTGTTGGAGCATTAGAGTTACCATAGTCAGGAGCCTCACAGATACGGGGAGGCAATACCGGGCGAGTTACACCACGATCTGCAAATGGATCGTGGACGTCTGGGCTAAAAGATCAGTCTCAAGTGTCGTCAGTTTGTACCACTTAATGCGCCGTATAATCCAGTACAACTTATAAATGAAAATAGACAAAAGAATTCAACATTATTCATATTATATATTATAATCCAATGCACCTTATAGTCCAAATTAGGGATGGGCATTCGATTACATTTACTTAATCAATCGTCGGGAGAATTAACGATTGATTATCAATTAATCATTAACATTTTTTATATTAAAATTTATCATCATTATTATTACTATTTGCACTACTAATCTGCTTAAGTAAATTCAACTTTACGACATATAAACTGTAACGACTCTAGAGCCACATCAGCCCGTTTGACATTAGAATGTGTTTAATGCAGATTTGTGCAAGTCTCACAGAAACAAAAGTTAAAACTGCATGGCTCATTTGCATAAATTAAGCGAAGAAAAAAAAATACAGCTCTTGTGTCGCTGATGCGAATACAGGTTAGTGTGACCATATTTGTGTTTGTCAAAACCAGGACATCGTACAGGGGGAGGGAGGTGGGGCCTCGTCATCAACATTGAGCGACTCTCACCTGACAAAACTTTTTCCCGCTGGACACTGAAACATATGTGCTGCTTTATACACTGTGCACATGGACTCACACTTGTCCCGACCGGAACAGAAAGTGTGGAATTTCTTGTACAAATCATCGTTCAAAACACATTTGTGCTTTGGTACGTTGCAGACTGACCCACTGTTTGTGTCTTGCTCCTTCTGAGTGCAGAGACACATGTACAGACCTGTTTAATCACACTACACACAGCAACCTACATTAGGTTTGTCAATTAAAATGAACGCAATCAATGAAATTCTTAATGATCAATTATCAATTAATCGACTAATCATGCCCATCCCTAGTCCAAATATATGGTATATATATGTGTGTGTGTATTCAATATATGTATTTATGTGTATACATGTGTGTGTACCTAGTGTCAGGGCGGGAGGTGTGGTGCAATGCAATGCCAATTGGAACCTGCATAACTACAAATGATATACATATATATATATATATATATATATATATATGTGTATATATTTTGTATATATAATAAAGAACTTTTTTTTGTTGTTGTTCTGCATTTGTGCCTACCTTTGTTAGGTGCGGTGCATTAAAAGATAGTGTGGTGCATTAAATAAAATAAAAATAAAAATAATTTTGGTGCATGAGATGTGGGATGGGTCCTTATTTTGCCAAATTTTATTAATTTATTAATTTATTTTGGTTTATCATTGTTTCTGTTTGTTAGCTGACTGACTTTAATTATTCAATATTATATTTTTGTTTTTGTAATTCATTGAGTTATTTATGCAGTTTGTTCGGTCTATTAATATTCCTCATCCCCATCAGCTCCCCAAGAACAACAAACCCCCATGGAATTGTATGTTTTATGTGTGTGGGATAATGTCATTTCTAGGAGAAGGGAGGAAAAATTGGTATTTTGGAGAGATTCTGTTTATGATCCATGAGTAGATTTTTTCAGCGCGTAATGTTTATGCGTTTCCTGGTTTTCCAATTCATGAGGATAGTCTTATCTTGGCGATGACCAGAGCCCCGAGAAATATTTTTTGGGTATGTTGAGTTAAGAAATGTTTGCTACTTAAGTAAAAGTACAGATAAAGGAGCAAAAGTAAGAGTAAAAGTATCACGTGGAACAAATCTACAAATCTCTCGAAGTAAAATGATGGTTAAAAATGAACTTTAAAGGTGCATTGTGTAACTTTTCTGGTGGAGAGTCCGTCAAATGCTTTTCTCCATTTCACAGTATGATATTAAACCTTTCTATCATCACAGAGACCGAACCAGACCAAGTTACGGGTCAGATCCGTGGAGAGGCGACGCTGCTCACAGTCAGAACCCCTGTTTGTTTTTGTTTTTTTTCGGTATTTTCGAGCGATAAAACCACCTGCGACTGAATTTTAAAAAATATATATATTTTGGAGCTGTTTAATGTCATACTGTGGAACATTCCGGGTAGAGCAATGACATCTCCATGGAAACAAGAAGAAAATAATAACAAACCCCCAACCAAAATGTTACAAAGTGCACCTTAATATGAACTCGAAGTACAGATACCTACAAATTGTACTTATGTTTTTTTTGTTTTACTTTTGTTCTTCTGTGCTTTCCTAATCTACTGTGAATAAAATAAACAAACAAACTACACACCGTCTTTCTTTTCTTTTTTGTTTCCTTTATTTATAGCTACAGCAAGGCTATTTCATAATTGCTCGGGCCCAGAACGGTCTGCAGCGCTCGTGTTCGATCTCCCCCCGCACACGTCTATTTATACGCACCTAAGTCTGGACCTTTTTAATTAACCACTTTAATTAAAATCACTGCAACAACGTATTTTCTCTTTGTCTCAGTTGTCCATTAATCACTAGACGCTTTCTTCACCCTGCAGGACTCGCTCAACCCCACACAAGTCTACAGCGACGTGGCCTATGCAATCTTTACCATTACCAGAGAACTATTAAAAGAATCATAATAGGCTATTTTCTGATCTGTGTTCTAGTGTTTCCTCATCACAAACAGACCTGGAGTTTTGTTTCACACGTCCACCTTCCACCTTGTGACGTCATGTGGCAGCAGTTTTTTAAACTCCATCCACCTTCACTAGAATCATTTGGATCATTTCAGTTCTGGAATTGTCAGTCTCTACTGAGCTTTTTCAAATGTTGCGTATGCATAACTCCACCCCCCCGCACCAGGTCGGGTACCCGCAAATAGTTGCAGAAATGGGTGGGGTTTAATGTGGAATTTTGCAGGAGAGGATGCGGGCGAGTACTGATTGCACACGGGCGAGTCAGGTGAATCAACTGAACGACGAACGGGAGAAAAATCAGCGAAGGTGATCGGCTCAGCGGCTGCGCTCCTGGTTAAGTCCTGGTTTAGTCCTGGTTTTAGTCCTCGCTTAGTCCTGGTTAAGTCCTTGTTTAATCCTGGTTTAGACCTGGTCCAGTCCTGTTGTAGTCATGGCAATCGGCTGGTTTAGTCCTGGTTTAGTCCTAGTTTAGACCTGGTTTAGTCCTGGTCCAGTCCTGGTTTAGACCTGGTCCAGTCCTGTTGTAGTCCTGGCAATCAGCTGGTTTGGACCTGGTTTAGACTTGGTTAAGTCCTGGTTCAGTCCTGGTTTAGACCTGGTCCAGCCCTGGTGTAGTCCTGGCAATCGGCTGGTTTAGATCTGGTTCACTTCTGGTTCAGTCCTGGTTTAGTCCTAGTTTAGTCCTGGTTTAGTCCTGGTTTAGACTTGGTTTAGTCCTGGTTTAGTCCTGGTTTATACCTGGTTTAATCTTGGTTTAGACCTGGTCCAGTCTTGACGATGGGCTCGTCGGTTGCGGCGTGCATAATAATCTGCTAATGACGGTTTAGTCCTGGTTTAGTCTTGGACTATTGGGCTGTCAGACTAATGGGCTGACCCCGATTTATCTCGGGCACAGGCGGGTAACGATTGGAATGTAAATCAATCTGGGCGAGTGCCGATTTAACTTAGATATAATCATGGGCGGGTGCTGTACTGAGCGAGAGTGAGTCTGCAAAAATGGACCCGTTCAGGACTCTGCCTCCTCACACAGCTCGCTAAGTAGAAACGCCTCTTCCCACCTCGTCCTTACGCCAGAAATCCTGCTTGTTTACAGCCTCTGCGTGTTCAGAATCGCTGTTGAAGTTTCATGTCTTGAAATCATTCAGCGACCGATGCGTCGTCTGCTTCAGTCGCGCCATCGGTGGAAGAAATCTCCAAGAATCACCTTAGTTTGTCTTCGTTCCTTTTCCCCTTCTCTTCTTCTTTCAGCGACCTCAAAAACGGACTTTCTTTTGCGGCAAACTGATCCTGGATTCTCGTCGTCTATCGCAACAAACTTTGTGGGAACTGCGAGGAATCTACAGTTTGAGAAAGTCACTAAGAACCACTGTGTCGGTTGAGTAAACGGTGTCAACTAAGCCCTGATGAAGACCAGATAAGGTCAAAACATGTCAGCTTTGTCCATTCAAATAAAGGCCTTTTAACCATATTTTCCTCATGCAATTTTTTACTTTTTCTACTTCTTTGGAGTGCCTGGAGTCCATTGTGTTTTAGTTTTGAATAAATGGTGTCCTGACTATGTGGAATGCGTGACACGAATGTAAACCATAAAATCCCAGCTTACTGGAAAGTCCTTTTTTTTTAAAAATGTCGTCATAATTAGAAGGCCGCTGCATCTCTATAATTATATTTTGAACTTTCTTTGACAATTTGAAACTAAAAAAAAAAAAAAATCGTTCGTACAACCTTTAAGTGAAAATGTAGCTGTTCACTTGAAAACTAGCACTTCATAACATCACAAGGTGTAACAGAGTGAAGATAGAACGGTTTAACGCCAACCTGCGAATAATTCCAGACAAAGCAACAACATCTCTTCACTAGAAAAGTTACACAGTGCACCTTTAAAGCTCACAAGAGTCAATGTTGTGTAATATAAGCCTTTTAATTCATATCGGAGCATTTTTAGCTCTTCACTTGACGCTTTTCTCCTCCTTAAGTTGGCAGGCCCCTTTCCTGTGACTGGGTTTAATTTGAAGCCTTCTTATCTCGATTCAAAGCCGAGCAGGATATTAATTAGGGGAGAGCAAACACAGACCTGGGGACAAAAGGGTGACACATTGGCAGGTCAATAAAAACCTAATTTCTTCTCATTTTGGAAGCTGATACAGAGGTTTGCTTAAAGGTAGAGGAGGTGGGAGCTGCTGCTGTTAAAATAGCAACGACTCAATGCGTTTAATCCTGTTTAGGGTTAAGTTTAAGTAGTTCTCGAAGTAGTTCTCGATGCAAATACGCAAGTAAAAGTACAGTTACTACTTTTAATATGGCTAAAAATCAGATGGTGTCATAACATCTTAAAACTCTGCAGTGCTGAAAGATCTTATATTACGTTAAACGGACTTTTGGGAGGTTTAAGTCAAGTTAGAATGTTGTGAAAAACAGACCTGGAGTTATGTTTTGTTTCACACATGTTTGAGTAACACTTTATTTTTACCGTATTTTCTGGACTATTGAGCACACCTGAATATAAGACGCATAATCCGTGTATTATTCCTTCATTCATTTTTCAATATAAAACCAAAAAAAGCTAATGAAAAAACAACAGTTTTCTTCATTATTTTTCTCCAAAACCAAAATGAAAAAACAGATGATTTGTTTTTTTCAGTTTTTGCTTTTAAATGAAGAATGGAAAAAACGGATAACAGCCGTTTTCTGTTTACGTGACTTCCGTGACTGTGATGCCAGACTTTAGTGTCACATACGAATTGAACCAGGACTGATCCAGGTCCGGGACCAGAGCGGGACCAGAGCGGGACCAGAGCGGGACCAGAGCGGGACTGAGACCGGGACCAGACCGAAACGTGACCGGGACCAGAACAGGACTGAGACCGAGACCAGACCAGGACCAGACCTCTCTGGTCCTGGTCTGGTACTAAAAGCTTAATAGACCAGTTAGTTCGTTAGCGGCGCATTACATACGTCACGACTAAACAGCAGCGATTGGTTAAATGAAAAAAGTAGCCGTCTACTGTTGAGCGAACGAATCCTGATGCTGCGAGGTCACATGGTTTCAACAAAGTGAAACCAGCTGATGGATCAGGCCTATCCTTTCACCATAGTTCAGTAGAAATTGGCGATTCCGGTCCTGCATACTGACCTCCCTTTTACCTGTAAAGACTTTTATTTTGGCAAATTCGATGCAAACTTTAAAAACTAAATTAATTTTAAGATATTTAAAATCATGATGCTAGCAGCAAAAAACATGTATTACAAGGAAATGGTTAAATGCTGAAGCACCGACAAAAGACAATTGGTTTGATGTAATTCACGATATTTATGTTATGGAGAAAATAACTTATGCTCTAAGATTAGAAACTGAGAAATTCTAAAAGATATGGAAGAGTTGGCTGAGCTTTGTTAAAACGATACATTTGGATTTTATTTGACTGCTCAATTCCCCAATGTTCTGTTCTCTACCACAATGAGTTTTCAGGTTTTTTTTTTTTGTTTTTGTTTTTTTTTCTTTCTCTCTTTTCACTATAATAGTAAAAATCTTTATTGTATTTGGAAGATTTAGTTTAAGACAATGTTTGCATATGTGTAAGTGTAATTACTGTCTTGGAAAATTAATAAAGGAATAAAAAAAAAGAAATAGGCAATTCCAGGGCTGAAATCATCCAAATGATTCTAGTGAAGGTTTGTGGAGCTTCAAAACACAGTCGAGCACTTACTTATTACCACATGACATCACAAGATGGAACAGAACGGTTTCTATTTGAGAGAAGAAGTCCGACTAAATGTGTAAGGTTTGTGTGTTTAACGTGTGAATGAAACAAAACACAACTCCAGGTCTGTTTACTAGACACAGTGTAATGTGGGCCCTTTAAATGGAGACAGACGAGATCATTAATCGTTAATCTTTAGGTTTTGTGATGTAGTACACTGTTCATACGCTGCATATTTGGATGTTGTTGTGAATATTTATGATAAAACAATGACATATGTGCATTTTTTACTGAGAAAATGCTATTTAATACAAAAATACTAACTCCTTGACCTAACTGTGGGCACATATAGACTGGTACAGACGCTTAAACTGGGACTAAACCTGGAACTAAACCCAGACTAAATCAGATCTAGAACAGGACCAAACCAAGTCTACATCAGGATTAGCTGGGACCAAACCAGGACCAAACCAATTGGATAAAATCATCTACTTTTCTTTCTTTGACTGTTCTAACCTTTGAGATCAATTGTCTGTTTCAGTCTTACAAATCCTAAAATAAATGAAGTTTAAGAAATTCTAGTCTGAAAGTTCTACTTCTTCAGATCGTACACAGTTTACAGTGCAGGATCATGAAATAACCACAATTCTCACTGTTTCCGATTTGTTGATCCTTATTTGGACTGGTTAAGTCCTGATTTAGTCCAGGTTTGGTCCTGGTATAGTCCTGATGTAGACTTGGAATGGTTCTAGTTCTTGTGGCTTAGTCCAGGTTTAGTCCAGATTTAGTTCCATTTTAGATGACGCATACTTGGTTTAAATTTACTTCTTGTTGTTTAGAGCAGGTTTAGTCCTGGTTCAGTCCTGGTTTAGTCCTGGTTTAGTCCTGGTTCAGTCCTGGTTTAGTCCTGGTTTAGTCCTGGTTCAGTCCTGGTTTAGTCCTGGTTCAGTCCTTGTTTAGACCTGGTTTACTCCTGTTCAGTCCCAGGCAGCTGTGTGTCGACTTGAGGTTTTCCTGCTCTGTTCCGTTGTACATAAAATGGAGGTTGTAGTTTCTCGCTTTCTGTACCTCTTTTTTCTCTCTCTCTCTCTCTCTTCATTGTATTTTTATTTTTATTTTTTTTGCATAGCACCATTTTAAAACAGCAAACCGACAACATAATTGACTCATCAGAAGTGGATTCATGTGTTGTTGTTTTTTTGGGTTTTTTTTTTTGTAAACAACTCTACAAAAGTGAGCGGAGCGGTGGAGTTGGTGCAGATGGTCTTACAAATATGTGTAATCTCTGGTTTAGTCCTGGATCCATTTTGTTCTCGCTCAGTTCGTGAATTCTACTTTTAGCAGAACAATTTGAAAATGTCTCGTACAGATTGAGTCTTGTTCAGAGCATCATGGACTAAACCAAGACTAAACCTGGACTAAAGAATAAGGACTAGAACCAAAGCCAGTCTACATCAGGACTAAACTGGGACTAAATCTGGTACTAAACCTGGAGTAAACCTGGACTAAAGAACAAGGGCTAGAACCAAACCAGGTCTACATTTGGACTAAACCTGGACTAAACCTGGACTTAAACACTGAGGACGAGAACCAAAGCAAGTGTCCATCAAGACTAAACCTGGACTAAACTTGGATTAAACACAAAGGACTAGAACCAAACCAGGTCTACATTCGGACTAAACCTGGACTAAACCTGGACTTAGACACCGAGGATGAGAACCAAATCAAGTGTCCATCAAGACTAAACCTGGACTAAACAACAAGGAACCATATCAAGTTTACACCAGGACTAAACTTTGACTAAACCTGGACTAAACCTGGACTAAACGACAAAGACTTGAACCAAATCAAGTCTACACCAGGACTAAACTAGGACTAAATCTGGACTAAACCTGGACCAAATCAAGTGTACATCTGGACTAAACCTGGACTAAACCTGAACTAAACTTGGACTAAACACAAAGAGAACAAATCAAGTCTACATCAGGGCTAAACCGAGCCTAAAATGGACTAAAGAATAAGGACTACAACCAAAGCCAGTCTACATCAGGAGTAAACCTGTATTAAACCTGGACTAAAGCTGGACTAAACCTAGACTAAAGAACAAAGACTAGAAGCATATCTAATTTTCATCAGGACTAAACTGGGACTAAAATGGTACTAAACCTGGACTAAAAAGAACCAGGACTAGAACCAAACAAAGTCTACATCAGGAATTTTAACTGGGACTAAACCTGGACTAAACAACAAAGACTAGAACAAAAAACAAATCTACACCAGGACTAAACTGGTACTAAACCTGGGCTTAACCTGGACTAAACCTGGACTAAATCTTGACTCAACCAGAACTTAAACCTTGTCTAAAGAACAAGGACTAGAACCAAACCAAGTCTACATTAGGGATCTCCACTGGGACTAAATCTGGGCTAAACCTGGACTAAACCTGGACTAAAGAACCAGGACTAGAACCAAACAAGTCTACATCAGGAATCTCAACTGGGACTAAACCTGGACTAAATCTCGACTCAACCTGGACTAAACAGGACTTGAACCAAATGAAATCTACACCAAGAATTTTAACTGGGACTAAACCTGGACTAAATCTGTATTTAACAAACAGGACTCAACTGGGACTGAACCTGGACTAGACCCAAAGCCGGTCTACATCAGAACTGAGCTCAGACGAGGGTGAGTGTGAACGCAAATAGTCCTGATTTGTTAATTCCGAGTCCTGCAGCATGATTTCATCCTCGATTTGTCCGCGGCTGTACGCTTCTCACTCACTCCCTTCTACATGTAACATAAGAACGGATCGGTCCTGGATTAGTCCCGATTTAGACCTGGTTTAGAACCGTTTGGGACTGGACTTTTTTGGGGGGGTTTGCTTCTATAAACCTCAAATTCTGCGATATTGAAATCCATTATTTTATCTGTGCACGATCGGAATTGCTAAAGACGCTCTGTGTAACTTTCCCCGATGGAGCGTCCATCATCTGCACATCTCCGTAGTGATGTCATTGGGGATGTTCCAGAGTGTGGCATTAAACAAACACGACAGCAAGAACACGCGTTATTATTATTACTGTAGAATGTTTCAGGACCAAAAAAATAAAAAACACGGAGTCAAGCAAGTGAAGTGGTGGACCGTCTACCAGAAAAGTTACGCAGTGCACCTTTACAGTTTAGGTATTTAATGTCCCCTGTTGAAAAACGTGAAATACAGACTACAGAAAGTGTCACAGGACTCGTTTAAAACTGGATTTTCGTCTCTTTTGTTACATTTCTTTAATTAAATTCTAGTTTTAAATCCTAATCATGCACAGTTTTCTACGTGAACTGTTGCTGCAGTCATTTTCGGAGCTTATTTTCAGTCTGTTGATCGTTTAAAAGAGAGATTTTCGAACCTTTTTCGATCTGTTTCTGTAGCTCGTTCTTTTCTCACTTGCAGTTCTCTCACGGTGTCCTTGGTGGGATTATTATTATACCCCCCTCTGACAGTCCTGGTTTAGTTCTGGGCTGCTCCTCCCGGCAACGATATCAATTACATTATTTTTTGACCTGTTCAATACAACGATTTGGTCCCCTGACGCTGCCTGGTTACGTCTCCATAAATCTTTAATTGGGGACACTCGTTACTTTAATCACATTTAGTGCCAGTGCCAGTGCCTTCTTCCCTCCCACCCGGTGTTTTCCGATCGCTCCAAACCCAAACCCGGCCAACAACACGGCTTCCTTACCCGAACGCGAGACGGCGACGCGCGCTGGTCCCCTCCGGTACGCGGGGCAGCTGCATGGGCGAGACATGGTCCTGCTTTTGGCGCACAGAAGCGAACGCGACAGCCCGTGCGCGCCGCTTATATCCCCCATGCAGGCTGCGGATCGCTGTATCCTGTATCAGTCATTCACAAATGTAGAGAAAACAAAAAAACAAAAAAAACAAGGCAGGAGAAGAAAAGGAGCGCGGAGGGGGGTGGAGAAGAAAGAAAGGAAGGAAGGAAGGATGGCGTCCTATTTCACCCGTTGCGTCTCTTGCTGACGGGCTCCTCTTGTTTGGAGAGATCACCCCTCTGCGAGTCGCTTCCCCATCGCTGCTGCGCTACATCCATTGGGCAGGCATCGGGTTGACGAATTCAAAGAAGAAGAAGAAGAAGGCGCACAGACATCGAGGGACTAAAACGCAACCGCGGAATCCAAGTCGCAAATGTTCGGGTAAAATAAGTCCCGCATTCTTGGGAGTTTGTGGCCCCTGCGTACGGCGACTAATGCTTAAAGCGAGCCGAGGGAGAGAGAGAAAGAGAAGGAGGAGGAGGAGGGGGGAGCGTGTGTGTTTTAGCAAAGCACACGCATCCAATTATAACGTCCCGAAGTTGCGCACCAGCGGTTTAAAGATTCAAGAAATACCGCTTCCATTGGCGCAACACTGGATACGCGTCAGTCCGAGGGAACATAAGGATCCTTTAGCTGAGTTCTCGCGTAAAAAACTTGGCAAAACGTTTAAAATATCAGTCTCCAAAAAGCCAGAGAGGATAGAAAGCGGAAGACATGTCGGTAAAAACGTGGAAATCCTCGCGAAAGGTGCGGGGGAATGGGCGGAAAGCTGCGCGTAAAATGAATAATGCAGTTTATGGAGAGGCTCGCAGTGCAGCAAACTCCAACAGATCCGGCGAAATGTCAGAGGAAAACTAGTTCACAGAGCGGGGTTTTAAAAGCTGGAAATCCTCACAGAGTCCCCCCGGTCAAGCGTGGGAGAACAAACTGCAAAAAAATGGCAAAATGTTAACACACGAAAAGAGCGTTTGGTTTTTTTGGTGTTTTTTTGTTTTTGTCTTTTTTCTTTCTTCTAGTCCGTTTGCGCGCCCGTGCCGTCCGCTACGCACCGCAGTCGCCGCTGAGCTGAAGCAGAGGCAGAGGAAGAAATGCAGAGATATACGAGAGAGGGAGGAGAGAGAGAGAGAGAGTGTGCGCGCGCGAGAGGAAGAGAGAGAAAGAGAGAGAAACGCGAAGGAGGGGGCCGCCGGAGCGAAAACCTTGAAACGAGTCCACTATTTGTGCGCGCACTTTGAGACTGCTCCTAACAGGTTCTCGTGATCTGATACTGTTGTTTTAGAGTGGGCAGGCGAGCACGCGCGTGGGGGGGGAGGGGGCTGGGGACGTGGTTTTGGTTAAATAAATGCTAAAGACGTCGCCGCGTGAGGGGGAGAGAGGTGATAAAAAAAAAAAAAAAAAAAGACGCGCATTGACCGCATGGATTGGAACGAGCAATAAAGGCGCGCTCCCATGGTCTGAGATATGGAGATGGATTGGAATAAAGAGATGAGGAGAGAAAGAGAGAGAGAGGGAGGGAGAGCGTGGTAAGGAGCGGGCACGGGAGCGCGCATGTGAGAGGCATTTTAAACAGAGAGAGAGGGAGGGAGGGAGAGAAAGAGAGAAGAGGAGGAGGTGATTATTCAACAGTGCTGCAGTCGGAGGGAGAGGGAGAGGTGACTGCGCTCAATCACGCGCCTTTAAGGGTTTATTTGGGCAGTAGATTAGTGGAAGTTGCATGGTAAAGTGTAACACGGTTGTCTGGGATGTTTGCAGTGCGTCATAGCTCTAGAACGGCCATGTTAAAGTAAATAAAATGGACTCTTGTGAGCTTTAAGTCATGTTAACATGTTGTTATCTTTTCACAAACAGACCTGGAGAAAAGCCTAAAAATATGTGGAATTGAACTTATTAAAGAAACAATACACGCATCAAGAATCTGGGACTTCAGGTCACTGCGCAATGAAGGATTTTCCGAAAAAGTGAGCATCAAACCTCCATGTTTGTTTTCCCAGTGGGATGTGTCTATTGACAAAGCTGATGTTTTCTAGTATTTTGAACCATATCACTTTTGTTTCTGCTTCTGATATCATCATATTTTAGTTTTGGGATTCAGACATCGTACACTGATAAAATGGTCCGAGAGGGGTTGCTCAAATTACAAAAACTAACTTGACAACAATAACATGACTTTTTTACATTTCTCTGTCCAGCATGTTTAAATCTTACAAAGGTCACTTGATTGTGGTCGATGTTAAACCTGCATGTTTTAACCAGGTTCAGGAAACATGACTTTATTCTAATCTCTGGTGAGGCTCCTCCCTCAGGAATTCTCCTCCTCAAAACTTTTGGAGAGAAAATTCCAAATGTAACAGGACACGGGACAGTTCCAGGAGCAGAGACACACAGTGTGGAGCAGGAGGATTATCAGAGCTGATCTGGAGGTGAGATTTTTTAAAGATTTTATTTGCTTCTCTGGACTAGAATGTCGTCATTGTTAAAACATGTTTGTGGTGTTTTATTTGAAATTAGATTTAATGTCAGGACTGTTTCCATGAGACAAATTGTATTTGACTGTCCATCTACAAGAGTGTGACAGTTGTATCAGATTTGAATGTGTTTGTTCCAGAGTCGTCTACAAACACAGAGTGACGTCCAGAGCTCTGCTGGAGCTGTGGGGAAGTTCATGAATGTTACAGCTGATGTTTCAGGAAAAAGGAAGATGTTTGAGAACCAACAAACCACAGAACACAGATGAACAAAGTAAGTAAACCAACTCAAATGATTTTAAAATAATTTTTCAAAATATACTTCCTATTGAAACAGTTATGGTGTTTCTACAGGGTGATGTGACACTAGGAGACTTTATACCAGATGCCCTCCCTGTTACTGTGTTTAGAGGAAGAAAAGCAGCACATGGTGAGTTTTGTTTCTGCAGATACAGTTCTAATGTTCTTGTTCTTCTGTTCTGGTCCATTATTGTAGTAATAAGTACTTTAAATGTATTTAAACATGTACAACAGAGTAGATCATCAGAATGTGATCATCATGTGTTATTCTGTGTCCACAGAGACCAGAGCTTCTTCACTGGAATAAATCTTCACACTGTCCAGCTCCAAACTGTGTGTCTCTGTACTTGTGTGTCTCTGTGTGTTTGATTCTGTTTAAGACAAAACAGAACTGTGGAAAACTAAAGACTGTTTTTATATTCTTTTACAGAATTAGATCAATTCAATTAAATTATACATATTTATACATTTCATGATAAAGTAACATAAGATAAAGATGCATATTCAGCATGAATTGATCAAATTTCATCAACATGAAAAAGTGACGTTCATGTTCTGAGAAAAATATGTGTAGAGAGGATCGAAAAAAGTTTCAAAGCCTAAACATCATTTTATTGCATGCAACCGCTTTCCAGAACTTTTTTTACGCAAATCCAGCGACCTTTTTTTTCAGTGTAATTGTGTGGTTGTTGGATCCTAACAGCAGAAAACGGCTTGAGAAATTTGTT